>NC_134877.1:890669-1008169 GCF_041734735.1 Babylonia areolata
CCTACACACACCACCCTCACTGTCACCCACCTGTCCTACACACACCACCCTCACTGTCACACACCTGTCCTACACACACCACCCTCACTGTCACCCACCTGTCCTACACACACCACCCTCACTGTCACCCACCTGTCCTACACACACCACCCTCACTGTCACCCACCTGTCCTACACACACCACCCCCCCTCACTGTCACCCACCTGTCCTACACACACCACCCTCACTGTCACACACCTGTCCTACACCCCCCACCCTCACTGTCACACACCTGTCCTACACACACCACCCTCACTGTCACCCACCTGTCCTACACACACCACCCTCACTGTCACCCACCTGTCCTACACACCCCCCCCTCACTGTCACCCACCTGTCCTACACACACCACCCTCACTGTCACACACCTGTCCTACACACCCCCCCCTCACTGTCACCCACCTGTCCTACACACCCCCCCCTCACTGTCACCCACCTGTCCTACACACACCACCCCCCCTCACTGTCCCCCACCTGTCCTACACACACCACCCCCCCTCACTGTCACCCACCTGTCCTACACACACCACCCTCACTGTCACACACCTGTCCTACACACACCACCCTCACTGTCCCCCACCTGTCCTACACACACCACCCTCACTACCACCCACCTGTCCTACACACACCACCCTCACTGTCCCCCACCTGTCCTACACACACCACCCTCACTACCACCCACCTGTCCTACACACACCACCCTCACTACCACCCACCTGTCCTACACACACCACCCTCACTACCACCCACCTGTCCTACACACACCACCCTCACTGTCCCCCACCTGTCATCATCGCAGGCAACAGGTGCAGCCAGGTTGCGGTGGTTGAGGTACACCTCCTCCTCCACAGGCTTGAGGTGCTGCAGCAGGTGGCTGAGGAATGCGGCAGCGTCCAGACGTTTTCCGTTGTCCAGGGACAGTGCCAGGTGGACGGCGAAGCTCTGCAGCAAGGCCCCCACGATGGCGTGTCGGTGTGAGTGGGTCAGTCGTGTGATGTCCACTGTCTTCTCCTGTCACCAGATGATGATGATGATGATGATGATGACATGGATACTTATATAGCGCCTATCATCGGTCGGAGACCAAGCTCTAAGCGCTTTATAAACATGGGGTCATTTGAACAACAGGCTGCCTACCTGGGCAGAGCCAACTGATGGCTGCTATTGGGCGTTCATCATTCGTTTTTCACACCTGACACTGACATTGGTCAGCTTGAAAAATACATAATTAAATGACCACGGTGTGGAGATTTTTTGGTGGTCTGTGTTAATGTTCATATTCATTTATCACTTACAACATATTTGTGTGCTTCTTTTCTTTTAAAAAAAGGGAAACCTAAGCATCTGTTTCATATTTTCTATGGCTAAGTGTTTTTTGAATAAGAAAAAAAATCTTGATAAAAAAAAAAGAAGAAAAGAAATAGAGAAGTCAAATTCAACCTTCTGTGTATAACTGTAGTAATCATAACATAACAAGAAACACTGGTTTAAAGCTTAGTGCAGCTTACAAAATTTCAATGCACCATCAGTAGGGATCAGGTTCGACATCGGTCATTGACGCATTTAATTTTGAAATGACCTATTGTTTTTCAAGTTGCCAGGTCACATGACTTATTGTTTTTATGACCAGTCGGTCAACCAAAGTAACCATCTCTCTCTCTCTCTCTCTTTAACGATCGCGATCGCTTTGTCGTCTGCTCCTACAGGAAATGACTATAAACTGGTTTATTAAAATACGGATCCGTGACGAAACGAAATCCGAAACGAATCTTTATCGCTGCCTTTCGCGAGCTTCGGCGAGAAGAACTGGCGTTCCCACTTTTGCATTAACCGGGTGATATTTGACCTATTGAATTTCAAAATGACCTATTGATTTTATGTTCTTCCGGTCATATGACCTATTGTCCATTGAACCCAACCTGATCTCTGCATCAGTTTCAAGTTATTTATTTATTTACTTAAAAATTAAATGCAATTTGCTCCTTCATTTAAAACTAATGAAAAAAAGCGGACAATTCCTCATATCAAAATAAAACAAACCACTGAACAAACTAAACAATACCAAGATGTGGAAAGGCCATACGCTATTTAAAGCCTCCCACATCACAGTTTCAAGGCACCTTTAACTCGTCCAGTGACTGCTTGTGGAAAAAAAGTCCCAGGGGAGAGATTCTCATGGCCCCCCCGTTGCCATAGGACCCTGTGCCGTTGAACTGGTCCCTAGCAGGCTTGTAGATGTCCTTGAGGTCGGGGCCCGACAGAGCCTCCAGCACTGTCACCACGTTGCCGCCATACCCACGGTTTGGCTGTTTGGAGTACGACTCGGCAAACCTGCACCATTACCAACACCTTTCTTTACTGGTGAACAGCTGGGTGTCAATCTTATATTGTATACAGGTCTATGTTTCACCAATTATAACATCATATTTCAAGCTTATTCTCTGTGATTATTACATGCATAGGATTGTGATTACTGTATGAGAGGTGTATCTCAGCTATGCATTTGATCTTTGATGTCTTTCATGTACTCATACTGAATCAGTGAATGGATGATTCTTGTACATCGTTTATGTAACATAGCCCACAAAGGTAAAAGTATTGTGTATTACATGGCAGACCAATTTATTTATTCATCATTTGTGCTTTTAGCCCACTCAACCAGCCACATCATATCCCACATCAACACAGTGCAGGGGACACCACTCAACCAGCCACATCATATCCCACATCAACACAGTGCTGGGGACACCACTCAACCAGCCACATCATATCCCACATCAACACAGTGCAGGGGACACCACTCAACCAGCCACATCATATCCCACATCAACACAGTGCTGGGGAAGGGGACACCACTCAACCAGCCACATCATATCCCACATCAACACAGTGCAGGGGACACCACTCAACCAGCCACATCATATCCCACATCAACAGTGCTGGGGACACCACTCAACCAGCCACATCATATCCCACATCAACACAGTGCAGGGGACACCACTCAACCAGCCACATCATATCCCACATCAACACAGTGCAGGGGACACCACTCAACCAGCCACATCATATCCCACATCAGCACAGTGCAGGGGACACCACTCAACCAGCCACATCATATCCCACATCAACACAGTGCAGGGGACACCACTCAACCAGCCACATCATATCCCACATCAACACAGTGCTGGGGAAGGGGACACCACTCAACCAGCCACATCATATCCCACATCAACACAGTGCTGGGGAAGGGGACACCACTCAACCAGCCACATCATATCCCACATCAACACAGTGCAGGGGACACCACTCAACCAGCCACATCATATCCCACATCAACACAGTGCAGGGGACACCACTCAACCAGCCACATCATATCCCACATCAACACAGTGCTGGGGACACCACTCAACCAGCCACATCATATCCCACATCAACACAGTGCTGGGGAAGGGGACACCACTCAACCAGCCACATCATATCCCACATCAACACAGTGCAGGGGACACCACTCAACCAGCCACATCATATCCCACATCAACACAGTGCTGGGGAAGGGGACACCACTCAACCAGCCACATCATATCCCACATCAACACAGTGCTGGGGACACCACTCAACCAGCCACATCATATCCCACATCAACACAGTGCAGGGGACACCACTCAACCAGCCACATCATATCCCACATCAACACAGTGCAGGGGACACCACTCAACCAGCCACATCATATCCCACATCAGCACAGTGCTGGGGACACCACTCAACCAGCCACATCATGGACATCTTTCCATTTGGGGCTGGGGGAAGGGGAGAATGTCTCAGGCAACATGGACATCTTTCCATTTGGGGCTGGGGAAGGGACTACCAGTATCACACTTCCTGTCACTGTAACACATATCTACAGCTTGATACATACTGCAGTTATCAAAGTGCGAAAATAAGTTCATATGATAACAGGACATTCATATATAGGAATTTTTTCATAGTTCTCCGCATAGGAGGATAGTAGTTTGCACAGGACAGGAATGTCAGACCCCTGCCAGAGTCTGCACTAGTGGGTCACGGTTAAGTATGTGTAATTAAAATATATTTTACATCTCTCTCTCTTTCTATATATATATATATATATATATATATATATATATATATGTGTGTGTGTGTGTGTGTGTGTGTGTGTGTGCGTGTGTGTGTGTGTATGTAAAAGATGACGAAAACAAAGAGAAAAATTTTTGGGTTGCAAAAATCACACAAATATATTTAAGAAGTCTGAACAGACAGAAGTGTTCCACTGACACCACCTCTTGTCTAGTTAAGGACGGGGAGGGGAGCGGAGGGGGTGGGGGTGGGGTCCTTCCTTTTCCTGGCCATGGAAGAACACATTCCCTTCTAACTGTACTGGGTCAGCCTTGGGGAGTCTTGATGATCAAGATTGAAGATTCATTTCTAGGTAATGCCAACGTGGGAGAACACATTACATTCTACCTGTTTTGGGTCAGACTAGATCAGACTTCGGGCCAGATATTTCATTTCTAGACTATGCCACTACTGATTTTTTTGATTTATACAACAAAAATAAAATCATCAAAAAGAACAATCAAATGTTGGACCGAAAGAATAATCATCTGATGTACAAATTCTCTAATGCAATAAACATTCATTAAAATCTCTAAAAATGCTTATGAACAGCTAGCATAAACTGCTCACATATATATATACAGACACACTAGACAGATGAACATGAATACATACACAGAAACATGTATTGTGTCCACATGCCACATCTTACAAATTTTGCACAATACTTACGTAGTATAATACAGTAAAAATACTTCAGCAATAAATCAGATCAAAACGAAAAGGTTCATCACTTCATCATTGATGCTGGAATGAACAGTGTGAGAGACCCACCTGGCTGCGATGTCTTCAATGTTGACAGACTTCTCTTCAACCAGAGAGGCAGCAATACTGCGCGCCATGGCAGTGTCATCAGTGTATTCCGCCTGGCGGATCGCTCGACCCGTCTTCCCCTCAGCCCTCTTCTTCTGTATGTCTGTCCAGGCTGAAATGAAAAGCTAAATGTTTTATCTTATTATCTATAGCTATGCACCAGATGTATGTCTGTCCAGGCTGAAAGGAAAAGCTAAATGTTTTAACTTTTATATCTTATTATCTATAGCTATGCACCAGATGTATGTCTGTCCAGGCTGAAAGGAAAAGCTAAATGTTTTAACTTTTATATCTTATTATCTATAGCTAAGGTAATGTGTGTGTGTGTGTGTGTGTGTGTTGGAGCTCATGTACGTTTATATGTATTTGACTGTACTTTCATATCTGTGAAACTGCATGTTTGGTGCATTTCCGTTATGCATGTGTGGGTGTATGTGTGAATGTGTGTCGTCATATTTTACATTCATTCGCTTAATTATCACCATTGTTTTCTTATTTATTTATTTATTTATTTTTTATTATTATCATTTTATTAGTATTACTATTATTATTACTACTACCTTTTTCTATATTATAATTATTATTTATTTATTTATTTATTTATTTATGTAAGCTTATCTATTATTTATTCCCCCCCCCCCCCCCTTTTTTTTTTTTTTTTTTTTTTTCCTCAAGGCCTGACTAAGCGCGTTGGGTTACGCTGCTGGTCAGGCATCTGCTTGGCAGATGTGGTGTAGCGTATATGGTTTGTCCGAGCGCAGTGACGCCTCCTTGAGCAACTGAAACTGAAACTGAAACTATGCACCAGATGTCTGTCTGTCCAGGCTAAAATGAAAAGCTAAATGTTTTAACTTATTATCTATAGCTATGCACCAGATGTATGTCTGTCCAGGCTGAAATGAAAAGCTAAATGTTTTAACTTTTATATCTTATCTATAGCTATGCACCAGATATATGTCTGTCCAGGCTGAAAGGAAAAGCTAAATGTTTTAACTTATCTTATTATCTATAGCTATGCACCAGATGTATGTCTGTCCAGGCTGAAATGAAAAGCTAAATGTTTTAACTTTTATATCTTATTATCTATAGCTATGCACCCGATGTATGTTACAGAAGTAGCTGTTTGGGTTCAATATAAACAGAAAATGGAACTATTGGAAGGAAGGCTAATACTACGTAATAGTTACAGAAGTAGCTGTTTGGTTTCAATATAAACAGACAATGAACTACTGGAAGGAAGGCTAATAGTTACAGAAGTAGCTGTTTGGTTTCAATATAAACAGACCATGAACTATTGGAAGGAAGGCCAATTCATTAGCAAAGTTCTGGTCTATACATTATTCACTTCCTGGGTCTTTCACTCGTTAAGCTTGTTCTGTTTTTCAATTCACTTAGTGGTTAAACTTAAAGCGTTGGACTTTCAATATGAGGGTTCTGGGTTCGAATCTCGGTAATAGCACCTGGTAAAGGGTAGAGATTTTTCCAGTCTCTCTGGTCAACATATGTGCAGATCTGCTTGTGCCTGAACCCCCTTCATGTGTATACTCATTCAGAAGATCAAATTCCCATGTTAAAGATCCTGTAATCCATGTCAGCGGTCGGTGGGTTATGGAAACAAGAGCACACGCAGCATGCACGCCCCCGAAAACAGAGTATAGCTGCCTACATGGCAGGGTAAAAATGGTCATACACGTAAAAGCCCACTCGTTTACACATGAGTGAACATGGGAGTTGCAGCCTATGAACGAAGAAACAACTGCAGCTAAAAATCTAATGGTCTACCATTTATTGTCCTCCAGTAGCTTGGCACAATTTGTGTTGACAGATTAATTGCAAACAACAAAATGTGTGTGTGTGTGTGTGTGTGTGTGTGTGTGAGAGAGAGAGAGAAATTATCATTGTCTGTGTATATGTATACACATGTGTGAATTTTAACTCTTAAGTCTCAGTAGTATGTATGGCTGTGTCTCATAGTATACAATTTCTCTGAACTTAGAATTCAAGAGATATTTTCCATCTTATTTGCTACTTACTGCGTTCAGTTCTGTTCACTTCTATGAGTACGTCTTTCATGGAGACATAGGAAGACCCTTCGAACAGCCGACCAAAACAGTCCCCAACAACACCCGCCACCAGGCTGCCTCGTACGCGCGAAAACGACATATTCTGATGAAGGCGGTAGTCAAGGGAAAGAAGTTCTGATATTGAGAAATTATCCAAAAACGAATTTCGTCCCGTACTTAAAATGACAGTCTGGTTAGCGAAAACTGATATATATCGTGGGTATGTGTCCTGACGACCAGTAACATAAAACACAAAAGGCTGATAAAGCCTAAAACCCGTGACACTTGATACGAATTGATGTGATAAAACTGAACACTGAAACTGAAACTGAAGTGAAACTCTGTTCACGGTCGTCAAAACAGTCGCGCCAATTGTCAGCACACCGACAGTCCTCACACCCAAAGCAATTCGATGAGGATGGCAAACACAGTACTCATAGATGCAGGTTTGGGTTGAGTTGCAGAGAAAATCTGTCTTGACTTGTCAAATTAAAAGTTGAGACCCAACAGCTGAACAATGACTTCTTCCTGTTGTGAAATGCTGCGAGGTTTGCTAAGTAACTTCCCCTGGCTCCGCTTCGTGATCATGTGTCGATACAATCTTTTTAGCGAAATTTGGTGCAAAGTTCGGCGAAAACACACGCACTGATACAAATGAATGTTGATTGGCAGTGAGTGGTTGGAAATAATAACAGAAAGGAAACACAGCTACCACCACAACCCTTTGTGTTGTTTTTCTTCCTTACTTTGTCTCATACATCTAGACCGGCTGGGCCCGGGCCGTGCCCGTTCGCAGTGACGGCGGCATCCAGCAGTTACCGATCAGCCAGTGATAAATATTGTTACATTCGACACGGAAACTTGTTTTCTGATGCAAAAAGTGAACATTCGTTGTGAGTGATATCATTTATCAAAATTCTGACTACGTGCCACGTCTTCATGCACTTCAAGAAGGCGTTTGACTGAGTTTGACAGGAAGCACTATGGATCACGACTGATGACTGAAAAAACATCAAAATCTGGTCTTGTTAACTTTTGAGGTCTTGGGATCAGTTCTTCTCTGCACCTCACTACACTTCTGTAGTAATCAAACTTGTAGTAATCAACTGTAATCCAACTTGTAGAAGAATTAAAAGTAGAATACAGACCAGCTGAACTGAGAGACGACTTGTTATACTAAACTTAAAGAAAAACGGGATGATGCCGTGAGCAGCATTGGAAAGCGAGACCATCGTGACTGACTTTCAGTTTAGAATCTACCAGAAATGAAGTATTGACAGCCTACCATAGAGCTAGAAAAGCAAGTTCTACACAAGGTGTTGATGAAAAAGTAGCCTACTCCCAGAACTGAAGGCTGTACGTTAAGGTAACTTTGAGAAAGGACTTAACTCCACAGGGAAGTAAACTTCAATAAGAAGAGGATGCTCTTTTTAAAGAGATGGAAAGCAAGAGAGAGAGCAGGCAAAGGCTTCGGGGGACGAGTACGCCCATTGGATTTGCAAGAATGGTCAGGTTGTAAACATCGGCAAGTACCCAGAGGGGTACACCGAGAAGAGATGATGAGAAGACAGCGGCCTCAGAGGGATAGTTTTAAAACACGTTTTAAATATAAAAGCACTTGTTCTTTTTTTCCCCATAAAATGTAGATACGTTTAAGAAATGAACTTGCCTTTATACGAATGCCGACCAGCTAATGAACAAAAGAAGTGACCTAAAAGCTATGGTGGATATCCATTCACCTGGCGGGCATCATTGGAGCGACGGGCGTAATAGCCGAGTGGTTAAAGCGTTGGACTTCAATCTGAGGGTCCAGGGTTCGAATCTCGGTGACGGCGCCTGGTGGGTAAAGTGTGGAGGTTTTTCCGGTCTCCCAGGTCAACATATGTGCAGGCCTGCTTAGTGCCTGAACCCTCGCCGTGTGTATACGCAAGCAGAAGATCAAATACGCAAGTTGAAAGATCCCGTAATCCATGTCAGCGTTCGGTGGGTTATGGAAACAAGAACATACCCAGCATGCACAACCCCGAAAGCGGAGTATGACTGCCTACATGGCGGGGTAAAAACGGTCATACACGTCAAAGCCCAGTCGAATACGTAGGAGTGGTGGGAGTTGCAGCCCACGAAGGCAGAAGAAGAGGAAGGATGGAGTAACACAAGTCAAGCCAAAGAACTCGAGGCATCCAATAAATGAGTGTGAAACAGCACTGGAAGGATATGAACTCTTTCACAACCTGGAAACTGGGGGCCAGGGGGTGGCACTATACGTGAGAACAGTGTTGAAACCACCAGTTTGCGACAGACTGACAAGCTTGGCACGTAGTCAACAAGAACGATACCAGCTTGGTAAAAAACAACAACAAAAACCAAAACAAAACAAAACAAAAAAAAACAGCAACCCCCCCCACCCCCAAAACAACAAAACAAAACAACCCCCCAAAAACAACAACAACAAAACCAAACAAAACAACTACAACAACAAAACTTTACAAGATGAAACATCGACAATATACGGTATGGAAATCAGCGCTGAAAAGACCAAATTAATGGCCAGCCACAACAAAAGGAGGAGGAGAAAGATATATGTGCAGTAAATTGCCACTACCTCAGTCTCATTTAATTGGTGTGTGTGTGTGTGTGTGTGTGTGTGTGTGTGTGTGTGTGTGTGTGTGTGTGTGTGTGTGTGTGTGTGTGTGTGTGTGCATATCCAGGGGAAACAATTTTGTAAATTATAGAAACTGTGTGTTTTTCTGGATTTCCTCCCTTCCATTGGTAACGGTGTGAACCGTGTATTATCAGATGCACAGACCTGTCTGTGACTGATGACTGATTTTGACTGCTCTTGTCCCCGTCTGTTGTCTGTGTCTCTCTGTCTGTCTGTGTGTCTCTCTGTCTGTCTGTGTGTCTCTCCTTGTGATTGACTAAGTCACCCTTTGTTCAATGATTCACTCTCGAGGCGAGCGATGGGAACGATACAATCATTTGGTTTGTCACCTGTGGAAATAAGACTGAACAACTGAAACACTGATCGATCAACCAAACAACCAATCGATAGGGTTTTGTGTCTCTCTGTGTAGAATAACCTGCAGGACAAAATCCAACTTTATACAGCGCCTTTCCGTGCTCAGCTGCGCCTGCAATACAAAAACCGACTGATGAGTGAAACGGGTATTTAAACTAACGCTAAAATGAAAAACTAACATCCATAACTCTGTACACACAACCAGATAATAATGCGTGTTCACACACAACACACTAACACAAATGAACAACACTCGTCAAACATATCATACATCACAATACCTAAATGATGCACATTCAATACCACAATACTTAACACTAATATAACAATGCTTAAAAAAACTATATAAAAAAAGTCACTATACTTAAAAGAGATCACGAAATGCAAAAAACAAAAACAAAACAAAAAAACAAAAAAATCACAAATACTTCAAATCAACCCCCTCCCCTAACCCTCCCCCCCCCTCGAACACTTCAACATGCACAGAATATGCCCAAACTTAATTTACAGTGCACCCCCCCCTCCCCGTTTACACAACACCACAGCAACATAAATATGCCCAAATTTAATTTACAACAACCCCCCTCCCCATTTACACAACACCACAGCAACATAAATATGCCCAAATTTAATTTACAACAACCCCCCTCCCCATTTACACAACACCACAGCAACATAAATATGCCCAAACTTAATTTACAGTGCACCCCCCCCCCCTCCCCATTTACACAACACCACAGCAACATAAATATGCCCAAATTTAATTTACAACAACCCCCCTCCCCATTTACACAACACCACAGCAACATAAATATGCCCAAATTTAATTTACAACAACCCCCCTCCCCATTTACACAACACCACAGCAACATAAATATGCCCAAATTTAATTTACAACAACCCCCCTCCCCATTTACACAACACCACAGCAACATAAATATGCCCAAATTTAATTTACAACAACCCCCCTCCCCATTTACACAACACCACAGCAACATAAATATGCCCAAATTTAATTTACAGTAACTCCCCCTCCCCCTCCTCGGTTTACACAACACCACAGCAACATAAATATGCCCAAATTTAATTTACAGTACCCCCCCCCCCAACCCCCCCTCCCCAGTTTACACACCACAGCAACATAAATATGCCCAAATTTAATTTACAACAACCCCCCTCCCCATTTACACAACACCACAGCAACATAAATATGCCCAAATTTAATTTACAGTACCCCCCCCCAACCCCCCCTCCCCAGTTTACACACCACAGCAACATAAATATGCCCAAATTTAATTTACAAATCCCGATAATCAAAACCAGTCACAAACATAAATAAGCCCAAATTCAATTTACAGTAACCCCCCCCCCCCCTACCACCCCCTCCCCCCCCCCAGTTTTACACAACACCACAGCAACATAACCAGAAACAGAAACCAGCACACATACGTTCACATCAATAATGGTACAGTTTTAAATGGTGCGTCAACAAATGGACACTGAGAACAGAGTGTTGATGTGGTGATGAACGACCAATGGACACTGACAACAGTGTGGTGATGTGGTGATGAACGACCAATGGACACTGACAACAGTGTGTTGATGTGGTGATGAACGACCAATGGACACTGAGAACAGAGTGTTGATGTGGTGATGAACGACCAATGGACACTGACAACAGTGTGTTGATGTGGTGATGAACGACCAATGGACACTGACAACAGTGTGTTGATGTGGTGATGAACGACCAATGGACACTGAGAACAGAGTGTTGATGTGGTGATGAACGACCAATGAACAGAGTGTTGATGTGGTGATGAACGACCAATGAACAGAGTGTTGATGTGGTGATGAACGACCAATGAACAGTGTGTTGATGTGGTGATGAACGACCAATGGACACTGACAACAGAGTGTTGATGTGGTGATGAACGACCAATGGACACTGACAACAGTGTGTTGATGTGGTGATGAACGACCAATGACAACAGAGTGTTGATGTGGTGATGAACGACCAATGGACACTGACAACAGAGTGTTGATGTGGTGATGAACGACCAATGGACACTGACAACAGAGTGTTGATGTGGTGATGAACGACCAATGACAACAGAGTGTTGATGTGGTGATGAACGACCAATGACAACAGAGTGTTGATGTGGTGATGAACGACCAATGACAACAGAGTGTTGATGTGGTGATGAACGACCAATGGACACTGACAACAGTGTGTTGATGTGGTGATGAACGACCAATGGACACTGACAAGTGTGTTGATGTGGTGATGAACGACCAATGGACACTGACAAGTGTGTTGATGTGGTGATGAACGACCAATGGACAATGACAACAGAGTGTTGATGTGGTGATGAACGACCAATGGACACTGACAACAGTGTGTTGATGTGGTGATGAACGACCAATGGACACTGACAACAGTGTTGATGTGGTGATGAACGACCAATGGACACTGACAACAGTGTGTTGATGTGGTGATGAACGACCAATGGACACTGACAACAGTGTTGATGTGGTGATGAACGACCAATGGACAATGACAACAGAGTGTTGATGTGGTGATGAACGACCAATGACAACAGTGTGTTGATGTGGTGATGAACGACCAATGGACACTGACAACAGTGTGTTGATGTGGTGATGAACGACCAATGGACACTGACAACAGTGTGTTGATGTGGTGATGAATGACCAATGGACACTGACAACAGTGTTGATGTGGTGATGAATGACCAATGGACAATGACAACAGAGTGTTGATGTGGTGATGAATGACCAATGGACAATGACAACAGAGTGTTGATGTGGTGATGAATGACCAATGGACACTGACAACAGTGTGTTGATGTGGTGATGAATGACCAATGGACAATGACAACAGAGTGTTGATGTGGTGATGAATGACCAATGGACACTGACAACAGTGTTGATGTGGTGATGAATGACCAATGGACAATGACAACAGAGTGTTGATGTGGTGATGAACGACCAATGGACACTGACAACAGTGTTGATGTGGTGATGAACGACCAATGGACACTAAGAACAGAGTGTTGATGTGGTGATGAACGACCAGTGGACACTGACAACAGAGTGTTGATGTGGTGATGAACGACCAGTGGACACTGACAACAGTGTGTTGATGTGGTGATGAACGACCAATGGACACTGACAACAGTGTGTTGATGTGGTGATGAATGACCAATGGACACTGACAACAGTGTGTTGATGTGGTGATGAACGACCATCACATGATGGGCCCTGTCTCACTGAAGATCAATCACATGTTCGGGAAGAAAAGGCAGAGGTAATGCAGGCAGCACGCCAAACTCTACCAACCAACAGACTGTGGGAAAACGGGGATTGTGGGGGCGGAAGGCGTGCAGGCAGAGAATCAGACACAGTTGGGAGATCCAAGTCCTTGAACGAAACCACCCTTCCCCACCCCCACACCACGTCACTGAGTTCAGCCACGGAGTAATAAACGTGGAGAACAGCTACCATTTTCTCCCCCACCTCATCACGTCCAACACTCACTGTACTCTGAAGCGGTTCACATTTGGGAGTACGATGAGCTGCCAAATTGGCGGGGGAAAGAAACAGCCGTTATCAGCGCTAGCCGTCAGTTGGAGAAGACCGTCTCAGGTGACGAGCAGGGCACTGGATCACATCCTTTCGTCCCCCCTCCCTCCCGCCCAGCAACGGCCCAGACAATGGGTGTTCTGATGCAAAACAAGGAAAGTGGATTGGGTGCCAGACAGGGCTTGACTGGCTGCTGTCTGTTGCTGCCTGTAAAACCACTCAGCTGTTCACTGACCTGGTGAGGAAGAGAGGGAGAGTGGCGGGGTGGAGGTGAAGGTGGTGTGTGTTGGATGTTGGTGACGGGGAGGTGGTGAAGGTGGTGTGTGTTGGATGTTGGTGACAGGGAGGTGGTGTGTGTTGGATGTTGGTGACAGGGAGGTGGTGTGTGTTGGATGTTGGTGACGGGGAGGTGGTGAAGGTGGTGTGTGTTGGATGTTGGTGACGGGGAGGTGGTGAAGGTGGTGTGTGTTGGATGTTGGTGACGGGGAGGTGGTGTGTGTTGGATGTTGGTGACGGGGAGGTGGTGTGTGTTGGATGTTGGTGACGGGGAGGTGGTGTGTGTTGGATGTTGGTGACGGGGAGGTGGTGAAGGTGGTGTGTGTTGGATGTTGGTGACGGGGAGGTGGTGAAGGTGGTGTGTGTTGGATGTTGGTGACGGGGAGGTGGTGAAGGTGGTGTGTGTTGGATGTTGGTGACGGGGAGGTGGTGAAGGTGGTGTGTGTTGGATGTTGGTGACGGGGAGGTGGTGAAGGTGGTGTGTGTTGGATGTTGGTGACGGGGAGGTGGTGAAGGTGGTGTGTGTTGGATGTTGGTGACGGGGAGGTGAAGGTGGTGTGTGTTGGATGTTGGTGACGGGGAGGTGAAGGTGGTGTGTGTTGGATGTTGGTGACGGGGAGGTGAAGGTGGTGTGTGTTGGATGTTGGTGACGGGGAGGTGAAGGTGGTGTGTGTTGGATGTTGGTGACGGGGAGGTGAAGGTGGTGTGTGTTGGATGTTGGTGACGGGGAGGTGGTGAAGGTGGTGTGTGTTGGATGTTGGTGACGGGGAGGTGAAGGTGGTGTGTGTTGGATGTTGGTGACGGGGAGGTGGTGAAGGTGGTGTGTGTTGGATGTTGGTGACGGGGAGGTGGTGAAGGTGGTGTGTGTTGGATGTTGGTGACGGGGAGGTGGTGAAGGTGGTGTGTGTTGGATGTTGGTGACGGGGAGGTGAAGGTGGTGTGTGTTGGATGTTGGTGACAGGGGGGAGGTGAAGGTGGTGTGTTTTGGATGTTGGTGACGGGGAGGTGGTGTGTCTTGGATGTTGGTGACGGGGAGGAGGTGTGTGTTGGATGTTGGTGACGGGGAGGAGGTGTGTGTTGGATGTTGGTGACGGGGAGGAGGTGTGTGTTGGATGTTGGTGACGGGGAGGAGGTGTGTGTTGGATGTTGGTGACAGGGAGGTGGTGTGTGTTGGATGTTGGTGACGGGGAGGTGGTGAAGGTGGTGTGTGTTGGATGTTGGTGACGGGGAGGAGGTGTGTGTTGGATGTTGGTGACGGGGAGGAGGTGTGTGTTGGATGTTGGTGACGGGGAGGAGGTGTGTGTTGGATGTTGGTGACAGGGAGGTGAAGGTGGTGTGTGTTGGATGTTGGTGACGGGGAGGAGGTGTGTGTTGGATGTTGGTGACAGGGAGGTGGTGTGTGTTGGATGTTGGTGACGGGGAGGTGAAGGTGGTGTGTGTTGGATGTTGGTGACGGGGAGGAGGTGTGTGTTGGATGTTGGTGACGGGGAGGAGGTGCGAGTTGGATGTTGGTGACGGGGAGGTGAAGGTGGTGTGTGTTGGATGTTGGTGACGGGGAGGTGAAGGTGGTGTGTGTTGGATGTTGGTGACAGGGAGGTGGTGTGAGTTGGATGTTGGTGACAGGGAGGAGGTGTGTGTTGGATGTTGGTGACAGGGAGGTGGTGTGTGTTGGATGTTGGTGACTGGGAGGTGGTGTGTGTTGGATGTTGGTGACTGTACATCCCTCTCTTTTCATCTTCTGACGGCTGAGGGATGGAAAAGATATATATATATATATATATATATATATATATATATATATATAAAAATATATATATATATATAAATATATATATATATATATATATATATTTATTTATTTATTTATCCACACACACACAGAATCAGCCCTGGCCTCTGGCTTTACGATCATGACAGGACCAGTATCCAAAGCCGATTCGCAGCGTGAATTCGAAATCATGTTATCAACACACACACTTAAACCAACTCTTAATACATCAACATATCAACCGCTTTGAAAAAGTCATTTTTTGTAACGGTATTGCTGGAACACTCATAGAAGTCAGTCTACAGAATACTGTCAGTGGTCGAATGGAATGTGTGTGTGTGTGTGTGTGTGTGTGTGTGTGTGTGTGTGTGCACAGCCGAATGGTTAAACGTTGGACTTTCAATCTGAGGGTTCCGGGTTCGAATCTCGGTGACGGCGCCTGGTGGGCAAAGGGTGGAGATTTTTCCGATCTCCCAGGTCAACATATGTGCAGACCTGCTTGTGCCTGAACTCCCTTCATTTGTATACGCACGCAGAAGATCAAATACGCACGTTAAAGATCCTGTAACCCATGTCATCTATATATATCAATCATTATCTATATCAATCAATCAATCAATCAATGTAGGGAGGGAGGGAGAGAGAGAGAGAGAGGGAGAGGGAGAGAGAGAGGGAGAGAGAGAGAGAGAGAGAGAGAGGGAGAGAGAGAGGGAAAGGGGTTCAGACAGGGTGAACGGGCAGAATCTGACAGATGTTGAAAATCAATGCACCGAGAAATTGGAACCTTGACAGCTTTCAATTCTTGAACATTGTGAGCATGAAAGAGGTACGTTGAGAGGAGAACCGGTATCATTAGGATGATGTTTGGCTGCAGGGCAGAGACAGGGGTGATCATTTGTTCATGACCCAACCTGACGCGGTTCCATGTGTGACATGTAGATGTTACAGCGTGGTTCTGGATTGTGTGCACGGGTCTGCTTCATCAGGCTTTGTCACCTGGCTGGAAAATGTGGGGTCTTTCTGAAACATGTCATCTGGCTGGAAAATATGGGATCTTTCTGAAACATGTCATCTGGCTGGAAAATATGGGGTCTTTCTGAAACATGTCACCTGGCTGGAAAATGTGGGGTCTTTCTGAAACATGTCACCTGGCTGGAAAATGTGGGATCTTTCTGAAACATGTCATCTGGCTGGAAAATATGGGGTCTTTCTGAAACATATGTCATCTGGCTGGAAAATATGGGGTCTTTCTGAAACATGTCATCTGGCTGGAAAATATGGGGTCTTTCTGAAACATGTCATCTGGCTGGAAAATGTGGGATCTTTCTGAAACATGTCATCTGGCTGGAAAATATGGGATCTTTCTGAAATATGTCATCTGGCTGGAAAATATGGGATCTTTCTGAAACACGTCATCTGGCTGGAAAATATGGGATCTTTCTGAAACATGTCATCTGGCTGGAAAATGTGGGATCTTTCTGAAACATGTCATCTGGCTGGAAAATATGGGATCTTTCTGAAATATATGTCATCTGGCTGGAAAATATGGGGTCTTTCTGAAATATATGTCATCTGGCTGGAAAATATGGGGTCTTTCTGAAATATGTCATCTGGCTGGAAAATATGGGGTCTTTCTGAAATATATGTCATCTGGCTGGAAAATATGGGGTCTTTCTGAAATATATGTCATCTGGCTGGAAAATATGGGATCTTTTTGAAACATGCCATCTGACTGGAAAATGTGGGATCTTTCTGAAACATGTCATCTGGCTGGAAAATATGGGGTCTTTCTGAAATATATGTCATCTGGCAGGAAAATATGGGATCTTTTTGAAACATGTCATCTGGCTGGAAAATATGGGGTCTTTCTGAAACATGTCATCTGGCAGGAAAATATGGGATTTTTCTGAAAAATGTCATCTGGCTGGAAAATATGGGCGACTGTTTTACGATGAAACTTGTATGGACGTCATCACTCGGTGACTGTTTTACAATGTAACTTGTATGGACGTCATCACACGGTGACTGTTTTACAATGTAACTTGTATGGACGTCATCACTCGGTGACTGTTTTACAATGTAACTTGTATGGACGTCATCACACGGTGACTGTTTTACAATGTAACATGAATGGACGTCATCACTCGGTGACTGTTTTACAATGTAACTTGTATGGACGTCATCACACGGTGACTGTTTTACAATGTAACTTGTATGGACGTCATCACTCGGTGACTGTTTTACAATGTAACTTGTATGGACGTCATCACACGGTGACTGTTTTACAATGTAACTTGTATGGACGTCATCACTCGGTGACTGTTTTACAATATAACTTGTATGGACGTCATCACTCGGTGACTGTTTTACAATGTAACTTGTATGGACGTCATCACACGGTGACTGTTTTACAATGTAACTTGAATGGACGTCATCACTCGATGACTGTTTTACAATGAAACATGTATGGACGTCACCTCTCGGTGACTGTTTTACAATGTAACTTGTATGGACGTCATCACACGGTGACTGTTTTACAATGTAACTTGTATGGACGTCATCACTCGGTGACTGTTTTACAATGTAACTTGTATGGACGTCATCACACGGTGACTGTTTTACAATGTAACATGAATGGACGTCATCACTCGGTGACTGTTTTACAATGTAACTTGTATGGACGTCATCACACGGTGACTGTTTTACAATGTAACTTGTATGGACGTCATCACACGGTGACTGTTTTACAATGTAACTTGTATGGACGTCATCACACGGTGACTGTTTTACAATGTAACTTGTATGGACGTCATCACTCGGTGACTGTTTTACAATGTAACTTGTATGGACGTCATCACACGGTGACTGTTTTACAATGTAACTTGTATGGACGTCATCACTCGGTGACTGTTTTACAATGTAACTTGTATGGACGTCATCACACGGTGACTGTTTTACAATGTAACTTGAATGGACGTCATCACTCGATGACTGTTTTACAATGAAACATGTATGGACGTCACCTCTCGGTGACTGTTTTACAATGTAACTTGTATGGACGTCATCACTCGGTGACTGTTTTACAATGAAACTTGTATGGACGTCATCACTCGGTGACTGTTTTACAATGTAACTTGTATGGACGTCATCACTCGGTGACTGTTTTACAATGTAACTTGTATGGACGTCATCACTCGGTGACTGTTTTACAATGACTCGGTGACTGTTTTACAGTGACTCGGTGACTGTTTTACAGTGACTTGGTGACTGTTTTACAATGACTCGGCAACTGTTTTACAGTGTCTCGGTGACTGTTTTACAGTGACTCGGTGACTGTTTTACAATGACTCGGTAACTGTTTTACAGTGTCTCGGTGACTGTTTTACAATGACTCGGTGACTGTTTTACAGTGACTTGGTGACTGTTTTACAATGACTCGGTGACTGTTTTACAGTGTCTCGGTGACTGTTTTACAATGACTCGGTGACTGTTTTACAGTGACTTGGTGACTGTTTTACAATGACTTGGTGACTGTTTTACAGTGACTTGGTGACTGTTTTACAATGACTCGGTGACTGTTTTACAGTGACTTGGTGACTGTTTTACAATGACTCGGTGACTGTTTTACAATGACTCGGTGACTGTTTTACAATGACTCGGTGACTGTTTTACAGTGACTGTTTTATAATGACTCGGTGACTGTTTTACAATGACTCATGTATGGACGTCATCACTCGGTGACTGTTTTATAGTGGCTCGGTGACTGTTTTACAATGACTTGGTGACTGTTTTATAGTGGCTCGGTGACTGTTTTACAATGACACGGTGACTGTTTTACAATGACTCGGTGACTGTTTTACAATGACTCGGTGACTGTTTTACAATGACTCGGTGACTGTTTTACAGTGACTCATGTATGGACGTCATCACTCGGTGACTGTTTTACAGTGACTCGGTGACTGTTTTACAGTGACTCATGTATGGACGTCATCACTCGGTGACTGTTTTACAGTGACTCGCACCATTTCTGGTTGAGGCAGAGACATGGAATGTAGAAACACTACTTTTACAGCACTGTAATAAAAATACAAAAATAAGAAATAGAAAAAAAAGAAAAGAAAAAAAAGTAATAACTATGATAGGATGTATACGTTGCAGAAGATTAAAAAACCAATCCGTGAAGACTGGAACGGACTTTCCCATTTGTTAGCTTACATATCAGTCTATGCTGCTCTTGTTTCGTCTTCGAAAAAACAACAACTACCACCACCACCACCAACAACAACAAACCTTTCAATAGGGGTCTAAGAGCCTGCCCACTATTGGTTTCCCCACTCTATTCAGATTCGGAGACAATGTTCCCCTCCCCTCACGCCCACACACGCACCCTCCACAAAAATAAATTCACATGCAGACAGATCACATGTTTGTGGCGACATAGTAGCAGCAGCTTTCTGTCCTAAAGAGACAGGTCTGTTATTGGAAGAAAAACGACACGGGAGTCAGGGAAATGGATCTTTTAACGTTGACAGGGAACAGACATGATTGTCATCACAGGGGACAGACATGATTGTCATCACAGGGAACAGACATGATTGTCAGGCAGGGTGATTGTCATCACAGGGGACAGACATGATTGTCAGGCATGGTGATTGTCATCACAGGGGACAGACATGATTGTCATCACAGGGGACAGACATGATTGTCAGGCGGGGTGATTGTCATCACAGGGGACAGACATGATTGTCATCACAGGGGACAGACATGATTGTCAGGCATGGTGACTGTCATCACAGGGGACAGACATGACTGTCATCACAGGGGACAGACATGATTGTCAGGCGGGGTGATTGTCATCACAGGGGACAGACATGATTGTCATCACAGGGGACAGACATGATTGTCAGGCATGGTGATTGTCATCACAGGGGACAGATCCACACTGGCGGAGTTACACCAGACTGTCTCTCTCTTTCCCAGGGGGAATGAAGGCGATGGGTTTCACTGGTATCTCCAGGATGGTGACAGGGCGGGGTAGGGGACTGATGCAGGGACTGGGAAGGGGGGGGGGGCGTGGTGGAGAGGGAGATGGGGAGGGGGGGCGTGGTGAGGGCCGGAGGCGGTGTGGGCCGGAGGGTATTCCATGACAATCCGACAACCCCCTCACCCCCCAGGGACTGATAGCTGGAGGGTAATTCTCTGACAATCCGCCCCCCCCCCGCCCCCCCAGGACTGATAGCTGGAGGGTAATTCTCTGACAATCCGACAACCCCCCCCCCCCCAGGACTGATAGCTGGAGGGTAATTCTATGACAATCCGACAACCCCAACCACCCCTCAGGGAATGATAGCTGAAGGGCATTCCATGACAATCCGACAACCCCCCCACCCTCACGGAATGATAGCTGAAGGGTAATACTCTGACAATCCGACAACCCCACCCCCCCCAGGACTGATAGCTGGAGGGTAATTCTATGACAATCCGACACCGCCCCCCCAGGGACTGATAGCTGGAGGGTAATTCTATGACAATCCGACAACCCCCCCCCCCCCCCCCCCCCAGGGACTGATAGCTGGAGGTTAATTCCAGGACAATCCGACAACCCTCCCACCCCTCAGGGACTGATAGCTGGAGGGTAATTCTATGACAATCCGACCACCCCCCCCGGGACTGATAGCTGGAGGGTAATTCTATGACAATCCGACCCCCCACCCCACCCCACCCCCCGAGCCCCCTAAGGGACTGATAGGTTTCAGATGCCAGGCGATAGAAAAAAAAAAATGTTGCTGCATACAGCAGGGATGGATGTTGTCACAGCTGCTGTAAGATATAACACCTGCCGTTTTGTTTTGAATCTGATGGCTTCACCTCTCTCCCCAGCAAGGCAAATATCGCTCCACTGACAAATAAAACAATTTATTAGACAAAACAGGAATGACGTCGGGAAGCTTATGTTCTGGAAATAACATACTTGGTTCAATTCTGCAAAGTGTAAACTATCTGTAGGTTGCATCCGTTGACAGGGCATAGAGATAAACACTGATTTGGAGTTTTACGTCACGAGGTGAGTTTCACAACGGTTTTTTCACCTCACTCTGAAATATATTTCTTTATTCCAGCGATTCAGTTCTCTGCTAAACTGAAGCAAAGCATTCAGCATGGAAACAGGTCGGTACTTATGTCTGATGACTGACAACACTGTCTCTACTTTTCTAGCATTTCTCCTTCTCTGTCAAGTTGTCTGAACGGGTTTTCCAGGCAGGGAGAGACGTCTGAAGTGACCTCTCCACATCACCACATTGACCCAGCTCATGTAAGTGACAGAGTTACCCTCAACCATTTCTCCAAGTCCCCACAACATCTGGTGTGTGTGTGTGTGTGTGTGTGTGTGTGTGTGTGTGTGTGTGTGTGTGTGTGTGTGTGTGTGTTATGCCTTTATTCTGCAATTATTCATATTATCTGCAATTTGCAGTGTTGTATTGGTAGATACTGATCTTGTTTTCCACTTCTATGTCTTCATGTGCTCTTGTGTTGTACAATGCACTAATGTCTATATCTGTCTGTCTGTCTGTATCTATCTAGCTATCTAATCTATCTATCTATCTACGTACATACTGTTTAATGTGAGGCGCTTAGAGCCTGTCTATGGGGAGTCTGTGTCATCAAGTACATTATATTCTTATCATTACTTGTCCTTTTTATGTCTGCATTTCCACAAGATCTGTTTCCCTGCAAAAGAATACTTTGGTATCTGTGTCATTGTTTTATGTCTGCATTTCCACAAGATCTGTTTCCCTGCAAAAGGTAAATTTGGTAGCTGTGTAAAAAGAGAGCAGGTATTAAGAAACTGAACTACAGGTGTGACACTGATGTACAGAGATACATGAGCAACCATCATCTCACTGATACCGGAAGTTTGAGAACAAAACGGCCACGTCAACTGCGATAATCACACTGAAAAGAAAAAAAAAAGTATCTGCATCTCTCAGCCTGGTTAACTCCTGGATATATCATGAGAACCCAGACTTGTCCAGTAGTCCCAAGACAAAGTACCTGTATCTCTCAGCCTGGTTAACTCCTGGATATATCATGAGAACCCAGACTTGTCCAGTAGTCCCAAGACAAAGTACCTGTATCTCTCAGCCTGGTTAACTCCTGGATATATCATGAGAACCCAGACTTGTCCAGTAGTCCCAAGAAAGTACCTGTATCTCTCAGCCTGGTTAACTCCGGGATATATCATGAGAACCCAGACTTGTCCAGTAGTCCCAAGAAAGTACCTGTATCTCTCAGCCTGGTTAACTCCTGGATATATCATGAGAACCCAGACTTGTCCAGTAGTCCCAAGAAAGTATCTGTATCTCTCAGCCTGGTTAACTCCGGGATATATCATGAGAACCCAGACTTGTCCAGTAGTCCCAAGACAAAGTATCTGTATCTCTCAGCCTGGTTAACTCCGGGATATATCATGAGAACCCAGACTTGTCCAGTCATCCCAAACCAAAGCGGACACCCACTGCATCATCTTCATCACCCCCATCACTATCAAAGAAATACAGAAGACAAAATTTCCCGAAATCCTGGGTACCACCCAAAGACAAAAAAATTGACCGAACACTCCACCAGCAGAAACGGTGGAGCAGCATCGCCTGGCACGCTTTCTGACAGACTTTCTGGTGGTTGAGGTGGACTGTGATCCACTGGCTACAAAGCCAAACAACACAAAGACGTCAACATCTCACCAACACCACGGGGGGAGAGGGGAGGGGGTGGGACTTTCGTTTCCACGCAACACACTTCCATACCAGTCCTTCACATCCCTGTCACACACACACACACACACAGACGACGACCGCTGGTGCTGTGTGGGGTAAAGAACAACAGAGAGAGAGAGAGAGAGAGAGAGAGAGAGAGAGAGACAGACAGACAGACAGACAGACAGACAGAGACAGAGAGGAGGAGGAGGAGAAGGCTAACACGTCCAATGGGAACGACGTCCCTAAATCTCAACAGAGAAGGAAAAACTACAGTGGACTTTACTGTCTCCCAAGGGTTCTTAATCTCATATCGAGACGGTTTGTTTTTGTGGCTGTGCTGAAGATGAAACGCGAACTGCCTGGGTTGAATGTAATCAAGGAAATGGGAAAGTCGCTTCAGTCTTGATTGATTTTCAGCTTCTGATGCATGTACCTTTCAGGCAAGCACATTTTCATCATTCATTCTTCGTATCATTAAAACCACGGGACACAACTCTGTACGTGACCAGCAATGATATTTGGATCGTGATCATTGTAGCACTGCAATGCAGTTTTCAATTCCTGACGTCAATATACAGTCCTGATTCTTTTTCTGCTTATCATGATTATCAGCTTTGGTATTAGCGTCATTATTCCATGATTATTTTAATGTTTTTATATCTTAAATATGTATTTGTAAATATGTATTTGATATCATTTCAATGTTTTAAATTTGAAAAGAATGTAATTAATTCCATATTTTAAACACTAATGGAAGATCGTTATTTCAGATAAAAGTTCCTTATATCCTGAAGTTCCTAATATCCTGAAGCTTTCCATTGATAGTAGGCCTGCAATCTACTGTCTAGCTCTTCAAACTGAAATGTTTCTGATTTCTAAACCGGTTTTGGGCTGACCAGAAGAAAACCAGCCAGCTTGGAAACTCCAAAGTACAAAGAAGTGAGACTTGAACAAGTCTGGCTCTGCTTCCTCCCAATCCCCCCCCCCCCAGACCCCCCAGCCCTTACCCTGTCTGAAAGGGACCCCCCGCCACATTGTGCAGACAGAGAGAGACGTCTGAAGAGACCTCTCAACATCACCACACTCACACAGCTCATACAAGTGACAGAGTTACCCGCCCTTGTTTATCTATCCATTTCCCCAGGTCCTCACAACATCTGGTCTTTGTGCGTGGACCATTTCTTTCCAGGTTTTCTGAGGACTGTTCGCTTTGAAAAAGGTTGTTTGGAAAAGTGCAGTAGCTATGATAAAAACTGCACTGCGATTCGTGATCAGCGAGACAAGAATCTGTGCCACCCCTGTGATTAATGTTCTTGGATAAAGGTCATGCTTTGTGCCACCTCTGTGATTAATGTTCTTGGATAAAGGTCATACTTTGTGCCACCTCTGTGATTAATGTTCTTGGATAAAGGTCATGCTTTGTGCCACCTCTGTGATTAATGTTCTTGGACAAAGGTCATACTTTGTGCCACCTCTGTGATTAATGTTCTTGGATAAAGGTCATGCTTTGTGCCACCTCTGTGATTAATGTTCTTGGACAAAGGTCATACTTTGTGCCACCTCTGTGATTAATGTTCTTGGATAAAGGTCATGCTTTGTGCCACCTCTGTGATTAATGTTCTTGGACAAAGGTCATGCTTTGTTTCGTGTACGAGTTATTCATTTCGGTTTCCTTTTTCTTACCACGTAGTTTTGTTGTCGCCATGCTGCTGTCTTCCTTTCCTGAATTCCACACACAAACCAGAACTAGCTGCTCTCTGACATTCCCAGCACAAGAACTTCACAAGGAGCTATCATCTCACTCGGCATGGCTAGTCTTCTCCATTACTTCCCCCACACAGACCCCCTGCTGTGTCCAGTGTCTGAATGGCCTGAAGTGCTGTCCCCACACGGACCCCCTGCTGTGTCCAGTGTCTGAATGGCCTGAAGTGCTGTCCCCACACAGACCCCCTGCTGTGTCCAGTGTCTGAATGGCCCAGCCTGAAGTGCTGTCCCCACACAGACCCCCTGCTGTGTCCAGTGTCTGAATGGCCTGAAGTGCTGTCCCCACACAGACCCCCTGCTGTGTCCAGTGTCTGAATGGCCTGAAGTGCTGTCCCCACACAGACCCCCTGCTGTGTCCCGTGTCTGAATGGCCCAGCCTGAAGTGCTGTCCCCACACAGACCCCCTGCTGTGTCCAGTGTCTGAATGGCCTGAAGTGCTGTCCCCACACAGACCCCCTGCTGTGTCCAGTGTCTGAATGGCCCAGCCTGAAGTGCTGTCCCCACACAGACCCCCTGCTGTGTCCAGTGTCTGAATGGCCTGAAGTGCTGTCCCCACACAGACCCCCTGCTGTGTCCAGTGTCTGAATGGCCTGAAGTGCTGTCCCCACACGGACCCCCTGCTGTGTCCAGTGTCTGAATGGCCTGAAGTGCTGTCCCCACACAGACCCCCTGCTGTGTCCAGTGTCTGAATGGCCTGAAGTGCTGTCCCCACACAGACCCCCTGCTGTGTCCAGTGTCTGAATGGCCTGAAGTGCTGTCCCCACACAGACCCCATCTGATGTCCAGTGGCTGTCTGAATGGCCTGTAGTGTTGTCCTTTCCCCCACACAGACCCCATCTGATGTCCAGTGGCTGTCTGAATGGCCTGTAGTGTTGTCCTTTCCCCCACACAGACCCCATCTGATGTCCAGTGGCTGTCTGAATGGCCCAGCCTGTAGTGTTGTCCTTTCTCCCACACAGACCCCATCTGATGTCCAGTGGCTGTCTGAATGGCCTGTAGTGTTGTCCTTTCTCCCACACAGACCCCATCTGATGTCCAGTGGCTGTCTGAATGGCCCAGCCTGTAGTGTTGTCCTTTCTCCCACACAGACCCCATCTGATGTCCAGTGGCTGTCTGAATGGCCTGTAGTGTTGTTCTTTCCCCCACACAGACCCCATCTGATGTCCAGTGGCTGTCTGAATGGCCTGTAGTGTTGTCCTTTCTCCCACACAGACCCCATCTGATGTCCAGTGGCTGTCTGAATGGCCCAGCCTGTAGTGTTGTCCTTTCTCCCACACAGACCCCATCTGATGTCCAGTGGCTGTCTGAATGGCCTGTAGTGTTGTCCTTTCCCCCACACAGACCCCATCTGATGTCCAGTGGCTGTCTGAATGGCCCAGCCTGTAGTGTTGTCCTTTCTCCCACACAGACCCCATCTGATGTCCAGTGGCTGTCTGAATGGCCTGTAGTGTTGTCCTTTCTCCCACACAGACCCCATCTGATGTCCAGTGGCTGTCTGAATGGCCTGTAGTGTTGTCCTTTCTCCCACACAGACCCCATCTGATGTCCAGTGGCTGTCTGAATGGCCTGTAGTGTTGTCCTTTCCCCCACACAGACCCCATCTGATGTCCAGTGGCTGTCTGAATGGCACAGCCTGTAGTGTTGTCCTTTCTCCCACACAGACCCCATCTGATGTCCAGTGGCTGTCTGAATGGCACAGCCTGTAGTGTTGTCCTTTCTCCCACACAGACCCCATCTGATGTCCAGTGGCTGTCTGAATGGCACAGCCTGTAGTGTTGTCCTTTCTCCCACACAAACCCCATCTGATGTCCAGTGGCTGTCTGAATGGCACAGCCTGTAGTGTTGTCCTTTCCCCCACACAGACCCCATCTGATGTCCAGTGGCTGTCTGAATGGCCTGTAGTGTTGTCCTTTCCCCCACACAGACCCCATCTGATGTCCAGTGGCTGTCTGAATGGCCCAGCCTGTAGCTTTCGTCGTCAGAAATGCAGTATCCTTCTTTGTCTTCATCCGCTTTTTAATGTTGTAACCTTCCGTTAGCAACGTTTTAATGTTGTAACCTTCCGTTAGTAACATTTTAATATTGGAAGATTCCGTCAGCAACGTTTTAATGTTGGAACATACGTTAGTAACGTTTTAATATTGGAAGATTCCGTCAGTAACGTTTTAATGTTGGAACATTACGTTAGTAACGTTTCGGTAACACCAGTAGCCGTAACACGCTGCTTCGTCGCGTATTTTGTCTTCGGCTGAACCAATTCCGTTACTGCCCTTCATGATTTACAGAACGGAGGGCACCGCTTTCTAAGCCAGACCGAGTGAGCTTCCAATCTAATGTGGAAGAGCAACACTGTCTATTCTAATTACCACCCCGACTGGCACGAAAGACTTTGACACATGCGTGTGGAATTAGGTCATGGTGAAAACTGGGTGCGAAACCCCACAGACCAGTGTTAATTTCATATCGGTGATTTCAGTGACGCGGCGTGTGTTGGGCCAATCAAACTGGCCGGCCCCGCCCCCCTCCAGATCTTGATGGGCGGTTACTCCCCACATGTGATAAGTAGGACTGGCTTACATGGTTACCAGCAGCAGACGAGAACCTCTCATTTAACTACGTTGGTCCGCCCACGTAACAAGATCTAAGGGCCTTGCTGAGGGAGGGAGACAAAGGGAAGACAGAAAAAAAAGATAGACTGACACAGGACGGAATGACAGACAACCACCAGCAGACAGCCAGCTATCTTCTACCAAGACCCAATTAACAAATGAAGTATAACCAGGACCATCCTTCAGGGAACAGTGCAGGGGGGACTCTCTAAGACCATCCTTCAGGGAACAGTGCAGGGGGGACTCTCTAAGACCATCCTTCAGGGAACAGTGCAGGGGGGACTCTCTAAGACCATCCTTCAGGGAACAGTGCAGGGGGGGACTCTCCAGGACCATCCTTCTGAGAACAGTGCAGGGGGACTCTCTAAGACCATCCTTCAGGGAACAGTGCAGGGGGGACTCTCTAAGACCATCCTTCAGAGAACAGTGCAGGGGGGACTCTCTAAGACCATCCTTCAGAGAACAGTGCAGGGGGGACTCTCTAAGACCATCCTTCAGGGAACAGTGCAGGGGGGACTCTCTAAGACCATCCTTCAGGGAACAGTGCAGGGGGGACTCTCTAAGACCATCCTCCAGGGAACCATGCAGGGGGGACTCTCTAAGACCATCCTCCAGGGAACAGTGCAGGGGGGACTCTCTAAGACCATCCTCCAGGGAACAGTGCAGGGGGGGACTCTCCAGGACCATCCTCCAGGGAACAGTGCAGGGGGGACTCTCTAAGACCATCCTTCAGGGAACAGTGCAGGGGGGACTCTCTAAGACCATCCTCCAGGGAACAGTGCAGGGGGGGACTCTCCAGGACCATCCTTCAGGGAACAGTGCAGGGGGGACTCTCCAGGACCATCCTCCAGGGAACAGTGCAGGGGGGACTCTCCAGGACCATCCTCCAGGGAACAGTGCAGGGGGGACTCTCCAGGACCATCCTCCAGGGAACAGTGCAGGGGGGAAGGAGACGAGGCAGACAGCGAAAGAAGTGGACAGACAACACCACAGAGTGGGCAGAGAGGAGCTTTGCCGGAACTCTGACCTCACCCCACGACCTCCAGAAATGGAGAATGTTGGTGATGTGTTCAGCAGTGCAACGACCAAACCAGGTTTGGAGACCAGTGACAGTGAGTGTGATAACTGTGTGTGTGTGCTTTACTTCCAAGCATGTAAGCATTTCATGCCTTTTATATAGACAGATTGAATACATGTGATTATCTGGTATTGTTTGTGTTTTAGACAAGTTTAGTTCTCTTATAGGAGATACAATATTCTGTATCCGACTGTGTGGTCCAGATCTGATCTGATAACAGAGTTCATTCAACTATGAAGGCTCTGGCATGGGCCGAAGAGAAAGAAACAACAACAAAAAAAACAACAGAGTCTGAAATCCCATGTTGTTCAGTTCAGATGTATTGTGATAAAAGTTTATTTTTTATCTGATTTCCTTATCTCAGGAGATTGATCGATCGATCGATAGACAGACAGAGAGGGAGAGAGAGAGAGAGAGAGAGAGAGAGAGAGAGAGGGGGGGGAGGGAAGGGGAGAGGGGGGAAGGTGGAAGTGCAGGCATTGTCATACCATGAAGCCTGCGACCTGCCCTGAATGAATGGCAGCACAGACCACACACTCACACCGCAACTTTCTTTTTGTCATTCTCTGTTTTAAATCTCCAACAACGCATCAACAGAAAAGAAATTCTGGAACGAGTCGCATATAACCTGAGGGCGAAAATCTCTTGTTGGAATGTCACAGTGTGAAGAGAGAGAGAGAGAGAGAGAGAGAGAGAGAGAGAGAGAGAGAGAGACAGACAGACAGAGACAGAGAGAGAGAGAGAGGGGGGAGGGAGAGGGAGACAGAGAGAGAGACGGGGGTAGAAATCGAATCAAAGTGCTTCCATTATGCAGATTGGGCGTGCAGCGTTGGAAGGACAGAGCCATTTCATCAAAGACTCCCTCTGCACTAGAGAGGTCAAGGTCACAAGGCTAAAAGATGAACATGCTGCAGGGACCAGCAAAAAGCTCTCATCTACAATGGGTTACAATGGAAAAACTCCACCAGCAAAAAGCTCTCATCTACAATGGGTTACAATGGAAAAACTCCACCAGCAAAAAGCTCTCATCTACAATGGAAAAACTCCACCAGCCAAAAAAACCTCATCTACACTGGGTCAGAATGGAAAAACTCAAGGACAAATCGTAAAGGAAAAAAAGCTCTCGTTTTTTCAGATTCTTAACACCGGTCGATTGGTTCTACCAAGCTACTATTCATGAAACCCGTTTCCATAAACTCTGGTAACGCTATCCACTCATTCTCTCTGTCTCCCCCCCCCCCCTCTGTCTCACACGCACTCTCTCTCTCATACCACTGTGCGTGGTGGAGGAAGGCGAATGGAGTTAGTGTCACTGGATGGAAGCAGTGTGGGAGTGAAGGTTTTCTCTTTCCCCCACATCTTGGGGAGGGGGGCTTCGTTCATACTCCTTATCACTTTGTTCTGAACCATTACACACACACACACACACACACACACACACACACAAGCACGCGCCAATGCAATCAGTTCGATACACAAACACAGAAAAACATACAAAAGGTGCCAGTGCTCTTTGAAGAGAAGATTGCGTGCACCAGCCTCAATTACAGTAATTACCACATAACCCTGCTGCTTATTTGTATTTTTCCTGTCTGCAGTTTTTTTTGCCAGAGTCTTTTGAAAGGAAGCCCCCCCCCCACCACCCCCCCCCCCCCCCTACCTTTTTTTTAAAAAATCGTTTTGGCATGACTAGATTTGAGTGAACAACAAAACCTGTCATAAAGATGAGAGACAGAGAGAGAGAGAGAGAGAGAGAGAGAGAGAGAGAGAGAGAGAGAGAGACAGAGAGAGAGACAGAGAGAGAGAGACAGACAGACAGACACAGACAGACAGACAGAGACAGAGGCAGAGAGACGTGTGTGTGCGTGCGTGCGTGCGTGTGTGTGTGCTGAAGATGAAATACGAACAGTATGGACTGCATGCCATTAACGTTAAGAAAAGGGAAAAGCTCAGAGATTCCAGTCCTCAATGGTTTCAGCGTACACCACATGTGACTGTCCGATAACCACATTAATCATGTTCATCATCATCATCATGTGTGACAGCGCTTCATTTGTCTCTGCACATGATTCAGCGCTTTGTAAATACTTTACAACTACACTACTGCTACTTCTACTCCTACCATACTAATAATGATGATAATATTACCAACAACATCAGCAACAACAACACCAATAATAACATCTACTCCTACTTATAATGATGATAATATTACCACTAACATCATCAGCAAGAACAACACTCATAATAATTATCATCATTATCATTGTCATCATGAATACCCAGCTAGTGAATGCCTCAATACGGAAGTGAACTACAGACCATAACAACACTGATGACTGTCAGCACTAGCTTTCTCACCCCACCTCCCCCCTCCACACACACACACACAATCACAAGCACCATGCATGCTTGCCAGCCCGTCAACACGCGAGGTATTCATGCTTTGTGAAGAAAATGTGTGCGTTGGCCTCGATAACACTTGTCACTGCAGACAACATTTTGAGCACTGGCCTTGGTTACAGCAGTCACCAGAATTAGAATTTGGCTGCTAATTGTCGGTCTTGTTGTGCGGTGTTTTGGTGAAATCAAACTGTTTGGCTGGTAACAAACTGTTTGGCTGGTAACGATGTTGTGGTGAAATCAAACTGTTCGGCTGGTGACGATGTTTTGGTGAAATCAAACTGTTTGGTCGGTGACGATGTTGTGGTGAAATCAGACTGTTTGGTTGGTGACGATGTTGTGGTGAAATCAGACTGTTTGGCTGGTGACGATGTTTGCTGAAATCAAACTGTTAGGCTGTGACGATGTTTTGGTGAAATCTAACTGTTTGGCTGGTAACGACGTTTTGGGCAGAAATACGGTTTCGTTGGTAGCCATGTTTTGGGCAGAGATAAGAGCAACGGCACCACAAACATTCTTGGATGGGTCAGATAGATTGGTAGACACACACACACAGATAGATAGGTAGGTAGATACAGACACGCAATTAGATAAAGAGACAAAGTGAGGCAGAGAAAGACAGAGAGAGAGAGAGAGAGAGGGGAGAGAGAGAGAGAGAGAGGGAGACAGAGAGAGAGAGAGAGAGAAAGAGAGACAGAGAAAAAGAGAGAGAGACAGAAAAGAGAGACAGAGAGAAAAAGAGAGAGAGACAGAGACAGACACACACACAGAAGGAGAGAGAGAGTGTTTAAGGCTTGTAATCCAAAGTCCAGGAAGTGAACACTCAACATGCAGCAGAGATGTTTACCCTAGAGTGCCTCATCTCCTCATGTCCATCCAGTTGTCTGCAGGTCACGACAGTGACAAAGTCCGCTCACCACCTCAGGGGGCAGCCATATATCGTCTTCAGAACGGAAAACGGTTGAGGAGTTCAGTGCTGGCGGGGTCACTTCTGCAGATAATCACCAAACGGACCAGTTCGCTTGGCCTGTCCTGTGTGTGGGGGATTGAAAGGGTGTCAGGTGGATGTCAGTCAATGGCAACCCTCCTCCCAATAACTCCTTTGGAAACCACCAAAACAATGGGCAAATAGCCCCCCACCCCACCCCTCCCCCAAAAAACAACAACAACAAACAAACAAAAAAACCTGATCATTACAAATTACGAGGATACTGTTTATGTTTCAAAGATTTCCTTGTTTTCTCACAAGCAGAGAATTCGAGTTGCTTCGAGTCAAGAAAAAAAAATGCCAACACTAAATCATCATTCTCTTATAGCTACTTTTTAAAATAATTACTCTTGATAATGATGGTGATGATGATGACCATAATAACAATAATAATAACAATGACAATAACACGAACAACAACAATAATGATGATGGCAATGGTAACACCACGATGATGATGGTTATTCTCATCATTATCATTATCGCTATTGTTTCCTGACCTGTCCGTTCCTGTTAACAACACTTCCAGATTGAATTAATGCACTGATTCCAAAACTATGAATGAAATACCTAAACACACACACACACACACACACACACACACACATGTGCATGCGCGCTCCCCCGCTGAATGTTTATGCCTGTTTGCCAACGTCTTATTTCATTAAGTTAAACAAGAGGGGCAAGGCCTTCAAGACTCACTTGTGATACACTTTAAAAAAAATCCAAGCTTTTTATGTATTGAGTATAATTTCATAATGTAATGTTTAAGATGAGAAAGATCAGTTTTAAAGAAAATTAACTCCCCTAGCATTACAGAGTAATTTCCTTTTCTTACCCTCTGCACCAAAACGTTTGCAAAATAAATAAAAACTTCCATGCTTAGCAAAAGAAGTTCCTATTTGAACAAAAAAATGATAATAATGACTGCTCTAGCTGTTGGGTCAGAATATCAGATCAAAGTGCCAAGTTTAGAGAATACAAAAAATATAAATATAACAGTAAATGCTGTTTGCATATAATTAGGCTTCATTCTTTATTTTTTTGTGCCCATCCCAGAGGCGCAATATTGTTTTAAACAAGATGACTGGAAAGAACTGATTTTTTCCTATTTTTATGCCAAATTTGGTGTCAACTGACAAAGTAGTTGCAGAGAAAATGTCAATGTTAAAGTTTACCACGGACACACAGACACACACACAGACAACCGAACACCGGGTTAAAACATAGACTCACTTTGTTTACACAAGTGAGTCAAAAAGTAACCACTCTGCAAATATTAACTGTTCAATAAAAACAACAACAACAAAATCCTGTTGATTTCTGGCATGCGCATGAACTCTCACTAACGAGTTATTTTCAAAGTCCCAGCAATGTTTTGACGACGTAAGTGTTTATTTCTGGAAAGGAAATGAAGAGATACGTTTCAACTGATCAGCTCCTAGCGAAGTGAAATCAGAAACAACTGTTTTATGGTATCAGGAGACTCAAAACCCAGTGAAGACGTCAATCACTTGTGAAAGAATCAAACATTACCGATTCAGACAACAACATTCAATAACCAGCAAGAGAGACAGAGAGAGAGAGAGAAGGGACAGTAAACTCACCGAAATAAAGCTTTCTGAGACAAGTGAACCTTCACAAAACATGTTGCCACCAGAGCCCAGTCCGCACCAGCCAAACCTGTCGACACATGTCAGTGCACATTGCACCCCCCAACCTTCCCACACTCCTCCCTTCCTGTGACTCACTCCACCATCTGCACGTGCAACCTCACAGCTGACAAACATCACTCACAACAGGCACGGGACTCACGTTTCGGGTCACTCCTGTCACACAAACAGGGCACGGTCAGACTGAACAATCGCTTGAAGATGAACACATGTCTTTGGCCTTTTAAATTCTATTTATCTTTTTATTTCTAGTTGTGTCAATGAGAGAAAAACGAAACGAAACGAAACGAATTTTTTATTTCACGAGGTGGAGCAAGCACAACTGTTTTTTTTTTTTTTTTTTTTAATTATTATTATTATTATTATTTTATTTATACATCTAGCCCTCTGGGGCAAAAGGAACAGAGAAGAAAAGGACAAAGCAAGGCAACACACACACACATACACAACACACAGAGGCTGCTTTTCGCAAACGTTCTTGTCCCAAATGCCGCTCACGTCATACACGATGTTTGTATAATTGTCATCTTTATTATCACCACTGGAGGAACACGCAGCCAACACACCTTGCTGTGCACCAAACAGTTCAGTACTGACACAGAAGAGGGTGGGTTGACATAATGGTATCGTCACTTCCAGAACCATGGAAACAAAAGCAATATCATGGCATCGTCACTTCCATAACCATGGAAACAAAAGCAATATTATGGCATCGTCACTTCCATAACCATGGAAACAAAAGCAATATCATGGCATCGTCACTTCCATAACCATGGAAACAAAAGCAATATTATGGCATCGTCACTTCCATAACCATGGAAACAAAAGCAATATTATGGCATCGTCACTTCCATAACCATGGAAACAAAAGCAAGAACAGTAACAACAACAACAACAACAACACGCATCGTTCCTAGTCTCCACATGTCATGATTCAACGAATGATATTTGTATCAGGTATCATCTGTACCACTTATGTACATCAGTGTTTGTATGGGGAAAGAACTGGGTAAAACATAGAGTAAACCAATAAACAACAAGGTAAAACACAGAGTAAACCAATCAACAACAAGGTAAAACATAGTTTAAACCAATCGACAACAAGGTAAAACATAGTTTAAACCAATCGACAACAAGGTAAAACATAGTTAAAACCAATCGACAAGGTAAAACACAGTGTAAACCAATCGACAACAGGGTAAACCAGTTTAAACCAGTCTACAACAGGGTAAGCCAGGGTACCAGCGTACAGCTGCAAGTTCTCTACCCAGCAGTTGTGCTGAAGAAGCCGGCCGGATCGCCGACGAAAGCTACGCAAGTGAGTAGCATTCTTTGACTGAGAGATCGGTTTAACTTGGTAGTCATTACAGTTTAAACCAGTCTACAACAGGGTAAACCAGTTTAAACCAGTCCACAACAGGGTAAACCAGTTTAAACCAGTCTACAACAGGGTAAACCAGTTTAAACCAGTCTGCAACAGGGTAAACCATAGTTTTAAACCAGTCTACAACAGGGTAAACCAGTCTATAGGGAACAAAGCACCCGACGAACACCTAACGACTGAGGGTACACTTGTTCTGCCACAACGGGGCATGTCTTTCGTGCACAAGCATGGACATCGCAAAGGAACACAGGGACTTCATTGTACCCCCCCCCCCCGCCACCCCCCTCCCCCACCCCTAGTGGTACCGACGTTAACCCTGACGGACTGACGAGGGTTGGAAGCCTACCTGTATCCTCAACACAGCAGCCTGCAGTGTGCACTGGGACACGCTGGTCAGCTCTTCCCGCTCACAGCACGTGCCGTTGGTCAGCCCTTCCCGCTCACAGCACGTGCCGTTGGTCAGCTCTTCCCGCTCACGGCACGTGCCGCTGGTCAGCCCTTCCCGCTCACAGCACGTGCCGCTGGTCAGCCCTTCCCGCTCACAGCACGTGCCGCTGGTCAGCCCTTCCCGCTCACAGCACGTGCCGCTGGTCAGCCCTTCCCGCTCACAGCACGTGCCGCTGTTTCTGTCAGCTTCACAGCGGAATGTGTCCCCCAAAGAAGCGCTTACTACTGCACTGTCACTGAACTGTCCAACTGTCTGGAACTGAACTGAGGTCAATAGTTCTGAGTGATAACCCTGACCGATCCATGCGGCATTGTTCTACCACTGCTCAACGTGACGCTGACAGCTGTGAATCTTTAGTTACACGTGACGCTGAAATGAAATATGTGTGATGTTCTCCGCCAGCAAAGTTTACGTTTCAAGATATACAATTCAAAACGAAGCAAACTGAGTTACCAAGGACAGTTAAGTGCATTCAACTACCTCGACAAAACACAGATATATTCATCTACACACAGGACACAAATGCATAGACGCGACGGCGAAGCGAAAACTTCATGCGAAATCCACCGTGAGCGACATTACATTGCAGTCCATGTTCAGAACAGCTCTTGCCTCATATCAGCACCTTTGTATCGTCCATGCTGGACATTTCACGTTTTGCACAGATCACACAGGAAGCAATTTCATATGGTTCATTCTAGCCTGATGGTGCCTCTTTCAGCTGCTACGTACCACAAAGTTGAAGATTGTGGCCATTATGCAGTTACCATTTGTCCCTTCCTTTCTTCATTTCGCAAGGTTTTTGTTACAAATATTTCTTTTCGCAGCCAAGTCTATAGAATTGAACGATCTGTGCGTGTGGCGACACTTGTTATACTGTGATTGTCAGGGCTATTGTGATCCTATGTTTGTCACGGCCATTGTGATCCTATATCTGTCTGTCACGGCCATTTTGATCCTATGTCTGTCTGTCTGTCACGGCCATTGTGATCCTATGTCTGTCACGGCCATTGTGATCCTATGTCTGTCACGGCTATTGTGATTCTATGTCTGTCACGGCCATTGTGATCCTATGTCTGTCACGGTCATTGTGATCCTATGTCTGTCACAGCCATTGTGATCCTATGTCTGTCACGGCCATTGTGATCCTATGCCTGTCTGTCACGGCCATTGTGATCCTATGTCTGTCACGGCCATTGTGATCCTATGTCTGTCTGTCACGGCCATTGTGATCCTATGTCTGTCACGGCCATTGTGATCCTATATCTGTCTGTCACGGCCATTGTGATCCTATATCTGTCTGTCACGGCCATTGTGATCCTATGTCTGTCACGGCCATTGTGATCCTATGTCTGTCTGTCACGGCCATTGTGATCCTATGTCTGTCTGTCACGGCCATTGTGATCCTATGTCTGTCACGGCCATTGTGATCCTATGTCTGTCTGTCACGGCCATTGTGATCCTATGTCTGTCACGGCCATTGTGATCCTATGTCTGTCTGTCACGGCCATTGTGATCCTATGTCTGTCACGGCCATTGTGATCCTATGTCTGTCTGTCACGGCCATTGTGATCCTATGTCTGTCACGGCTATTGTGATCCTATATCTGTCTGTCACGGCGATTGTGATCCTATGTCTGTCACGGCCATTGTGATCCTATGTCTGTGTGTCACGGCCATTGTGATCCTATGTCTGTCTGTCACGGCCGTTGTGATCCTATGTCTGTCTGTCACGGCTATTGTGATCCTATATCTGTCGGTCACGGCCATTGTGATCCTATATGTCTGTGTGTCACGGCTATTGTGATCCTATGTCTGTGTGTCACGGCCATTGTGATCCTATGTCTGTTTACGGAAATAATGCCACGGCCATTGTGATCCTATGTCTGTGTGTCACGGCCATTGTGATCCTATATGTCTGTGTCACGGCCATTGTGATCCCATGTCTGTGTGTCACGGCCATTGTGATCCTATGTCTGTTTGTCACGGCCATTGTGATCCTATGTCTGTCACGGCCATTGTGATCCTATGTCTGTCTGTCACGGCCATTGTGATCCTATGTCTGTCACGGCTATTGTGATCCTATGTCTGTCACGGCCATTGTGATCCTATGTCTGTTTGTCACGGCCATTGTGATCCCATGTCTGTGTGTCACGGCCATTGTGATCCTATGTCTGTCACGGCCATTGTGATCCTATGTCTGTTTACAGAACTATTGTCACGGCTATTGCGATCCTATGTCTGTTTACAGAATAGCAGGTAAACGACGGACAAACACTGTACACTTATGAGGGTTAACAATTTTACAGTAACATATTAACACAGAGAAAATTCATAAAGTAGGTGCTGTCTTGGAACAGAAACATACTCATATAAATCACACACAAACTTAAATAGACATACATAAGTGCTCACATGCAGTCACCCATGTACACATACACACACAAGCACGCACACAAACACACACACACACATTACAGAAACAATGGAATCAGCGTCATATTGTATGACAGTGTAGAATGTGATTAAACCCGTTTGTTTTCCGTTCTAAAGATTCTAGATCGATCCATAATATACAACGACGACGACAATTATGATGGCTAAGTGACAAAAACCACAATAACAATACAGTAATAGGGATAAAAAGCAAGCCTCTACACAGTGTCCTTTTCCACAATCAATGCTGGTGTACACAGAAACGGAGAACACTTTATTCGTCAATTAACCCCACACCCCTTCTCTGTCTCTTTCCATTTCGGTGAAAACCTCATTCACTGTTTGTTAATTTTCTGACATAAACAATTTTATCGCCACACGATTCTGTTGTGTTTCGATGTATACAAACGCCTAACAGAAAAAAATTAACAGATGTTAAATTAATTAATAGCCAGTGAAAGAAGGCTAAGAGTTTTGCCTGTTTATGGAGCAGTAGAAATGTACGTCCAATGTAACCATTGAGAATACTATCGTAATTCAAGCCTGTTTGTTGAACAAACCAAGGCCTCCAGTTATTTGAAAGGACAAGTAACTCTGAAAAGAATTACATTTTATGTGAAGGAGGAATGCTCCTTTGACTTGATCGTTCCGAATATCATCTACACAAGGCTGAAGAAAGGCCTTTTGTGTTTCCTTTTGACCAGACGCGTCGGCTGGCAAAACACCAAACCATCGCTAAATCTGGGAAAGAAAGACTCATCATCACTCACTGTTTTCGTCCGAAGACCGAACTGAACTGACAGCTTTCAAGGTCGACGGGTTTGTCGTATGATCAAGACACATGTGCTTAACTGAAGATGCTGGAGATTATGACGTCATAATACCAATGAAAATGTTTTGTCATAAGCTCAAGACATGTGCCTAATCGGAGATAATGACGTCATCGTACTAACTCAAACGGTTTCGTCATAAGCTCAAGACACGTGTGTCTAATTGGAGATAATGACGTCATAATACTTATCAAACGATTTCCCTTTCCTTTCATTTTGTTGGCATTACCAGACAATGCAATGCAGAGACGTTAAAAACGATATCAGCATATTTTCGAAATTCAAAAATCAAGCCTACCATCCTAGTAAGTTTATTAAAAAACCACAAAAAACCCCACAAAAACAAAACAAAAACAAAAAAAACAAAAAAACCCCAACAAACAACAAATCCCTGTGATCAAAATAATAATTACATAATATCTCACAGACAACACGTTTTTAGCCGACTACAATATTCCTTCACGTGGAAACTAGATCTAGACTGGAGGCAGACAACAATCAGAGCAATACTGAAGACAAAAACTGTTCTCAGGGTTACAATAATTCGTGACACATTCAAGCAGCAGTGCCGTCCATTGCCACACGTTCCACCAGAAGCTGCCAGAATGGGGGTGAAAACGATCAGGATTATTGCAGTCATGCACTGGACTTGTGCACCTCAACTAGCACACACAGATACACAGACAGACACACAGAGACACAGACAGACACACACACACAGACACACACACACACACACACACAGTGCAGTCATCAAGTGAAGATGTACACCTAATCTAGAACACACAGTGGTGAACATTCTCGGCCTACGAAACTCAGGGACGGGAACAGTCAGGTATCAAATCAATCCCTCAACACTTACACGGACAGTAGGAAAGTATGATCCAGGTGTATGTAGTAATCTTCAACACTAACACGGACAGTCGGAAAGTATGATCCAGGTGTATGTAGTAATCTTCAACACTTACACGGACAGTAGGAAAGTATGATCCAGGTGTATGTAGTAATCTTCAACACTAACACGGACAGTCGGAAAGTATGATCCAGGTGTATGTAGTAATCTTCAACACTAACACGGACAGTCAGAAAGTATGATCCAGGTGTATGTAGTAATCTTCAACACTTACACGGACAGTCAGAAAGTATGATCCTGGTGTATGTAGTAATCTTCAACACTTACACGGACAGTAGGAAAGTATGATCCAGGTGTATGTAGTAATCTTCAACACTTACACGGACAGTCGGAAAGTATGATCCAGGTGTATGTAGTAATCTTCAACACTTACACGGACAGTCGGAAAGTATGATCCTCTTGTATGTAGTGATCTTCAACACTTACATGGACAATCGGAAAGTATGATCCAGGTGTATGTAGTAATCTTCAACACTTACACGGACAGTCAGAGAGTATGATCCAGGTGTATGTAGTAATCTTCAACACTTACACGGACAGTCAGAGAGTATGATCCTGGTGTATGTAGTAATCTTCAACACTTGCACGGACAGTCGGAAAGTATGATCCAGGTGTATGTAGTAATCTTCAACACTTACACGGACAGTCGGAAAGTATGATCCTGGTGTATGTAGTAATCTTCAACACTTACACGGACAGTCGGAAAGTATGATCCTGGTGTATGTAGTAATCTTCAACACTTACATGGACAATCGGAAAGTATGATCCAGGTGTATGTAGTAATCTTCAACACTAACACGGACAGTGGGAAAGTATGATCCTGGTGTATGTAGTAATCTTCAACACTTACACGGACAGTGGGAAAGTATGATCCTGGTGTATGTAGTAATCTTCAACACTAACACGGACAGTCGGTATGTAGTAATCTTCAACACTTACACGGACAGTCGGAAAGTATGATCCTGGTGTGTGTAGTAATCTTCAACACTAACACGGACAGTCGGAAAGTATGATCCTGGTGTGTGTAGTAATCTTCAACACTAACATGGACAGTCAAAATATAATCCAGGTGTATGTAGTAATCTTCAACACTTACATGGACAGTCGGAAAGTATGATCCAAGTGTATGTAGTAATCTTCAACACTTACATGGACAGTCAGAAAGTATGATCCAAGTGTACGTGGTAATCACGAACCACTGACACGAACAGTCGAAAAGTACAAACCAAATGTGTAAGTGTATATTTACGGGGATGTGGGAGGGAAGGGGAAGTTTATCTTTTGATTTGTCCCGATACCACAGCCCCCCACACTGCACAACGACTGACCGAGTTACTGAAGCACGGTCATTGCTGTCCTGTGACAGTCCTGCTGCAAACTAAACGTCCCTCTGCCGCACCGCAGAATCACTTGCATGGATATTTCACACATTGAATTATATATATATATCTGCTAGCAACGACCAGGTAGCACACATGAAGCATTCACTGCACACACTGCGTAACTAGTAGTGTGTCCCCTCCGAAGGACTTGCACCCAGTCCACGCTGTTCAGGTCTCACACGGCCGGAAGCCCCACCACGCAGCTGACAGAACGTGGAAAACAAAAGAAGAAAAGAAAAAAAACAAAAAACAAAACAAAATTAACAACAAAAAACAAACAAATAAACCCGAGGCGAAATCTATCAAAATACGTCTGATCAAATTTGAAAATGTCAAAGACAGAGAAGAAGAAGAAGAAGAAGAAGAAGAAGAAGAAGAAGAAGAAGAAAGAACGAGTTTACCGCAGTGAACGCCCAAGAAAACAGTTCTTCACGTTTAGCACCGAGGTTTAGCGATCAAGTCGTGACGCCCAAGAAACAGAAGAGCAGGGCTGATGGAGAGAGGTAAGGTAAAGACCTGGTCTGCTGTGGGAGAGAGGTAAGGTAAAGACCTGGTCTGCTGTGGGAGAGAGGTAAGGTAAAGACCTGTCTGCTGTGGGAGAGAGAGGTAAGGTAAAGACCTGTCTGCTGTGGGAGAGAGAGGTAAGGTAAAGACCTGGTCTGCTGTGGGAGAGAGGTAAGGTAAAGACCTGGTCCTCACCGGACCTGTTTTCCTGATTCACTGCTGACGTCACTACCACACCACTCCCCATTCTGGTCCACCGCCATGGACACCTCAAACACCGCGCACTGGTCCAGATACGTGACGTCACATCTGATGAACGGAAACAAACACCAGCACCAGCACATGTCTGGTCGCCCATTCACCATCCCCGCTGTGCTCCGCCCCGAGTGTCTGTCCAGATCTATGCGTTTTTGTTTTGATTTTTTTTCAACACACTCTCAATGTGTGTACTTAACTACCACTGACATCCACTTCATCAACAATTTCTGTCACGTGTGACGACCAGCTCTGCTTCAGTGAAACACATGCATGTTGGGTGACAGGATGTGACGTCACTTTCACATGCACCGAAAGCTGTCCTGATTCCACGATGCTGTATACAGCTCGGCTGGACAAGAACCAATGTAATTAATTATGTAATCAATTCATTATGAACCCATCTAAAGCGGGAGTATTTAAAACCCATGTAATGTATTCATTATGAACCTATCTAAAGATGGAGTATTTTAGATTTTTTTTACATCATTATTTTGTAAATAATTCGTATGACAGCGAAACAATGCTGCCGATCATACATTCTGTGAGACAGACTGGGTGATTTAGTGAGCCAGTGACATATAAAGTAGAAAAGGAGGGATATTAACACCTGGGTAATTTAATGAGCCAGTGATAAATAAATTTAAAAAAGGAGGGATATTAACACCTGGGTGATTTAGTGAGCCAGTGACACATAAATTAGAAAAGGAGGGATATTAACACCTGGGTGATTTACTAAGCCGGTGATAAATAAATTAGAAAGGAGGGATGTTAACACCTGGTATATAGTGAGCAGGTGACAAATAAATTAGAAAAGAAGGCATGTTACACCTGGGTAATTTAGTGAGCAGGTGACAAATAAATTAGAAAAGAAGGCATGTTACACCTGGGTAATTTAGTGAGCAGGTGACAAATAAATTAGAAAAGAAGGGATGTTAACACCCGGGTGATTTAGTGAGCCAGTGACATATATTAGAAAAGGAGGGATATCAACACCTGAATAAGTGAAGGAAGAATGGGATTTAATATGAGATCTTCGTGAGTCCAAAATACCCGCTGACACCAAAGTATCATCAATATCAACAAACACGAAAATCAAAACATTTCACACGTTTTAAAATATATGATCCGAGAGGTTTTTCTTTCCACATGAATCAGGATCTCTTTACACGAGCGGGATTATTTTCACATTAACTGGGATCTCTTTACATGCCCAGGTATGCTTGGTGAGTCATTCACCCATCGTCAGAATGTCGTAATAGGTTCCACAGGTCACACAGAATGTATATTCACATTATATATATAATTGGTTGAAGTGTGGAAGAGTTTGCACAGAAATGTGTTGTTTTGTTTGCCCCATAGAACACCCATTAACAATACACACAATATCAGCTGATGACTGTGTGGAACAGCTTTCACTGATGAATCTGTTGCTTTGTCTGCCCCTTGAAAATGTAAAGTAACAACAATCGTGCACAAAACGTGTTATCGATGACCGGAACAGCTTAGACAGGACCCGTCTCTCTGTCTGCTCCAACAATACAGGTCCCTCCACACACACACGTAACACACACTGAAAGGGACAGCTTTCAGAGGAACCATCGCTCTGTCTGCCCCAACAATACAGGTCACACACACGTGACACACACTGAAAGGGACAACTTTCAGAGGAACCATCGCTCTGTCTGCCCCAACAATACAGGTCACACACACGTGACACAAACTGTTGCGGACTACCAGCCACACGGCCGGTCCAGGATCGTCATCGCCGGCCACGCTTTCGGCCGAAGAGGATTCGCTGGAAGGCCCTGCGGAAGTCCCTGTTGAAGACGGTGTAGATGATGGGGTTGAGCGCAGAGTTGCAGTAGCCGATCCAGAAGAAGACGGTGAAGACCATCATGGGGATGCAGCCTGGGCAGAAGGCCGACACCACGTAGAGCAGGAAGAAGGGCAGCCAGCACAGGATGAAGGCCGCCATCACCAGACCCAGCACCAACGTCGCGCGACGCTCACGTGCTTTGGCCAGCTTCCGCTTCTGGCGCTCCGCGGAGAAAAAGTCGTTCTTGTCCTCGCGGGGCGTCCTCCGGGGCTCCTTCTTCTTGGGCACGGCCTTGTGGCGCTCCCCGACCCTGCCGTTGTTCGTCTGGAACAGCTGTCTCCGCAGACTGCCCAGCAGCCCGCCCTTGGACTGACGGGGCGGCGGTGTCTGTGGGCAGGGACTCTGCTCCACCTGACCGTTCTGCTTGGGCTCCAGCACGTGGAACTGCTGGATGGTTCCGTTGTCCTGGCCACAGGCCGCGGCCTCCGTCACGGGGGAGTTGACGGGGGTGTTGAGGGGCGTGCTGACGTCAGAGAGGGGCGGGGTGAGGGTCTTGAGGGAGGTGACGCTCCCCGCCGGCACCTGGTAGTGGGGCGGAGGGAGGTGGCGGTGCTGGAGGTGGGAGAGGTCCATGGAGGAGTCCGTGTCCGTGGTGGTGGTGGTGGGCATGCTGAGGGCCAGGCGACCCCGGTCCAGCAGGTTGAGGGCCGGCCCGCCCAGGGCGTCACACGAGTCAGAGTCCGTGGAGATGAGCTTGGTGAGCTCGTCGTGTCGTGGGGCGCGGCAAGGCAGGGACAGGGAGCGGGTCCTGAAGTCCTGCAGCTGGCGGCAAGCCTCGTCCTCAGAGGTGGGGGCTGCCCCCGCCCCGTCCTCCAGCATCTCGTTGACACAGCGACACCCCGACCCCGCCACTCCCCCCTCCTCCTCCTCCTGGGATGAGGACCCCACCTGACACAGGCAAACACACCGTGGTCTGCACCTTCACGCCAGTAAGTCTACACAACACATTGTTGGCACTGGCAAACACATTGTGGTCTACACCTTCACGCCAGTAAGTCTACACAACACATTGTTGACACAGGCAAACACATTGTGGTCTGCACCTTCACGCCAGTAACGTCTACACAACACATTGTTGGCACTGGCAAACACATTGTGGTCTGCACCTTCACCAGTAACGTCTACACAACACATTGTTGGCACTGGCAAACACATTGTGGTCTGCACCTTCACGCCAGTAAGTCTACACAACACATTGTTGGCACTGGCAAACACATTGTGGTCTGCACCTTCACCAGTAACGTCTACACAACACATCGGTGGCACTGGAGCTACGGGGGGGAAACTATACAGAACGGAGGTTACATAGAAGTACTAATGTGTAAACTCATTACAACATGACTTTATACTAGATTTACTTATGTGTAAAATCTTTAGAACACACAGTTTACACAGCACCTACACATGTGTAAAAAAAAAAAATCCAGTATAACTAGAAATTATACTGGAGCTACAAATGTGTAAACGGTTTAAAGACAGAGTTGACATTGGATATACAAACGAGTAAAACATATAAAAGAGAGTTAACACTCGTGCTACAAATGAGAAAAATCTGTAGGAGAGAGTTGACATTGGTGCTACAAACGAGTAAAATGCATAGAAGAGAGAGTTGACACTGGTGCTACAAACGAGTAAAATACATAGAAGAGAGTTGACACTGGTGCTACAAACGAGTAAAATGCATAGAAGAGAGTTGACACTGGTGCTACAAACGAGTAAAATGCATAGAAGAGAGTTGACACTGGTGCTACAAACGAGTAAAATGCATAGAAGAGAGTTGACACTGGTGCTACAAACGAGTAAAATACATAGAAGAGAGAGTTGACACTGGTGCTACAAACGAGTAAAATGCATAGAAGAGAGAGTTGACACTGGTGCTACAAACGAGTAAAATACATAGAAGAGAGTTGACACTGCAAGATGACAACCGAATAAGGAAGCAGATTCGCTCGCGGTAATAAACTTTGTCAGTCTCATTGAGTTCTGAATTGCATTAAAGTTTTTAGTAATTCTGCACCTTCTACTTTGACGTGCTATATTTTATTTTCACACACACACACACACACACACACACACACACACACACACATGCTCGTTGCCACAGATACAAACCTGTCTCTTGACTTTCGTGTTCCGCAGTGGGGAAGAAAGATCAGCCAGTTCCATCTCTTCCTATTGCTCCCTTGTCGCTACATCTTAATTCTCCCATATCCTTTGTATCTTATTCCACCAAAAATGAAACGGGGCCATGTTACAAGATCCTCATTTCCTCAATCACAAAAAGACAAGGGCTGACCAAATGTGGGTCACATGACCCTGCCCCTCACACACACACACACACACACACACACACAGACTCACGGGCGCGCTCACACACACCATTCACATAAAACGCCAAAATGGGTGCAAACAAGCATGCTGCATGTGGCTTTGCATGCGTGTCTAAATAGAGTGTTAATGCTGATTTGAACATTCAGGAAATTCATGAATATAGCAGTCAGACATGTAAAATCCCATCAATCCCTTTAATTTCCATTTGGCTTACAGCCCATCAGACCTTACACAGCCATAATTATTAGGGCTGGCAACAAGTCACAAGACTCTCACTGTCAACAACATTAAAGCCCCTTCAGCCTGATATCAAAGTCGGGCAGAAAACAGTTGGTGCAATTACACACACACTCACACACACACACAGACACACACACAGACACTCAGACACACAGCACTACCTTCAGCTGACCGTCCTGGCCATTCTCCGGGCAGACGTTCCCCAACGGCAGCGTGTTGGTGTTGGTGAGGGTCATGGTGGGGGTCAAGGTCATGTCCAGGCTGAACTGTGAGTGGTCCAGGTGGCGCTGTGTGGGGTGCTCCGTGCCGCTGGATTCTGTGGACTTCTGCTCGCTCTTCTCGCCCTGCACGCCGCGCGGCGCCTTGCTCACGTTCTTCCTGGCGCGCGCCTTGGCGGCCTGGTAGATCTTGAAGTAGACGAAGACCATGATGAAGGCAGGGATGTAGAAGGAGCCCATGGAGGAGTACAGCACGTAGCCGATGTCCTCGCTCAGCGCGCAGACCGGCCACTCCGAGTCCGGCGTGGGCTGGTTCCAGCCGATCAGAGGGGGGATGCAGATGGCGGCGGACACGAACCAGACGATGAAGATCATGACGGCGGCCCGCTTGGGGGTGCGCTGCCTGGAGTAGTGGATGGCCTTGGTGATGGACCAGTAGCGGTCCAGCGAGATGAGGCAGAGGCTGGAGATGGAGGCCGTGCACAGCAGGACGTCCATGGCCTTCCAGACCTCGCAGAACACGGTGCCGAAGTGCCAGTAGCCCATCAGCTCGTTGGCCAGGGAGAAGGGCACGATCAGCAGGCCCAGCAGGAAGTCGGCCAGGGCCAGGGACCCGATGAAGTAGTTCTGCGTCCCCTTGAGGTTCTTGTCCCGCACGATGGCCCACATCACCAGGAAGTTGCCCACCACGATGATCAGGATGACGACGGTGATGATGATGCTGGCGATGATGATGTGCGGCCAGGTGTAGCCGCTGGGGTAGCCCGCCGGGAAGTGGTGATCCGCCCCGCCTGACGTCACTGCTGACGGCGTGGTGAGGTTGACGTCAGTCAGGTTCCACCAGGCCGCGTCATCACTGATCCCCGTGCCGCTCCCCGGGCCCACCGTGGTGAACAGCACGACGTCAGTGGTGGGCAGGGAGGGCGTGGTGAAGAGGGAGGGGGAAGTTTCCTCCTCGGGGGTGGGGGACGGGGTGTGGGGGGAGGTGTCAGGGTGGGTGGGTGGGGGGGCGGGGCCTGTGACCTTGGACACAGACACGAAAGGTGGGGGCCGGAAGGTGGAGCGGGTGGTCAGGGGGCGTGACATGGCGGCACGTCACTCGCTGCCCCCTGTCTGTCTGTCTGCAGAGCTTATGACTGGCCACGTCACTCACCACTGTCTGTCTGCAGAGCTTATGACTGGCCACGTCACTCACTGCCCCCTGTCTGTCTGTCTGCAGAGCTTATGACTGGCCACGTCACTCACCACTGTCTGTCTGTCTGCAGAGCTTATGACTGGCCACGTCACACACTGCTCCCTGTCTGTCTCTCTGCAGAGCTTATGACTGGCCACGTCACACACTGCTTCCTGTCCGTCTGTCTGTCTGTCTGCAGAGCTTATGACTGGCCACGTCACACACTGCTCCCTGTCTGTCTGTCTGTCTGCAGAGCTTATGACTGGCCACGTCACACACCGCTGTCTGTCTGTCTGTCTGCAGAGCTTATGACTGGTCACGTCACACACCACTGTCTGTCTGTCTGTCTGCAGAGCTTATGACTGGCCACGTCACACACCGCTGTCTGTCTGTCTGTCTGCAGAGCTTATGACTGGCCACGTCACACACCGCTGTCTGTCTGTCTGTCTGCAGAGCTTATGACTGGCCACGTCACTCACCGCTGTCTGTCTGTCTGCAGAGCTTATGACTGGCCACGTCACACACTGCTCCCTGTCTGTCTGTCTGCACAGCTTATGACTGGCCACGTCACACACTGCTTCCTGTCTGTCTGTCTGCACAGCTTATGACTAGCCACGTCACACACCGCTGTCTGTCTGTCTGCAGAGCTTATGACTGGCCACTTCACACACTGCTCCGTCTGTCTGTCTGCAGAGCTTATGACTGGCCACGTCACTCACCACTGTCTGTCTGTCTGTCTGCAGAGCTTATGACTGGCCACGTCACTCACCACTGTCTGTCTGTCTGTCTGCAGAGCTTATGACTGGCCACGTCACTCACCGCTGTCTGTCTGTCTGTCTGTCTGCAGAGCTTATGACTGGCCACGTCATTCACCACTGTCTGTCTGTCTGCAGAGCTTATGACTGGCCACGTCATTCACCACTGTCTGTCTGTCTGCAGAGCTTATGACTGGCCACGTCACTCACCGCTGTCTGTCTATCTGTCTGTCTGCAGTGCTGTCACAGACTAGACAACCCGTTCACCACCAACATGGCTGTTCCACACAGTACACCCGTCTTTTTCTTGTCCAACCGACGTCCATTTTATCTTCCGCTTCGTTGTGTTCATGCGACTTGTAACAGAAATGAATCTCTCACCATGTGTTTCATGAACGTGCACAACAGTATGAGGGGCTGCAGGTTAGTGCATGTAACGAAAGTCACACTGCACTATTTTGTTTTCAAAGTATCGCCGTACTCGAAAAAACAAAACACAAAACCACCACTGACCAGCGGAAAGACCCAGGCACAACATTCACCTTCATCGGTTGTGATTTTCTTCAACACTTTCCAAAATGACACGACATCAACCACGCGATCAGTGAAGTTGCTTGGACCCAGTCCCTGATATAACGTTGGACACAGCCCCTGATATCACGTTGGACACAGCCCCTGATATCACGTTGGACACAGCCCCTGATGTCACGTTGGACACAGCCCCTGATATGACGTTGGACACAGCCCCTGATATGACGTTGGACACAGCCCCTGATATCACGTTGGACACAGCCCCTGATATCACGTTGGTCAGATGTCACGTTGGACACAGCCCCTGATATCACCTTGGTCACAGCCCCTGATATCACGTTGGTCAGATATCACGTTGGTCACAGCCCCTGATATGACGTTGGACACAGCCCCTGATATCACGTTGGACACAGCCCCTGATATCACGTTGGTCAGATGTCACGTTAGACAGGCCATGCTGTGTGACGTCACCACTGGGCTGATGTTGACGGAAACTGTGTCGTCAAGCGGGAAGGGTCACTGATGAGGGGGGAGGGGAGGGGGGAGGGAAGTTGCCAGCGTCAGGTTCTGCCGGGAAGGACTCACCAGGACCCCGGGAAAGCCTGTCCCCGCACATCTGAAAGATGTCCAAAGGGTTAACACACGTGACAGGTTAACAGTGTTGTGGTCAACGTGACATGTCTGACAGTGTTGTGGTCAACGTGACATGTCTGACAGTGTTGTGGTCAACGTGACATGTCTGACAGTGTCGTGGTCAACGTGACATGTCTGACAGTCTTGTGGTCAACGTGACATGTCTGACAGTCAACAGACAGGTAAACCGTGTTGTAGTCAACGTGACATGTCTGACAGTGTTGTGGTCAACGTGACATGTCTGACAGTCTTGTGGTCAACGTGACATGTCTGACAGTGTCGTGGTCAACGTGACATGTCTGACAGTGTTGTGGTCAACGTGACATGTCTGACAGTGTTGTGGTCAACGTGACATGTCAGACAGTGTTGTGGTCAACGTGACATGTCAGACAGACAACAGACAGGTTAACAGTGTTGTGGTCAACGTGACATGTCTGACAGTGTTGTGGTCAACGTGACATGTCTGACAGTGTTGTGGTCAACGTGACATGTCTGACAGTGTTGTGGTCAAGTGACATGTCTGACAGTGTTGTGGTCAACGTGACATGTCTGACAGTGTTGTGGTCAGCGTGACATGTCTGACAGTGTTGTGGTCAACGTGACATGTCTGACAGTGTTGTGGTCAGCGTGACATGTCTGACAGTGTTGTGGTCAACGTGACATGTCTGACAGACAACAGACAGGTTCACAGTGTTGTGGTCAACGTGACATGTCTGACAGTGTTGTGGTCAGCGTGACATGTCTGACAGTGTTGTGGTCAACGTGACATGTCTGACAGTACTGTGGTCAACGTGACATGTCTGACAGTGTTGTGGTCAAGTGACATGTCTGACAGTGTTGTGGTCAGCGTGACATGTCTGACAGTGTTGTGGTCAGCGTGACATGTCTGACAGTGTTGTGGTCAACGTGACATGTCTGACAGACAACAGACAGGTTCACAGTGTTGTGGTCAACGTGACATGTCTGACAGTACTGTGGTCAACGTGACATGTCTGACAGTGTTGTGGTCAACGTGACATGTCTGACAGTGTTGTGGTCAACGTGACATGTCTGACAGTGTTGTGGTCAACGTGACATGTCTGACAGTGTTGTGGTCAACGTGACATGTCTGACAGACAACAGACAGGTTCACAGTGTTGTGGTCAGCGTGACATGTCTGACAGTGTTGTGGTCAACGTGACATGTCTGACAGTGTTGTGGTCAGCGTGGCATGTCTGAAAGAAAACGGGGTGTGTACCTGGACATAGCACTGTGGTGTCTGCACTGGATTACTGTTTGAAGTGCAGAACTGATGTCCAAGAGAAACATGTAATAGCGGTGCAATGACTTGTTGGAATGAACGGTCTTGTTGACACTAAGAAAATAATGGTTAGCGGGTAACTGGTGCAATTTCAATATTCATACAAGAGTCGTTCACACACACACACACACACACACACACACACACACACACACACAACGCGCCTACTCTGGGAGAAGAAAGAAGTCCCCAGGAAAAGAACAGCAAAAGAAAAAGTGCAACGTGATGGTCAGAAGCACACAGCACACTGAACACACTGAACTGTACAACAACCCATGAAGCGCCAGATGCAGCAATGTTTCTTTGACACACGGACTATTTTCTCGCGCGCCTGCTTCTGCTGCGTAGACCGGTCTGCACAGACATTTGGAGAAATGGCTGAATGGAAAGAATAACATCCTCCAAAGAACACTGTCATTGGGCGCATGCTCTATTCTATTTCTTTATTTCATTCAGGTTCAAATGAAAAAAAAAAAATCCAACAAAATTCGGCCTTATTCTCCGCAATCAGCTGACTTCTCTCCAAATGCGAGGACCCAATAAAGCAAACTCAATTTTAGATGAGACACTGTGGGAACTTGTAATGTGATCAATTACTGTGCAGCAAAAAGTCAAACCTCCAAGCAATCAAGAAAAATATATATAAAAAAAACCCCAAGCAATCAAACAAATTAACAAATAATGCAACTAACGATGGAATGAAAAGAACTGTTCCTATAAAAGCATCAGAGAGAGAGAGAGAGAGAGAGAGAGAGAGAGGGACAGGAACACACACACTCACACACACACACACACACTCACACACACACACACACACACGCACACACACACACAGACAAACGGAGAGGTACGTATCATGAATTAAGGAATGACAACTATCTTCCAACAAAGAATCCCTGCATTTCTCAACAGCTCAAGCCTTCCAAATTCGTGAACTTGTTACCCTACAATGTTGACTTCAGACCGATATGATGCTGGGCCCTGACTTGTAAGTTCCTGTCCAATAAGATTCTGATGTGATGTTTTCCTGGGTTGGAGGAGTCCTAACAACACGACAGCAGGCCCAAACAGGGCCTCCAACTGTTGCTCACTGGTGAACATCGAAATCTGATGTCCAACGCCAGCCCGATTCTGACAAAGCACTTCCTGTGTTTCTTTTTTTTTTTCCTTAAAAAAAAAGATTTACATGATTATTGACCAGTCAACATATCAATAAATCAATTCTAACGTCTGAATGATATGGTTGTTTTTTTGTTAAATAGAACTCGGAAGGGATTTTAACGGATACATTGTTGACAAATGTCACAGCACAGCTTTTTTTTCTTTTCGGCTGGCAATGGATCACCGGGATTTATTGGGAGTTAAAAACAAGCACATTGGAGAAAACACGCTCGGAGGAAATATATCGTTATAAATGGTTTTTCTTCAGATGTTATTTTTTTTAATCAAAAATGAGAGACAGAGAGAGAGACAGAGAGAGAGAGAGAGAGAGAGAGAGAGAGAGAGAGAGAGAGAGGGAGAGAGAGAGACAGACAGACAGAGACAGAGAGAGACAGACAGACAGAGACAGAGAGAGAGAGACAGACAGAGAGAGAGAGAGAGAGAGAGAGAGAGAGAGAGAGAGACAGACAGACAGAGAGAGACAGAGAGAGATAGAGAGAGAGAGAGAGAGAGAGAGAGAGAGAGAGAGAGAGAGAGAGAGGCTGTAATCAAGCATCTTCCGTTACAAAAACCACTACTCAGCCGATTAAGCACATCATCAAATGCGCCCCTTGAGGAAAGTCATCATGTACAAAGGACAGCCCACACTGTCCAGAAATCCCACGTGTTCTGTTAGTTGTGACCAGGTGTGGGTTCCCTCACTGTCAGGCATGACAAAACATGGACATTATGTTCACTTCCTCCACGGACACCTCTTCCACACAGTTTTCATCCTCCAGCTTTTTCCTCATTTACATCTGAGACCAGTTCATTCCCATTCTACAGCTTCGTGCGATGGATCTCGCGGTCAGCTGGAGTTCATCTCATTCTTCAATCACGTCATGGCAATCGAAATAAAGGACAGCTGTTGAAGGTCAAAACACGTGGATCTGATTTCATATGAATGATTATGCATTGTTTCTGACGTCCCTCTCTCCCTCGCTGTTGGTGGGTAAGGGGTAGAGATTTTTCCGATCTCCAAGGTCAACAAATATGCAGACCTTCTGGTGCCCGAACCCCCTTCGAATGTGTATGCATGCAAAGGATCACATATGAAAGTTTAAGATCTTGTAATCCGTGTCAGTGTTTGGTCGGTGATGGAAACAACTTAGCTACATAACTAACATGACAGCTACAGTCCATGGAAACAACGACATAGCTACATGGCCAACATGACAGCTACAGTCCATGGAAACAACGACATAGCTACATGACCTACATGACAGCTACAGTCCATGGAAACAACGACATAGCTACATGACCTACATGACAGCTACAGTCCATGGAAACAAGGACATGGTTACATGACCTACATGACAGCTACAGTCCATGGAAACAAGGACATGGTTACATGACCTACATGACAGCTACAGTCCATGGAAACAATGACATAGCGACATGACCTGAATGGGAACTACAGTTCACGGAAGAAGAAGAAGAAGAAGAAGAAGAAAACTGTTTACTGCTGTTTGAGTGAGTGTAGCAGAGTGTCCTGCATTGAATGTGTCTCCATTGTGTGTACTGGCTGGGTGCGTCCCTGTTCCTGACTGTATCACTGTATCACTGTATCATACCACAGTGGGCACCGACGTCAATCAACACCACTCCACCAACTTCCTGTTTTCTAATTTTGGCGAAATAAAAACTCTTTCTCTCTCTTGTATCCCCAAAGGCCCCACATCCTCAGTGCAGGATCATGCTTTGTTCCAGTAAATGGAATCAACGTGTGCACTGTTATTTACTGTTTCACCAATATCATTTTTCATTTTCAATGATCAACATTCATAGCAGTATTCTGTTTCTGTAGCCCAATGTACAACTCATATTCGTTTCTGTAAACCTTTGTTTGAAAAATATCGCAATGTACAACTCATAGTCGTATCTGTGAATAGCTGGGGTGAAAATGGAACATTCATTTGTATTTGTATTTCTTTTTATCACAACAGATTTCTCTGTGTGGAATTCAGGCTGCTCCCCCGAGGGAGAGCGCGTCGCTACACTACAGCGCCACCCCTTTTTTTTTTTTTTTTCTCCTGTGTGCAGTTTCATTTGTTTTTCCTATCGAAGTGGATTTTTCTACATAATTTTGCCAGGAACAACCCTTTTGTTGCCGTGGGTTCTCTTGCGTGCACAAAGTGCATGCTGCACACGGGACCTCGGTTTATCGTCTCATCCGAATGACTAGCGTCCAGACCACCACTCAGTCTAGTGGAGGGGGAGAAAATATCGGCAGCTGAGCCGTGATTCGAACCAGCGCGCTCAGATTCTCTCGCTTCCTATGCGGATGCGTTACCTCTAGGCCATCACTCCACACATAATGATGTTAATAAAAACAATGGAGCAACTGACCAGTCCCCCCAAGTCCCAGCAGTCAGTATCATGCCCAAGGCACAGGACTGGTCAAGAGAAAGGGGGATAAGGGAAAGACACTGCCGCTGGACAAAACAGCAGCTGGTCTTTTCTTGTTTCGTGTCTTTCAGAACACGGCTTCTTTATTTCTTTTCTCTCAGCTCCAGTTTGCTAACGGGCAAGCGGGCCCTTCATTTATCCAGACGGCAAACACATTCCACAGGATGACGGCAAACACATTCCACAGGATGACGACAAACACATTCCACATTCCACAGGATGACGGCAAACACATTCCACAGGATGACGGCAAACACATTCCACAGGATGACGACAAACACATTCCACAGGATGACGGCAAACACATTCCACAGGATGACGGCAAACACATTCCACACATTCCACAGGATGACGGCAAACACATTCCACAGGATGACGGCAAACACATTCAACAGGATGACGGCAAACACATTCCACACATTCCACAGGATGACGGTAAACACATTCCACAGGATGACGACAAATACATTCCACACATTCCACAGGATGACGGTAAACACATTCCACAGGATGACGACAAACACATTCCACACATTCCACAGGATGACGGCAAACACATTCCACAGGATGACGGCAAACACATTCCACAGGATGACGGCAAACACATTCCACACATTCCACAGGATGACGGCAAACACATTCCACAGGATGACGACAAACACATTCCACACATTCCACAGGATGACGGCAAACACATTCCACAGGATGACGACAAACACATTCCACAGGATGACGACAAACACATTCCACAGGATGACGGCAAACACATTCCACATTCCACAAGATGACGACAAACACATTCCACAGGATGACGCCAAACACACTCCACACCTTCCACAGGATGACGACAAACATTCCACAGGATGACGACAAACACATTCCACAGGATGACGACAAACACATTCCACACCTTCCACAGGATGACGACAAACACATTCCACAGGATGACGACAAACACATTCCACAGAATGACGACAAACACATTCCACAGGATGACGACAAACACATTCCACACATTCCACAGGATGACGACAAACACATTCCACAGAATGACGACAAACACATTCCACAGGATGACGACAAACACATTCCACAGGATGACGACAAACACATTCTACACATTCCACAGGATGACGACAAACACATTCCACAGGATGACGACAAACACATTCCACATTCCACAGGATGACGACAAACACATTCCACAGGATGACGGCAAACACATTCCACAGGATGACGACAAACACATTCCACAGGATGACGACAAACACATTCCACAGAATGACGGCAAACACATTCCACAGGATGACGACAAACACATTCCACACATTCCACAGGATGACGGCAAACACATTCCACGCATTCCACAGGATGACGACAAACACATTCCACACATTCCACAGGATGACGGCAAACACATTCCACAGGATGACGGCAAACACAAGATGACGGCAAACATTCCACAGGATGACGACAAACACATTCCACGCATTCCACAGGATGACGCAGACACATTCCACAGGATGACGGCAAACACATTCCACTGGATGACGACAAACATTCCACTGGATGACGACAAACACATTCCACAGGATGACGGCAAGGATGCACCCTGAAGCCGTCAGTGAAGCACAAACTGTTCCCAGGGCTGTTTGTCCCATCAGCATTGGGCAGCTCCTGACCCGCTCAGCCAGCCGTCCTACCCCCCAGCATGGAGAGAAGGCCAAGGAAGAGCTTTCACAGGACCACGGGTCCATCTTCCAAGCGCCGCGTGGCCCTGGCGATAAGCCCTGCGTGGTCCTGATGGCGACACTTCCTGCCAAACACCTGCTCGTTAAACGGCCACTTTCCTCGCCAGGGAAACAAAACCTCCTTCCAAAAAAGAATCACTTTCAACAGGAAAAATACCTTAATTTGCCCAAACAAGACACAAACCTAGTCTCCGATAATACCCCAAGTTTCAAACTACGACAGCAACAACATGAAATCCAAGGAGAAGACGAAGGAAGATAAAACAAACAACTGGTAACACAAGGAGGAAACGAAGAAGAAGGAAAAGGTTACCCGATCAAAAAGGAGTAAGCATCTAAACTGATCACAGAAATCGAGATTACCTGGCTTGTAATGCAGAAAACCGTCACCTTGAATCTTTGTATTGAACAGAGTCTGTTTGTTGATCGATCAGATAAGGCGATGGTTGTGGTGGAGATAGGTAGGTAGGTAGGTAGGTAGGTAGAGAGAGAGAGAGAGGGGGGGGGGGGGGGGGAGAGAGAGAGAGAGAGAGAGAGAGAGAGAGAGACAGAGAGAGAGAGAGAGACAGAGAGAGGGTGCGGAAGGTTGGTGTAGCAATGGCCAATGCTCATTCCGTTTAAAGCCCTCTCCACTGAAAGCAGGCAGAGCATCAACACAGGCAGAGCATCAACACAGGCAGAGCATCAACACAGGCAGAGCATCAACACAGGCAGAGCATCAACACAGGGCATCAACACAGGCAGAGCATCAACACAGGGCATCAACACAGGGCATCAACACAGGCAGAGCATCAACACAGGCAGAGCATCAACACAGGCAGAGCATCAACACAGGGCATCAACACAGGCAGAGCATCAACACAGGCAGAGCATCAACACAGAGCATCAACACAGGCAGAGCATCAACACAGGCAGAGCATCAACACAGGGCATCAACACAGGCAGAGCATCAACACAGGCAGGCATCAACACAGGCAGAGCATCAACACAGGCAGAGCATCAACACAGGCAGAGCATCAACACAGGCAGAGCAGGCAGAGCATTAACACAGGCGTGCCTGTCCTTGTCAAATCTGATAGTCTCGTATCGGTTGGCGTTCTGGTCTGTCCTGGTTCAATTCTATCTACAACGTTTTCACGTCTGTCCTGGTTCAGTTCTATCTACAACGTTTTCACCCATTGTCTGTCCTCGTTCAATTCTATCTACAACGTTTTCACTTCTTGTCTGTCCTGGTTCAATTCTATCTACAACGTTTTCACTTCTTGTCTGTCCTGGTTCAATTCTATCTACAACGTTTTCACCCATTGTCTGTCCTGGTTCAGTTCTATCTACAACGTTTTCACCTCTTGTCTGTCCTGGTTCAGTTCTATCTACAACGTTTTCACCCATTGTCTGTCCTGGTTCAGTTCTATCTACAACGTTTTCACCTCTTGTCTGTCCTGGTTCAGTTCTATCTACAACGTTTTCACCCATTGTCTGTCCTGGTTCAGTTCTATCTGCAACGTTTTCACCTCTTGTCTGTCCTGGTTCAGTTCTATCTACAACGTTTTCACCCATTGTCTGTCCTGGTTCAGTTCTATCTACAACGTTTTCACCTCTTGTCTGTCCTGGTTCAGTTCTATCTACAACGTTTTCACCCATTGTCTGTCCTGGTTCAATTCTATCTACAACGTTTTCACCCATTGTCTGTCCTGGTTCAGTTCTATCTACAACGTTTTCACCTCTTGTCTGTCCTGGTTCAGTTCTATCTACAACGTTTTCACCTCTTGTCTGTCCTGGTTCAGTTCTATCTACAACGTTTTCACCTCTTGTCTGTCCTGGTTCAGTTCTATCTACAACGTTTTCACCTCTTGTCTGTCATGGTTCAATTCTATCTACAACGTTTTCACCTGTTGTCTGTCCTGGTTCAGTTCTGTCTACAACGTTTTCACCTCTTGTCTGTCCTGGTTCAGTTCTATCTAGAACGTTTTCACGTCTGTCCTCGTTCAATTCTATCTACAACGTTTTCACTTCTTGTCTGTCCTGGTTCAGTTCTATCTACAACGTTTTCACCTCTTGTGTCATGGTTCAATTCTATCTACAACGTTTTCACCTGTTGTCTGTCCTGGTTCAGTTCTATCTACAACGTTTTCACCTGTTGTCTGTCCTGGTTCAGTTCTATCTACAACGTTTTCACCTGTTGTCTGTCCTGGTTCAGTTCTATCTACAACGTTTTCACCTGTTGTCTGTCATGGTTCAGTTCTATCTACAACGTTTTCACCTCTTGTCTGTCATGGTTCAGTTCTATCTACAACGTTTTCACCCATTGTCTGTCCTGGTTCAGTTCTATCTGCAACGTTTTCACCTCTTGTCTGTCCTGGTTCAGTTCTATCTACAACGTTTTCACCCATTGTCTGTCCTGGTTCAGTTCTATCTACAACGTTTTCACCTCTTGTGTCATGGTTCAATTCTATCTACAACGTTTTCACCTGTTGTCTGTCCTGGTTCAGTTCTATCTACAACGTTTTCACCTCTTGTCTGTCCTGGTTCAGTTCTATCTACAACGTTTTCACCTGTTGTCTGTCCTGGTTCAGTTCTATCTACAACGTTTTCACCTGTTGTCTGTCCTGGTTCAGTTCTATCTACAACGTTTTCACCTGTTGTCTGTCATGGTTCAGTTCTATCTACAACGTTTTCACGTCTGTCCTCGTTCAATTCTATCTACAACGTTTTCACTTCTTGTCTGTCCTGGTTCAGTTCTATCTACAACGTTTTCACCTCTTGTCTGTCCTGGTTCAATTCTATCTACAACGTTTTCACCTATTGTCTGTCCTGGTTCAATTCTATCTACAACGTTTTCACCTGTTGAGAAAGAATACCTCATGTGCGTCAGGTGATGGCTTCATCAAACATGCACATACCTGGGGCCGCTCGTACACACCGCCACGCACACACCACGCACACACCACGCACACACCACGCACACACCACGCACACATCACGCACACATCACGCACACAGAACGAAAACCAAAGCAAATCAAAGCAAACGGACAAACAAATACTATTTCATGATAATAAGATTCAATGAAAAAAAAAACAACAACAACAAAAAAAACAACAAACGAACGACAAACCAAAAAACCTCAATGAGCAGAGCAATAAAAATGCCATTCAATTTCCACCTCCATCCCTTAAAACCGCTTAATTGTTAATCCGAATGCGCACAGCGGATTCTTCTTCAATCTTGATTTCGATTGAACAGAGAGAGAGAGAGAGAGAGAGAGAGAGAGAGAGAGAGAGGGAGAGAGAGAGACAGAGAGAGAGACAGACACACACACACATATATATATATATATAGATAGATAGATAGATAGATAGATAGATAGATAGATAGATAGAGAGAGAGAGAGAGACAGACAGACAGACAGACAGACAGACAGACAGACAGAGAAAACGAACGAACGAACGAAAATGTTTTTACTTTGGCCATGGACCACAATTCAAAACCAGGGGACTGGGGGTGAGCATGAGAAGGTACAGAGAGAGAGAAAGAGAGAGAGAGAGAGAGAGAGAGAGAGAGAGAGAGAGAGAGAGAGAGAAAGAGAGAGAGAGACAGAGACAGACAGACAGATACAGAGAGAAAGAGAAAGAGAGAGGGACAGAGACAGACAGATACAGAGAGAGAAAGAGAAAGAGAGAGAGGGACAGAGACAGACAGATACAGAGAGAGTGAGAAAGAGAGAGAGAAAGGGACAGATACAGACAGACAGATACAAAGAGAGAGACAAAGAGAGAGAGAGGGACAGAGACAGACAGACAGATACAGAGAGAGTGAGAAAGAGAGAGAGAGAGGGACAGATACAGACAGATACAGAGAGAGTGAGAAAGAGAGAGAGAGGGACAGATACAGACAGACAGATACAGAGAGAGTGAGAAAGAGAGAGAGAGAGGGACAGATACAGACAGATACAGAGAGAGTGAGAAAGAGAGAGAGAGAGGGACAGATACAGACAGATACAGAGAGAGTGAGAAAGAGAGAGAGAGGGACAGATACAGACAGATACAGAGATTCCAGTGCACGGAATAGAGGTCAGTCTGACAGCACTGTACGGAATATAGGTCATTCTGACAGCCCTGTACGGAATATAGGTCATTCTGACAGCCCTGTACGGAATATAGGTCATTCTGACAGCCCTGTACGGAATATAGGTCATTCTGACAGCACTGCACGGAAACCAGGTCAGTCTGACAGCACTGCACGGAAACCAGGTCAGTCTGACAGCCCTGTACGGAATATAGGTCATTCTGACAGCACTGCACGGAATATATGTCAGTCTGACGGCCCTGCACGGAATATAGGTCATTCTGACAGCACTGCACGGAATATAGGTCAGTCTGACAGCAGTGCACGGAATATAGGTCAGTCTGACGGCAGTGCACGGAATATAGGTCAGTCTGACAGCACTGCACGGAATATAGGTCAGTCTGACGGCAGTGCACGGAATATAGGTCATTCTGACAGCACTGCACGGAATATAGGTCATTCTGACAGCAGTGCACGGAATATAGGTCATTCTGTCAGCACTGCACGGAATATAGGTCATTCTGACAGCACTGCACAGAATATAGGTCAGCATCGATAATAGCAATTCCACCATCATGCCTGGTGTTCGAAGCTTTTCCCTGGGGACCTTCTGCTTGGATGAAAGCCGTGTGTCCCATTCCTCGGGAACCCGATTTGTATTTCCTGATTGGAGCTGCTTCCCTCCTGCCTTCCATGAAGATTTCTCCATTGTGTGTTTGCTCTGGATTCAGTATGGCAATTTCAGAACATTACTTGATCCATCCAGATATAAACAGTACATGTTTGCGTGTTCAAATAAAGAAAACGAAAATGTTCACTTGACGTGTGATGTGAAGTGTCAATGAAGGCATTACAAAACCCATCACACGACAAACACCAATCAAGATGTATCATCACTGAACCTCTCCCATGACAGGCGTCAACAGCTTTGGTGCACAAATTTCACTTTGATCTGCCTGTGATCTGTTACTGTTTTTTCTTTCTAATATTCCATTTCTTACTTCGGAAGAATCTTTATCATACAAACAAGTCTTCAATCTTTGGCAATTTGAAGAATGTTAATTACTATGAAACCCGACCAAATATAAACGTGTGCATCTTATGTGAATGGGCCAACGCTCGTCCGAAACAATATTCTGAGATAAGAGAATAAAAACAACAACACAAAAACACTGGCTCTTGCAGTGTTTACATACGAATACCTGGGGGTGGGGTGTGTGTGTGTGTGGGGGGGGGGGGGGGGGGGGGGGGGGTGGGGGGGGGGGGGTTGCAAACTGCACTTGGCTTCTTAGAAAAACACAAACAATGAATTTCCATCTTCTCACCATTCTCTTCGCTGAAATCCTGTTGTTTTTTGTATGACACTGGGTTCTTACGGTCTCAGTGCTTTCAGGCTTTAATAATAATAATAATAATAATAATACTACTAATAATGGATACTTATATAGCACACTATCCAGAAATCTGCTCTAGGTGCTTTACAAAAACCCTTATGTTTACATAACAGATTACATCAATATTACATACACACTGACTAAACACACACACACACACACACACACACACACACACACACACACACACACACACAAACACACACACACACACACACACACACACACACACACACACACACACACACACACACACACACACACACACACACAAACACACACACACACACACACACACACACACCCAAACACACACAAACTTACATATGTACCTAACAGCTACCGTCAACACATACGCACACATTGGAACGCACAAACATACATTAATAGACGTGCGCGCGCGCACACACACACACAATACACATTCATATACAAGCATGTAGTTATGTACACATACATATGTATACACACACAGTCAAGCACAGCTAGCGCAAAGGAAGTGGATCTGCCACAACTGACCTTCTTGCTGAGGGAAAAGGTGAGTTTGAGAAAAGATTTAAAAAATGTGAGGGAATCAGAATGACGGAGGTTATCATGGAGCCTGTTCCACGTCTTTGGCAATTGAAAAGAAAACGATCTGTGTCCATAGGTCTTACTTCTGACGTGAGGGTATCCTGAGAAGTCGAGTATCAGAGGAAGAACGGAGCTGCCGAGACGGGGTATAGATATGGAGGAGTTCAGAAAGATACTTGGGGCCAGATCCGTTGACTGCAGAAAAGGTCAGAGTGGATAGCTTATAGTCTATTCGATCAGAAACAGGCAACCAGTGGAGAGACTGAAGGAGAGGAGAAACATGGTCAAGCTTAGAAGCTCTGCAAATGAGTCTGGCAGCGTTATTCTGAATTTGAAAGAGTCTGTCAAACAGATATTTGGGAAGGCCGGCCAAAAGAGAATTGCAGTAATCCAATCTTGAGAGAACCAGAGAGCATACAAGTGTCTTCTACGCAGTTCCAAATAGGCAACTTTACAGATATTCGAAATGTGCTGTTGAAAGGAAAGAGACTGGTCTAGGATTACACCAAGACTGCGAACAGAAGGAGAAAATGAAACAGGTGTGCTATTGATCAGAACAGAGTCAGGAAAGGAAGGATGTTGACGAAACTGCTTTGGACAGGTTATCATAAATTCAGTCTTATCGTCATTTAGTTGCAGCTTATTGAGAGTCATCCAGTCTTTCAGACCAGCAATGCACTCCCGTGTTTGATTCACTAGTGCATCAAATTCAGCTATGGAAGCCGACTGATAAAGTTGAGTGTCATCAGCAAAACTCTCATGCGACATCGCATGATGACTGATGACATCCGACACAGGAGCCGCATACAGCACGAAAAGAACAGGACCTAGGACGGACCCCTGTGGGACACCACATTTTAAGGCAGATACTCTAGAGTATCTACCATTTACACTTTCTGTGTACGATCTGACAGGTAAGACGTGATCCATGCTAGTGCAGTGTCACAACCCATAAGGGGTTGCCCATGAACCCCCCGCACCTTCCCAGACTAACACCCCGACAACACAAAACACAGACATAGATAAATCAGCTCAATTCTTTACTGTTGTACATTTTGAATACCCTGGTCCAGACACACAAATTGAAACACTTAACTACAGCAACACTCTTTAGTTACATCATAGCAGCTTGATCAAGACACAGTAAGCCCTAATAACAGCAGCACAGATCTACGCAAAAGAAACACTCTTTAGTTACATCATAGCAGCTTGATCAAGACACAGTAAGCCCTAATAACAGCAGCACAGATCTACGCAAAAGAAGAAAAAAAATGTCAGTTCACTTGAACCTAAATCGAGTTCATCTGTTGGACAGCATCACTGAACTGGCTTTAGACGTACGCCCGCAGAAACGGAGAGGGTGGAAACGGGAGGAGGGACTGTGGGCGAGGGCGTTGGAAAATATGGGGGTCGGGGAAAGGAGTGGGAGTGAGGGAGTTGGGAACAGACAGGGATGAAGTGGAATGACGAAAAAGTGAATCCTGGAATCCCGTTGGGGTGGCAGTCAGGGAGAACCAACAACCAACAGGAAGAATCACAGAGAACAAATCTGTAACAACTCCCATATCTCTGTAGATTACGCTCTAACATTATGAAAGAATACCCCCCCCCCCCCCCTTCCTGGAATGATACGGAATGCACTAAGGAAATAATTGGTTATCTTATCATATACAGTCAATTTCACACAATGCTACGAACGCCAAAAGTACATGAAATGTTTATGATTTATCCAGTAATGAAGGAGTTAAACTCGCATGCAATCCGAAAGAGACATTTACCCAAAATGACAAAAATGTCGGTATCTGTCCTTGTGGTTTCAAACTACCGAAACAAAACTCAATGAGCCAACATTGCAATCTACCAATCACATTTCAAATACCACACAAACGTTTTGGAAATCTTAGGCTGCAGTTGGACACAGTTCACAAAGGAAATGAATCGGAAACAACTCGAGCTGAATACATAGCAAAACAACCCTAAACACAACCTTATCAATTATCCCAAAATATTTAGAAATAAAAGAATACTGGATTTAAAAGATTTCCGTTAAAACAATCCCAAAAATACAACCAAATGTCACAAGTTACGACACTAACACCACGAGGACAAACTAACTATACAACTCCCCCCTCACCTGTCACCAGGCAGGAATCAGGCTCACCACTGGCCCAGGAGAGAACAAGAAACACAGACCCACACAGAGGCAGAAGGGGGTCACACCAGAACCGAACCCCACGACTGGCCAAGAGGGCACCCAACAGCTCACTTGCTGGAACGGCGACCCTTCTCCTTCCAAAGCTCGGCACCAAAGGCAAAGCAAAACCTTTCCTTCAAAACGATGTTAACTCCGAACTCATCTCAAGAGTTCAGAGCGAGAAGGACTAAGGACATGTCAGACACACATCACGACAGATTCACGTGCTTCAGTTCGGAACAGAACTGAGCACACAAGAGAACGATAGAGCAAAAGGGGGAGAGAGGGGAAAGGAGAGGAGGGGAAGGGAGAGGGGAAAGGGAGAGGAGGGGAAGGGAGAGGAGGGGAAGGGAGAGGGGAAAGGGAGAGGAGGGGAAGGGAGAGGGGAAAGGAGAGGAGGGGAAGGGAGAGGGGAAAGGGAGAGGAGGGGAAAGGGAGAGGGGAAAGGGAGAGGAGGGGAAAGGGAGAGGGGAAAGGGAGAGGGGAAAGGAGAGGAGGGGAAAGGGAGAGGAGGGGAAAGGGAGAGGGGAAAGGAGAGGAGGGGAAAGGAGAGGAGGGGAAAGGGAGAGGGGAAAGGGAGAGGGGAAAGGAGAGGAGGGGAAAGGGAGAGGGGAAAGGGAGAGGAGGGGAAAGGGAGAGGGGAAAGGAGAGGAGGGGAAAGGGAGAGGGGAAAGGGAGAGGGGAAAGGAGAGGAGGGGAAGGGAGAGGAGGGGAAAGGGAGAGGGGAAAGGAGAGGAGGGGAAGGGAGAGGAGGGGAAGGGAGAGGGGAAAGGGAGAGGGGAAAGGAGAGGAGGGGAAAGGGAGAGGGGAAAGGGAGAGGGGAAAGGAGAGGGGGAAGGGAGAGGGGGGGAAGGGAGAGGGGGAAGGGAGAGGAGGGGAAGGGAGAGGGGAAAGGGAGAGGAGGGGAAGGGAGACGAACACACGCACAAATGAATACTACGAGCCGTGACATGCAGTGTCACGAATACCAAAGGAAGTTTTAAGTCTGTTCAAGAGGATAGAGTGGTCGATAGTGTCAAAAGCTGCTGACAAGTCTAAGAGAGCGAGAACAGATATCTTATCCTCATCAAACCCAGAAAGCAAATCATTCACTATCCTAAGAATGGTCGTTTCGCAGCTATGACCACGTCTATAAGCTGACTGGTGAGAATTAATTTCAGCTCATTCATTTCACATGCATCAAAGTAAACACTGACAAAAGGCTTTGTATGCACAGCTATGGTCAAAGGAACGTAAATTATATAACAATTCAAAAGCAGTCACACACACACGCGCGCGCGCGCACGCACACACACACACAGAGTCACACACACACACACACACACACACACACAGAGTCTCGTGAGATGATTCCAAAAGAGAGTCATAAAAGCCGCTGTGGTGCCGATATCACAGAGCCACACACCACAAAGCGGTGTTCCTCGTCACAGCCATTACCAAACTTCCTTCAGAAGCCTCTCGTGTCTGGCTCCTCACAGATCAGTCCATCCAAGCGGCAGCACGAGTGTTTTTGTTTTTTTTCCCCATTTCTTTTTTTTATATTTTCCATCTTTACTGCTTCAGTGTAAAGGGCGGTGAGCCGTGAAAGCAGAGCCAGCTGGGACCACTAGGGTGTTTTCATCAGCCGACGTATTGTGTCAGCAACACGAAACACTGCTCGCTCAACAACACGTTGTGTGTGTGCTGACTTAATCCAGCTTTGTGTCACGTGCATTTCCATGGCAACGCACTCCGAAAAACAGCAACCTACTGACGTGTGCCTGCCTTTGTAGTGTCAGCCACCAAGGGCCACTGCCAGCTGTTGTTTTTGACAGTCGACGAGTCATCTTCAACTGAAAGATCAAGTCACCAACAGACAGCAATGCATGAATTACACTGGGCCGGTCACCAGGTCTTTTATCACTAACTTGACGTACACTGCGCCGGTCATCAGGTCTTTTATCACTAACTTGACGTACACTGGGCCGGTCATCAGGTCTTTTATCACTAACTTGACGTACACTGCGCCGGTCACCAGGTCTTTTATCACTGACTTGACGTACACTGGGCCGTCAGGTCACCAGGTCTTTTATCACTAACTTGACGTACACTGGGCCGGTCACCAGGTCTTTTATCACTAACTTGACGTACACTGCGCCGGTCATCAGGTCTTTTATCACTAACTTGACGTACACTGCGCCGGTCACCAGGTCTTTTATCACTAACTTGACGTACACTGGGCTGGTCATCAGGTCTTTTATCACTAACTTGACGTACACTGCGCCGGTCACCAGGTCTTTTATCACTAACTTGACGTACACTGCGCCGGTCATCAGGTCTTTTATCACTAACTTGACGTACACTGCGCCGGTCATCAGGTCTTTTATCACTAACTGGACGTACACTGCGCCGGTCATCAGGTCTTTTATCACTAACTTGACCTACACTGGTCATCGGGTCTTTTATCACTAACTTGACGTACACTGCGCCGGTCACCAGGTCTTTTATCACTAACTTGACGTACACTGCGCCCGTCACCAGGTCTTTTATCACTAACTTGACGTACACTGCGCCGGTCACCAGGTCTTTTATCACTAACTTGACGTACACTGGTCATCAGGTCTTTTATCACTAACTTGACGTACACTGGGCCGGTCACCAGGTCTTTTATCACTAACTTGACGTACACTGGGCCGGTCATCAGGTCTTTTATCACTAACTTGACGTACACTGCGCCGGTCATCAGGTCTTTTATCACTAACTTGACGTACACTGGGCCGGTCATCAGGTCTTTTATCACTAACTTGACGTACACTGGGCCGGTCATCAGGTCTTTTATCACTAACTTGACGTACACTGGGCCGTCAGGTCACCAGGTCTTTTATCACTAACTTGACGTACACTGGGCCGGTCATCAGGTCTTTTATCACTAACTTGACGTACACTGGTCATCAGGTCTTTTATCACTAACTTGACGACTGAACAACGATCAACAATGTCTAAAACTGTAACTGTCACCTGCTTACTATAAAGCGATAACTGTCACCTGCTTACTATAAAGCGATAACTGTCACCTGCTTACTATAAAGCGATAACTATCACCTGCTTAAAGCGATAACTATCACCTGCTTACTATAAAGCGATATATATCACCTGCTTACTATAAAGCGATAACTATCACCTGCTTAAAGCGATAACTATCACCTGCTTACTATAAAGCGATAACTATCACCTGCTTACTATAAAGCGATAACTATCACCTGCTTAAAGCGATAACTATCACCTGCTTACTATAAAGCGATAACTATCACCTGCTTACTATAAAGCGATAACTATCACCTGCTTACCGACCTACAAGTGCCACGAATGTACAGAAACATAGCCACCACCTGACTGCAGATCGATAGCCAAAATCCGCTCAATATACAGAACAAATACATATTCTACACACGGTCATTCCAAAGCATACACAACCCACATAACTGTTGTTATGCACTGAAAGGAATGTCACACTCCAAGCAAACATCTCCCTGGGTGACGGTACACGCTGTGCCCTCACTGCTAACATGACAGGCGACATCACGTCCCGCCTCCAAAATCAACTCCATTCAGAGAAACCATAGCCAAGCAAACGAGATAAACCAGTCTTGTTTCTCTAACATTCTAATGATGACCAGAGATAAACCAGTCTTGTTTCTCTAACATTCTAATGATGACCAGAGATAAACCAGTCTTGTTTCTCTAACATTCTAATGATGACCAGAGATAAACCAGTCTTGTTTCTCTAACATTCTAATGATGACCACAGATAAACCAGTCTTGTTTCTGTAACATTCTAATGATGACCACAGATAAACCAGTCTTGTTTCTCTAACATTCTAATGATGACCACAGATAAACCAGTCTTGTTTCTCTAACATTCTAATGATGACCACAGATAAACCAGTCTTGTTTCTCTAACATTCTAATGATGACCAGAGATAAACCAGTCTTGTTTCTCTAACATTCTAATGATGACCACAGCGAAAACAATTAGGCAAACACAACATTCTGTAAATTTGTCTGGATGATTTTTTTAAGACCAGAGAACTTCCATTCAATTGAACAACATATCTCCAAGCGATATTTATCCCATCTTCTTTCTTTGCGTTTCTTTATATATATATATATATATATATATATATATATATATTTCTTTGATTTATCCATGCTTAAGTTTGAAAAAAAACACAAACGATAATATAAAACAAAAAACAAAAAACAAAAACAAAAACAAACAAACAAACAAACAAAAAAACAAGACTAGGCAATTTTCTCTGGAATCAGAAGGTTTCTCTCAAGATGCGGAAGACCCAATAAAGCAAACTCAGTTTTGGATGAGCCACTACAGAAAATTGCAATGTGATCAATTAGTGTGCATAAAAAGCAAACCAGCAAACAATCAAGCAAATTAAAAACGCATAAACCATCAAGCAGTCAAATAAACCGACAAAGAAAATATTCCACTGACGATGGAAGGGAAAGAACGGTTCATATAAAATCACAAATGAGAGAGGTGGGGGAGGGAGGGAGAGAGAGAGGTAGGGGAGGGAGGGAGAGAGAGGGGGGGTGGGGATATTTGAGGAATTTTCCAAACATCACACAATGAATTTAATTAACGAATGATTGATCTTGGAAGCAGCCACCCACGTCCCTACAATTTTATAAAACAGCTCATGCTTCTGAAATTCATGACCTGTGTGAACCTATGCTGTTGACTTCAATGCAAACTAATTGTCCGCCCGATCTGGAACTGGGTCAAGATTCTGTAAAGTCCCATCCAGCAAGATTCTATTGGGATGATCTGTGCGGGGTTATTGATCAATCAAACAATCAATTGGGATGATCTCTGCGGGGTTATTGATCAATCAAACAATCAATTGGGATGATCTCTGCGGGGTTATTGATCAATCAAACAATCAATTGGGATGATCTCTACGGGGCTATTGATCAATCAAACAATCAATTGGGATGATCTGTGCGGGGTTATTGATCAATCAAACAATCAATTGGGATGATCTGTGCGGGGTTATTGATCAATCAAACAATCAATTGGGATGATCTGTGCGGGGTTATTGATCAATCAAACAATCAATTGGGATGATCTCTGCGGGGTTATTGATCAATCAAACAATCAATTGGGATGATCTCTGCGGGGTTATTGATCAATCAAACAATCAATTGGGATGATCTCTGCGGGGTTATTGATCAATCAAACAATCAATTGGGATGATCTGTGCGGGGTTATTGATCAATCAAACAATCAATTGGGATGATCTGTGCGGGGTTATTGATCAATCAAACAATCAATTGGGATGATCTCTGCGGGGCTATTGATCAATCAAACAATCAATTGGGATGATCTGTGCGGGGTTATTGATCAATCAAACAATCAATTGGGATGATCTCTGCGGGGCTATTGATCAATCAAACAATCAATTGGGATGATCTGTGCGGGGTTATTGATCAATCAATCAATCAATTGGGATGATCTCTGCGGGGTTATTGATCAATCAAACAATCAATTGGGATGATCTCTGCGGGGCTATTGATCAATCAAACAATCAATTGGGATGATCTGTGCGGGGTTATTGATCAATCAAACAATCAATTGGGATGATCTGTGCGGGGTTATTGATCAATCAAACAATCAATTGGGATGACCTCTGCGGGGTTATTGATCAATCAAACAATCAATTGGGATGATCTCTGCGGGGTTATTGATCAATCAAACAATCAATTGGGATGATCTCTGCGGGGCTATTGATCAATCAAACAATCAATTGGGATGATCTGTGCGGGGTTATTGATCAATCAAACAATCAATTGGGATGATCTCTGCGGGGTTATTGATCAATCAAACAATCAATTGGGATGATCTCTGCGGGGTTATTGATCAATCAAACAATCAATCAATCAACACAGACCATAAACATCATGTATGACGTCCGTCCTCAACGATATTCAGTTTTTATCCAATCAGATTTGGAAGGATTTTTCCAGGTTCATCGTCGACATGTCTTCTGAGAATCGCGGGGAATGTGTGAAATAAAATGATAGAGTGAAAACAGAAAAACAGCAGGTAACGGTGAACAAAGAAGCACACACCTCTTTTCTTCCGAGATCTGTTGGCAGTTGATCTGATAAACACAATTACTACTACTACCACTACTACTACTACTACCACCACTACTACTACTACTACTACCACCACTACTACTACCACTACTACTATATTGTACTTATATGGCGCAACCCCCCCCCCCCCCCCCACATAATGGGCTCTAAGCGGCTCACATGATACAATACATATACAACAGCGCATTGCACCACACACCAGACATAATACAATACATATACAACAGCGCATTATACCACACATCAGACATGATACAATACATATACAACAGCGCATTATTCCACACATCAGACATGATACAATACATATACAACAGCGTATTATACCACACATCAGACATAATACAATACATATACAACAGCGTATTATACCACACATCAGACATAATACAATACATATACAACAGCGTATTATACCACACATCAGACATAATACAATACATATACAACAGCGTATTATACCACACATCAGACATAATACAATACATATACAACAGCGTATTATACCACACATCAGACATAATACAATACATATACAACAGCGCATTATACCACACATCAGACATAATACAATACATATACAACAGCGCATTGTATCACACATCAGACATGATACAATACATATACAACAGCGCATTGTATCACACATCAGCACATGATGCCATACATATACAATAGCGCATTATACCACACATCAGACATGATGCAATACATATACAACAGCGCATTATACCACACATCAGCACATGATGCAATACATACACAACAGCGCATTATACCACACATCAGACATAATACAATACATATACAACAGCGTATTATACCACACATCAGACATAATACAATACATATACAACAGCGTATTATACCACACATCAGACATAATACAATACATATACAACAGCGTATTATACCACACATCAGACATAATACAATACATATACAACAGCGTATTATACCACACATCAGACATAATACAATACATATACAACAGCGCATTATACCACACATCAGACATAATACAATACATATACAACAGCGCATTATACCACACATCAGACATGATACAATACATATACAACAGCGCATTATACCACACATCAGACATGATACAATACATATACAACAGCGCATTGTATCACACATCAGCACATGAGCACACAGAAGTGAAAATAAAAACTATATACACTGTCACAGTTGTTACTGGAACGGTGACAGAGATTTCTGTTCCGTCAAACGCTAATAAAAATATCTCTGAATGTTACCAACTTTCACTGACACTCTTCAGAACACTTTTAGCATCAGTTTCTTTTCTCATCACCATCATCTTTATTTTCTGAACACTTTTAGCATCACTTCTTTCTGATCACCATCACCTCGTCCTATCCGTTCTACTGTCTTCTTACTTCAGCTGATGGTCAGTGGAAATAAAGGATAGTTTCCAATGGTCGACAGTGGCACATAACCAAAGGATTGAACACTGGTGAACGGAGAGAACCTGGAGCAACTGATCAACAATATTGCTATCAGTCAGCGTCGTGCTGAAAAACACCATGCGTTCAAACACATGTGGATCGAGCAAATTACGATGCCGATGGATACAGCACTTCATTGTTGCGGTTCTTTTTAATATCGGTTTTTATCTTTTATCTAAATTTCTCCCAACCTTTTTATCTGAACGGACATCCACACCCTCACCCTCTTAGCTCCAGTTTGCTAACGGGCAAGCGGGCCCTTCATTTATCCAGACGGCAAACACATTTACAGGATGACGGCAAACACATTCCACAGGATGACGGCAGACACATTCCACAGGATGACGGCAAACACATTCCACAGGATGACGGCAAACACATTCCACAGGATGACGGCAAACACATTCCACAGGATGACGGCAAGGATGCACCCTGAAGCCGTCAGTGAAGCACAAACTGTTCCCAGGGCTGTTTGTCCCATCAGCATTGGGCAGCTCCTGACCCGCTCAGCCCGCCGTCCTACCCCCCAGCATGGACAGAAGGCCAAGGAAGAGCTTTCACAGGACCACGGGTCCATCTTCCAATTGCCGCGTGGCCCTGGCGATAAGCCCTGTGTGGTCCTGATGGCGACACTTCCTGCCAAACACCTGCTCGTTAAACGGCCACTTTCCTCGCCAGGGAAAAAAACACCTCCTTCCAAAAAAGAATCACTTTCAACAGGAAAAATACCTTAATTTGCCCAAACAAGACAAAAACCAAATTTCCGATAATACCCCAAGTTTCAAACTACGACAGCAACAACATGAAATCCAAGGAGAAGACGAAGAAGGAAAAAATTAATCGGTAACACAAGGAGAAGACGAAGAAGAAGAAAGAAAGAAAAATCGGTAACACAAGGAGAGTAAGAACAATAATAATAAAAAAATGGGTCAAAAAGGAGTGAGCCCCTCAACTGATCACAAAAATGGAGATTACCTGGAGTGATGGAGGAAGCCAGCACCTTAATCTTTGCTTGGAACACGGTCTGTTTGTAACACGATCAGATAAACCTGGTTTGTGTGTGATGGCTATTGGAGGGCGGGAGAGGGAGAGAGAGAGAGAGGGAGGGAGGAAGGGAGGGAGGGAGCGAGAGAGAGAGAGAGAGAGAGAGGGAGGGAGGGAGGGAGGGAGCGAGAGAGAGAGACAGACAGACAGAGAAAGAGAAAGAGAGACAGACAGACAGAGAGAGAGAGAGAAAGACAGACAGAGAAAGAGAAAGAGAGACAGACAGACAGACAGAAAGAGAGACAGACAGACAGAGAAAGAGAGACAGAGAGAGAGGAGGGTCGGGTCCGGCATGCAGGTGCTTCACAGAGAGCACATCAATGACACAACACTACCGTCCCTGACAGTCGGCCTCAGTCCCACATGTTTCACTCTCCTCTCTGTCCTCAGTTCGTTTCTTCAACGAAAACCTTTTCACCTTTTGAGGAAACAGGGCAATTTGAGAACATGCGTAGGATCATGATTTCATCATACACAAGCCAGAAAGCATGCACGCGCGGAAAAACAACAACATACCAAACTATATCAAATCGATAACGAAGCCAAACCAAACCCAACAAAAATGATCAAGCAGATATTTTCATGCCAATATTAGTTGGTAAAAAAAATACTTGATGAGCAGAACGATAAAAGTGCCATTCAATTCCAGCTTCAGCCCTCAGAACCGCTCAATTGTTGATCCGAGTGCACAGCGAGATTCTTCTCCAATCTGCTTTCCGATTGGACACACACACACACACACACACACACACACACACAGAGGCAGAAAGATATTGAGGCAGAGAATGGGAACAAAGGGGTTACTCTGTTTATTAAATGGAATGATAATCGCACAGGAGGAAATCAGTGCCACTGTTTCCCAGCCCCTTCATTTGTCCCCCAGCAGTCATTCAAAACCTCATCGTTCCTTCCACATCAAACAGGGTTCACCTCGTCCGCGATAAACGTGCCTTTGCTCTCTCTCTTGTTCGTTCGTTCTCTCTCAAACACACAGACACACACACACACACTCTCTCTCTCTGTGAAAAACTGGCTTTAGAGTTAACTGTTTACTGAATTACTAACAATTACGTCCATCACACCCGCATGTGTTAACAAACATGTGTATTAAGGCCGCATAAAGAAGAAAATATCAGGCTTCCACAGATGATACAGGTATGGTAGTCATTCGTGTCAGCCTATGGCCACCAGAACAACAAAGGAGGCATCTGCTGTTCTGACTAACTGGGCTAGAATTTGATTATAGTGGAGAGAGTCTTCCCAAATTACGTCCCCACTCTCTCGACCAGGACCGTTTTAGGACAGTCGGCATTGGGATGGTTCCCAAAGGCCGACTAGCCCCCAAGACTGCAGCACTAAGAGCAAGTGCAAATCTTGCCCCCTAATTTTCAACGTCATAGTCCTCCTCAAAACACCAAGCTGTAAATGACTTCACATTGCAGTGGAGATACCAATGATAATCCACCTTTCACTTTGCTGTTGGCCCAACTGTAAGCTTGTGTCAGTCTGTGATATAAGCCGAGCTTTGGCCTACACACAGGAATAATGCCCAATGATTCATTTACACACATCGTTTCTGAAATCCACCCCGAACATTCCGTCTTTTCAGAGGGAAATGGTTAATGGTAGTTTGCAGAGGTCATGCTGAAGATCTTACCATCTCTTGATTTGTCAGCAACATTACAATTACTCAATTGCTCTGCACGAATTGTTGGCTGATTACAGCTGCACTGAATAAATAAATAAATAAATTAACACTTATAATATATCAATATCAATCTCTCTCTCTCCCTCTCTCTCTATATATATATCAGTCAGAATATGCTGTTCTTTGGGATGATACAAGGATAGCCCATGCTCACGTGCATGTGTGATGATCTGTGAGTGTCTCCCGACGTGCAGAGGTCCCACGAGTTGTGTAAAGATGGAGGTGTGTTCCCATCATGCCTGTCTGGTTGTGCTGCACACGTGGTCTCCATCACTCACTTCCCTTCACCCTGCTGTCATGACACTGCACTTCTCCTTGCCGTGCACTGCTGCAGCTTTTTGACACCTGATGGCCGCGTGTGTGTGTGTGTGTGTGTGTGTGTGTGTGTGTGTGTTGGTTGGTGTGTGTGTGTGTGTGTGTGTGTGTGCGCGCGCGCACACGCGTGTATGCGTATATAAGTAGGTGTGAGTTGGGTGTGCGAAGACGTTTGTAGCAATTATTGTATCTGTTCATATGTGGTTACTACAATTCTTGTATCTGTTCATATGTGGTTACTATGTGTAAAACCAATGTGCAATGCAGGACATTATATTATTTTTTTTTAAACTGGGTTTATTGACACTCTGTTTTCAAATATGTACCATCTGCTGTGCGAATATGTGAAACGATGTATGCAATGCTTTTACATTCCTGTCCTTGTCATAAACGTAGTATCTGTTTTACAATCATGTTTCACGTTGACTACTTGTCCATGTTGTTAAAATGCAGCAAAATGATCTACTTTGAGACAATAAAGTTATTCTTATCCAATGTTTTCTTATCAACAGCCTCAGGGTCATGGACAGCACTGGTTCTACTACAAAGAAGCTTGCTTTGGCGCACATGTCAAAAGCAACAGCATTCTCTGTTATTCCGTCAACCACTGTAGGGACTTTAACACCGAGAGCAGATAGATGGATAGATGGATGGATAGATAGAATCACAGAGAGAGAGAGACAGAGACAGAGAACAAGGACAACAAGAACAGAAACTTTAATCTCCAGGCCTCCGGCCCCTAGACAGAGGTCAAAAGTACACAATATGGTGATCACGCAGCGACAACAAAATGTAAAATACATACTAATTTAAACCTGCAGAACAAAAATGCTTCTTGTGCATAGTAAATTAATGCTAACTTTCATCATTGTTGTCACAGAATTCCTGTCGTATCTTCAGGGCATTAAATATATAAACGCAGAGTTTACGAATACTGTAAACAGAACCATTCTTCAGCAAGTGAACATACGATTGACCTTCAGAGTTCAGATGTGAGGTGGGGAAGGTGGGTGTGGAGGGAAGGTGGGGAAGGAGTGTGTGGAGGGGAGGTGGGAAGAAGCCCCGATGTTTTCCCTGCCATGGCCACAGCTGAACAGTTTGCTAGCTTCTCAGCCCGCGGCATTATCCGCTTGGGTTCCAGGCCGGGAGGACGGACATTGATGGCTTCAGACACATGGCACCCGTACCCTGTGTGGGACAGCCATGCTGCCTGATGGCCACCTTTCTTCTGTACACTTCACTACGTCACTGACCCAATGTGCCTGATGGCCACCTTTCTTCTGTACACTTCACTACGTCACTGACCCAATGTGCCTGATGGCCACCTTTCTTCTGTACACTTCACTACGTCACTGACCCAATGTGTCTGATGGCCACCTTTCTTCTCTACACTTCACTACATCACTGACCCAATGTGCCTGATGGCCACCTTTCTTCTCTACACTTCACTACGTCACTGACCCAATGTGTCTGATGGCCACCTTTCTTCTGTACACTTCACTACGTCACTGACCCAATGTGCCTGATGGCCACCTTTCTTCTGTACACTTCACTACGTCACTGACCCAATGTGCCTGATGGCCACCTTTCTTCTGTACACTTCACTACGTCACTGACCCAATGTGTCTGATGGCCACCTTTCTCCTGTACACTTCACTACGTCACTGACCCAATGTGTCTGATGGCCACCTTTCTTCTCTACACTTCACTACGTCACTGACCCAATGTGTCTGATGGCCACCTTTCTTCTGTACACTTCACTACGTCACTGACCCAATGTGTCTGATGGCCACCTTTCTTCTCTACACTTCACTACGTCACTGACCCAATGTGTCTGATGAACACTCCCTCCTCTACACTTCACTACATCACTGGCCCTGAGAAGATGTCATGGATGATCTAACATGGCCACACCGCCCTTAAATCTGATTGGTTGGTTTCCCTGTCAGCCCCGTCAGTATCCTTAGTGATCTGACATGGCCACACCACCCTGATCTCTGATTGGTTGGTTTCCCTGTCAGCCCCGTCAGGATCCTTAGTGATCTGACATGGCCACACCACCCTGATCTCTGATTGGTTGGTTTCCCTGTCAGCCCCGTCAGAATCCTTACTGATCTGACATGGCGACACCGCCCTGATCTCTGATTGGTCGGTTTCCCTGTCAGCCCCGTCAGGATCCTTAGTGCTCTGACATGGCCACACCGCCCTGATCTCTGATTGGTTGGTTTCCCTGTCAGCCCCGTCAGGATCCTTAGTGCTCTGACATGGCCACACCACCCTGATCTCTGATTGGTTGGTTTCCCTGTCAGCCCCGTCAGGATCCTTAGTGCCCTCTTTCCCCAGCTGCTCTGCTTCATCGTTTCTTTTTCTATTCAGACTACTCAGCTCCCTCTTTCTTTCTCTCTCTCTCTCTTGAGCGCGCGCGCGCGTGTGTGTGTGTTTTTCCTGTGTATTTTTCTTTGGCTGGATGTTTTTCGTTTCTGTTGCAGTTTCCTTTTTCTTGTTGTCAGGTCTCCCCTCCACGCCGTTTCCATTCTGCTTTATTTATTCTGGGTGCATTCCTGAATTCAGGAATTCCGTGACAATGTCAATAGCCAACGTGCCGTATTTCAGCTAAGTTGATCCAATCTCAGGACGCTATCTTTCTTTGTGTCTTTCTGCACTGATTTATGGCTTGTGTATGTTTAATCACACATGTATCAAAAGGAAACTCTCTAGTGATGCATGATGAAGTGCTATGGAAACCAAAAAGATGTTCGGACAGGACAAAAAGGATAAATGAAGATAAACTTCAAAGAACTGACCACAGACCAAGCAACTCTAACGAAAAGGATAAGTGGAGATAAACCTCAGAGAACTGACCACAGACCAAGAAACACTAAATCATCCCTCTTCTGTCGTGTTAAAGATTTCATATCTTCCTGTAAATCACCCATTCACGGCCTCAGCAATATCATTGACCACAATTTTGCCAACAAACAGAACATTTCGTAAATCTGCAGCCGTGTAGAATTGGCTTAATTTGCCATCGCTCATATATCATTCGTTGCTTTCCCCATTTCCCGTTGTTATAGTTATACCTTGCTTTTCGTCTCCACTTTTGTCAATGCTACATCAAAATCTGGATATATATATAGATTAACCTAGTTTTATAGAATATATAGAACCTAGTTATGCAATAATAATAATATCATATTTTTATATAGCGCTATAATTCAAGCATAAGCAAGCTCAAAGTGCTTCCTAAATCCAGTGCCAAAAGTGAAACAAGAAAGCACATGAACAGCAGTAGAAGCATATAAAACAGAATCATTAAGATGATAAAACCACAATGCACAAAACCCACAAAGTGACATACTATCAATACTACAACTGTTGCACTCCAACCCCCCACCTCCCCGTCCCTCCACCCCCCACTCCCCACACGAACATGATTAAATAACTGAGCAAATAGCAGTTTTTATGTAGAATATATACATGTAAAAAGGAGCATAATTATAATTTGCACACCATAGATTTGTAGCAACTGTAAAACAAAGTTTTGAATAGAAGAGGTAAAATGGGTAAAAATCGTCAGTCATTCTCCCTATCTAACCACAGGTCACAGTGCAATAAGTGTCCTTTCTCTCTTCACATGTTTATTCAGTAATGTAGGTCACAGTGCAACAAGTGTCCTTTCTCTCTTCACATGTTTATTTAGTTATGTAGGTCACAGTGCAACAAGTGTCCGTTCTCTCTTCACGTATCAACTTAGTTATGTAGGTCACAGTGCAACAAGTGTCCGTTCTCTCTTCACGTATCAACTTAGTTATGTAGGTCACTGTGCAACAAGTGTCCGTTCTCTCTTCACGTATCAACTTAGTTATGTAGGTCACTGTGCAACAAGTGTCCGTTCTCTCTTCACAGATCTACTCAGTTATGTAGGTCACAGTGTAGTAAGTGTCCCTTCTCTCTTAACATATCTAACTATGTAGGTCACGGTGCAATAAGTGTCCGTTCTCTCTTCACGTATCAACTTAGGTATGTAGGTCACGGTGCAATAAGTATCCCTTCTCTCTTCTAAGATCAACTCAGTTATGTAGGTCACAGTGTAATAAGTGTCCCTTCTCTCTTCACGTATCAACTTAGTTATGTAGGTCACTGTGCAAAAAGTGTCCCTTCTCTCTTCACGTATCAACTTAGTTATGTAGGTCACGGTGCAATAAGTGTCCCTTCTCTCTTCACAGATCTACTCAGTTATGTAGGTCAAGGTGCAATAAGTGTCCCTTCTCTCTTCACATATCTATCTAGCTATGTAGGTCACAGTGTAATGAGCGTCCCTTCTCTCCACAGATCAACTTAGTTATGTAGGTCACGGTGCAATAAGTGTCCCTTCTCTCTTCACATATCTATCTAGCTATGTAGGTCACAGTGCAATAAGTGTCCCTTCTCTTTTCACGTATCTATTTAGCTATGTAGGTCACAGTGCAGTAAATGTCCCTTCTCTCTTCACATATCCATCTAGCTACGTAGTAGGTCACAGTGTAATAAGCGTCCCTTCTCTCTTCACGGTTCCTGCCTGTGAAACAAAGTCAGCCATTCGTTCCTCAGTACATATATATATATATATATATATATATATATATATATATATATATATATATATATATATATATATATATATTACGGTTTCAGCAATCTGTCGCTGTCTCACGTTCTCAGTCATCGTAAGTTTTTAAAGCAGTTTTCAAAGAAAAAAAAATCGATTGCAATTTACAACGGTACCTCCAGTGCTGGAACACTGGGGTCGCTCTCTGTGATGCTGAAAGCCAGAAGACTGCAGAAAGGCAAAACTGAAGTCAGTACCTTTCTCCCACATCCAATCTAAGTCTGCGTTTTATCTGGTCCACCTTCCAAAGTCGCCATTCCCCCCCCGATTCTCTCTGAAGTCACACAGTTTCTACAGCCACCATTTCACAGAAATTCTGTGCATTTTCTACAGCCGTAAATTTCCCGTCAATTTTCAGTTTCCAAAACTGCAATTTCACTGAACTTGTGCTTAGCGACAATGAAAGACGTGGTAAAGTAAACAATCATGGGACACTGGGACTGAAGTCGGTCGGTTCTTCAGGGGTCTGCGTGAGTCCGTTACATTCATCAACATCAATGCTTGAAATACTACATTCAGCGGGGGATTGCAACCCGTTGTGACTGCAGTATATCACACAATACACTGTACGTTCGTTACATTCATCAACATCAATGCTTGAAATACTACATTCAGCGGGAGCTTGCAACCTGTTGTGACTGCGGTGTATATCACAGAATACAGACTGTACCTTCCTTCCTTCCCACAACTCCTTTTCTTTCTGCACGCGAAATCAAATTATTTTCATGATGTTGTGTGCATATTCTTATAAATAACAGAACATTCACTTGCCAGTGCAACTGTCTTTGTCTTTCTGCAAATTATTGATTTTACTCCCCTCCCCCTTCTTCCACCCCCTGCTGTTCAGTGCTTGTTGTCACACTGATGACGTGGCAAAACAATCCAGTCACGTGATAGCGGTGTCTTCCACAACACATGTCTTTGGTATCCATGTGGGAAGATAAAAGGAGGGACACACACACACACACACACACACACACACATATATATATATATATATATATATATATATATATATATATATATATATATAATCATATAGGAAGGGAGAGAGATAGGGAGAGAGCGAGCGAGCGAGCCAGCGAGACAGAGAGAGAGCCAGAGAAAGGGAGAGAGAGAGAGAGACAGAGAGAGAGAGGAGAGAGAGACAGAGAGAGAGAGAGGAGAGAGAGACAGAGAGAGAGAGAGGGAGAGAGAGACAGAGACAGGGAGAGAGACAGAGAGAGAGAGAGACAGAGAGAGAGGGAGAGAAAGGGAGAGGGAGAGAGAGACAGAGAGAGAGAGAGAGACAGAGAGGGAGAGAGAGACAGAGAGAGGGAGAGAGACAGAGAGAGAGACAGACAGAGAGACAGAGAGAGGGAAAGGCAGAGAGAGAGAGGGAGAGAGACAGAGAGAGAGACAGAAAGAGAGAGAGAGACAGAAAGAGAGAGAGAGAGAGGGAAAGGGAGAGAGAGAGAGGGAGAGAGAGAGAGAGAGAGGGAGAGTGAGAGAGAGCTGCACGCGAAACAGCCATTTCCAGCCGCCGCAGACGACAGTTTTCAAACCTAAGTCGTCAATGGACATTCACAGTAACACTTCCACCCCCCTTCCCCCCCTCTCCCCGCCCCAGTATGCTTGTGTCAGTACTGCAGTTTCACCCAGACAGGAACTGACATGGTACAGAAAATGATGGCCAACAGAATCGATCAGCCCTGGGATGCAATCAGTCCATGATCTGAATGGAATCCACCCTGAATACAGACACTTCAGAGGCCATTCTTTGTGGGCCGGTGGTCGTTCTGTGCAGTGACTGTCAAAGTGCGTAACTCCGTACTCCAGTAGAATGTCATAGAGACACACACATACGTACACCTCCACCCCCAGCAATCTCTCTCTCCCTCTCTCTCTCTCTCTCCCCCACACACACAGACACACGTACACATTGGCAATATAAGCAACTTGTAAACTTGCGAGAGACAGGGAAACAGTTCCAGACAAAACAGCCAACAGATCAGAGGCAGATCCCTGCAGTGGACCTGATTTGTGCCTCCAGACAATATGAAAATCTCTGTGGGCCATTCTCCACTGCCAACACTCTCCCACACGATGTGATGAATCTCCTCCCTTGCAGCTCTCTTATTGCCCTTGCTGGATGTAACCTTGAAGAGATATTTCACCCTATTGCCTGGGCAGTCCTGGTCACTTTGCAGCTTTCTTATTGGCAGTCTCTGGTCACTTGGCAGCTTTCTTATTGCTCACAGCCGTCCTTTTCCCGCTTCTTGTGTTGTGCGAACGTCCAGACAAAGCCATCTAACTCAGAGCAATGTATACCCCCATCCCCCTTCCCAACTATTTCGCGGTACGAAAAGGAACATCGAATGGCCAGTTGCTGCTGAAATTGATCTGTTCACAACCATGGCGTGTGATCCTCTTCGCTTCATTTCTATACCTGGCTCGTCTTTCTTCTATCAGAACTTTAACTATCTATTTCATTTCAGTATCGTTAAATACCCTTTAGATTGCAGAGAGAGAGAGAGAGAGAGAGAGAGAGAGAGAGAGAGAGAGAGAGAGAGAGAGAGAGTGTTTCCTTTTCCAACTGACCCTCACAGTCGGCTCTGACGTCTCCCTGTGCACAGACCTCACAGATCAGCGATCGAAGCGACAGCAGCCAGGGCTTTTATCTGTAATGCACGCAGTGTGTCAGGGCTTTTATCTGTAATGCACACAGTGTGTCAGGGCTTTTATCTGTAATGCACACAGTGTGTCAGGGCTTTTATCTGTAATGCACGCAGTGTGTCAGGGCTTTTATCTGTAATGCACACAGTGTGTCAGGGCTTTTATCTGTAATGCACACAGTGTGTCAGGGCTTTTATCTGTAATGCACGCAGTGTGTCAGGGCTTTTATCTGTAATGCACGCAGTGTGTCAGGGCTTTTATCTCTGTAATGCACGCAGTGTGTCAGGGCTTTTATCTCTGTAATGCACACAATGTGCCAGGGGTTTTATCTGTAATGCACACAATGTGCCAGGGGTTTTATCTGTAATGCACACAGTGTGTCAGGGGTTTTATCTGTAATGCACACAGTGTGTCAGGGGTTTTATCTGTAATGCATACAGTGTGTCAGGACTTTTATCTCTGTAATGCACACAGTGTGTCAGGGCTTTTATCTGTTATGCACACAGTGTCAGGGCTTTTATCTGTGTAATGCACACAGTGTGTCAGGGCTTTTATCTGTTATGCACACAGTGTCAGGGCTTTTATCTGTGTAATGCACACAGTGTGTCAGGGCTTTTATCTGTGTAATGCACACAGTGTGTCAGGGCTTTTATCTCTGTAATGCACACAATGTGCCAGGGGTTTTATCTGTAATGCACACAATGTGCCAGGGGTTTTATCTGTAATGCACACAGTGTGTCAGGGGTTTTATCTGTAATGCACACAGTGTGTCAGGGGTTTTATCTGTAATGCACACAGTGTGTCAGGGGTTTTATCTGTAATGCATACAGTGTGTCAGGACTTTTATCTCTGTAATGCACACAGTGTGTCAGGGCTTTTATCTGTTATGCACACAGTGTCAGGGCTTTTATCTGTGTAATGCACACAGTGTGTCAGGGCTTTTATCTGTTATGCACACAGTGTCAGGGCTTTTATCTGTGTAATGCACACAGTGTGTCAGGGCTTTTATCTGTAATGCACACAGTGTGTCAGGGCTTTTATCTGTAATGCACACAGTGTGTCAGGGCTTTTATCTGTGTAATGCACACAGTGTGTCAGGGCTTTTATCTGTGTAATGCACACAGTGTGTCAGGGCTTTTATCTGTAATGCACACAGTGTGTCAGGACTTTTATCTGTAATGCACACAGTGTGTCAGGGCTTTTATCTGTAATGCACACAGTGTGTCAGGGCTTTTATCTGTAATGCACGCAGTGTGTCAGGGCTTTTATCTGTAATGCACACAGTGTGTCAGGGCTTTTATCTGTAATGCACGCAGTGTGTCAGGGCTTTTATCTCTGTAATGCACGCAGTGTGTCAGGGCTTTTATCTCTGTAATGCACACAGTGTGTCAGGGCTTTTATCTGTAATGCACACAGTGTCAGGGCTTTTATCTGTAATGCACACAGTGTGTCAGGACTTTTATCTGTAATGCACGCAGTGTGTCAGGGCTTTTATCTGTAATGCACACAGTGTGTCAGGGCTTTTATCTGTAATGCACACAGTGTGTCAGGGCTTTTATCTGTAATGCACACAGTGTCAGGGCTTTTATCTGTAATGCACACAGTGTGTCAGGGCTTTTATCTGTAATGCACACAGTGTGTCAGGGCTTTTATCTGTAATGCACACAGTGTGTCAGGGCTTTTATCTGTAATGCACACAGTGTGTCAGGGCTTTTATCTGTAATGCACACAGTGTCAGGGCTTTTATCTGTAATGCACACAGTGTGTCAGGGCTTTTATCTGTAATGCACACAGTGTGTCAGGGCTTTTATCTGTAATGCACACAGTGTGTCAGGGCTTTTATCTGTAATGCACACAGTGTCAGGGCTTTTATCTCTGTAATGCACGCAGTGTGTCAGGGCTTTTATCTGTAATGCACACAGTGTGTCAGGGCTTTTATCTGTAATGCACACAGTGTGTCAGGGCTTTTATCTGTAATGCACACAGTGTCAGGGCATTTATCTCTGTAATGCACACAGTGTGTCAGGGCTTTTATCTGTAATGCACACAGTGTGTCAGGGCTTTTATCTGTAATGCACACAGTGTGTCAGGGCTTTTATCTGTAATGCACACAGTGTCAGGGCTTTTATCTCTGTAATGCACGCAGTGTGTCAGGGCTTTTATCTGTAATGCACACAGTGTGTCAGGGCTTTTATCTGTTATGCACACAGTGTCAGGGCTTTTATCTGTTATGCACACAGTGTCAGGGCTTTTATCTGTAATGCACACATATGATGATGACCTGGTGAGTCACTGACACAACGTATGGCCGTGAAGGGGACATGACGATGGCGTGGTGAGTCACTGACATGACGTATTACCGTGAAGGGGTCGTGACAATGACCTGGTGAGTCACTGACACAACGTATGGCCGTGAAGGGAACATGACGATGGCGTGGTGAGTCACTGACACAACGTATGGCCGTGAAGGGAACATGACGATGGCGTGGTGAGTCACTGACACAACGTATGGCCGTGAAGGGAACATGACGATGGCGTGGTGAGTCACTGACACAACGTATGGCCGTGAAGGGAACATGACGATGGCGTGGTGAGTCACTGACACAACGTATGGCCGTGTAGGGGACATGACGATGGCGTGGTGAGTCACTGACACAACGTATGGCCGTGAAGGGGACATGACGATGGCGTGGTGAGTCACTGACATGACGTATTACCGTGAAGGGGTCGTGACAATGACCTGATGAGTCAGTGACAAAGGGAAAACACCCTCCTACCCCACTTAACGTCCCCCCCCCAAACCCCCCCCCCCCCAAAAAAAAAAGGTCAAGGACCCATTATTCAACATCTGTCAACTTTCCCACCAAAGGACCCTAACCCAAACAAACAAATAAACTGCACGTCCCATAAAGAAAATTCATTTGAATGATTTCAGTGTTTGTTGGCAGTGATCAGGTTTGTTGGAGAATCACGGAAAAACTACAACTTCTATTATTCATGAGTAGGAGTAAACGAACAATCCAAACATTCATAGAAGAACACACTGGCTGTACTTCTATTCAACAGCTCAGTCATTAGTCCCACCAGGCACAGAACACATAACACATGCTATATTTCACCGTCAGAGGTCCCACCAGTCACAGAACACATAACACATGCTATATTTCACCGTCAGAGGTCCCACCAGTCACAGAACACATAACACATGCTATATTTCACCGTCAGAGGTCCCACCAGTCACAGAACACATAACACATGCTATATTTCACCGTCAGAGGTCCCACCAGTCACAGAACACATGCTATATTTCACCGTCAGAGGTGGTCCCACCAGTCACAGAACACATGCTATATTTCACCGTCAGAGGTGGTCCCACCAGCCACATAACACATGCTATATTTCACCGTCAGAGGTCCCACTAGTCACAGAACACACACTATATTTCACCTTCAGTGGAGGTCCCACCAGTCACAGAACACATGCTATATTTCACCCTCACTGCTCCCAATCCATGCAGGCAAAACACACAAACATTAATGGGGAAACATTCTAACGGGGGAAAATGGACACCATAATTCCAAACAACAAAACTCCAAATTGTCATGAAAACAGCGTAATAGACAGACCCAGACTTTCCAGTGATTTCAAGTTTCTAAGTTTGCGAACTTGTCCCTTCCCACTCTCTCCATCTTCTCTTTTGTTTTCCCTCTTTTTCCTCTTTACATTGCCAACACACACACACACACACACACACACACACAAACAAAAAATCTCCTTACCTCCCGAGAAAGAAATATTTCACTTACTATAATCATCACACCGTGGAAGCCTTTCCTTCACCAGAAGAATAGATCGGAAAGCGCTACAAAGTTGTATCCCTTGCCGGGCCGGAAGCCTGCCTTGAAGCACGCGCCGCACGTGCCAGAAACAGGGTGCAGTGGGTCACTGTCAGCCAATGGCAGATGAAGGCCAACGTCAGCGGCAGGAGGAGGGGATGGAGGGGGAGTGAGGAGGTGGGGGGAGTGGCAGAGGGGGGCAGGGTGAGTGTGCAGACAGTAGTGGTGGATGGGGAGGGGGACAGGATAACGGGATCCTCCCCCCCCCCCAACAAAAGGGACTGATGCAGATGTCGTTGTGTGGGTGGAAAGAACTGCGTTGTGGAAAAGGCAAGTTGCCACACACGTGCAGTAGTCTGATTGAATGACTGTCCCTTTAAGAGACAGAGAGAGTTGACTTCACTGAGGAGTTCCTCAAGGCCTGATCAGCACATCAGGTTTTCTTTCAGACAGCAGATGTGGTGCAGGGTATATTGATCAATCTGCACGCTGTCACAGTGCAGGGTATATTGATCAATCTGCACGCTGTCACAGTGCAGGGTGTATTGATCAATCTGCACGCTGTCACAGTGCAGGGTGTATTGATCAATCTGCACGCTGTCACAGTGCAGGGTGTATTGATCAATCTGCACGCTGTCACACCTCTGTGAACCTGAAGCCTACTGACCAATGAGTGAAAGTCAAAGAACGAGTTTTTTGAGCCGTGGCCATCACTGTGGCTTGGTTTGTTTTGTGTTTCAGCTCTCTCTAACGTTTGTTTGCCTTTATTTTATCCGCTGACATTTTTATGGCATCAGCGATTCGCTATTAGCACCACATCCCAGCTATATATGGCTCTTGCCTTACCAGCATCTGTGTGAGTTATGATGGAGATATCGCGTTCTGCAGTTTATTTGCCGAATGAATGAGATCTGTTGGCGATCAGACAGAGGACGGAGGCACGGCTTGTGGCCCACGAGGTTTCTCCCGAACTGATTCACTGCACAAGTCAACATCCATTACATCTACTCTTCTTCTCTGGAACACAGCCCTGCTGGGGAGAGATCGTTACAGCTGCAGTTTTCCATGGGGGATTCTAACTGGGGGATTGTGACTGGGGGATTGTGACCGGCTAACAGTCTCCACTGCGGACTGGAATCTTCTGCACCCCCCTCCTCTGACCCTGTCGTTATCAGCGGAAATGGGTGACCACGGCCAAGGATTTCCCATCACAGATTTGGTCAATATTTACACCACAGTCTCAAAGGTAATTCTTTCTTTCCTTAGTTCCTCATCACAAGCATTTATCTTGTTTATTCAGTCATACGTGTTTGTGTGTGGACCACTCCTGATGGCGTGAGAACAAGCAGCCTGTCTTCAGCTTGCAAACTATGGAGTCATGCTCTGCGCCTTCACTACCAAACGTGCATTGTGCTTCCATCGTTTCTACATTGAACTGGTTTGTTACTGAACCCTTTAGACCTCTCCCACTATTGGTATCGCAAAGGCCCGCTTTATACATGCTTTACAGATCACAAAGAAATCAAAACCACCTCGCTCTGACAGTTTGTGGTGTTTTTGTTTACTGACCATTTTCAGTAAAACCTGTATTAAGTTTGGCTTCTTTCCCTACTTCGACTCTGTTCTGATCACTAACGTAACATGGACACGACTGTTCTGGTCACTAACGTAACATGGACACGACTGTTCTGATCACTAACGTAACACGGACACGACTGTTCTGATCACTGAAGCAACATGGACATGACTCTGTTCAGATTTCTGAAGTACCCTGGACACCAGAACATGTTTTTAACACACACCCTGTCCTCGTTAGGTAAATTAACACACAGCAAATGTTTGTTACAACATTTCTACCTTTTTCTGCTTGACGTCATTAAAACACAAAGAATAGTGTGCCCCCCTCAACAGGCATGGCTGTCAATATTACTGCTTCATCTCTGGTTTGATTTTGTCAACTTCAGTGTTCTTTCGACGATCAGTTCTTCAAGACATGAAAAAAGGTTGATCTGTCCAGTATGACAACTCTCTCTCTGTGTGCGTGCGTGCGTGTTTGTTTTTAGATCATACCTCTAGCACACTAGCTTGATATCTATACACTCCCTTCTTCCTCCTTCTCTCTCTACGAGGGCACGTGCATGCGAGCATGCCCACGCGCGCGTGTAAATTGACAGCTATTACCAAGCCATGCCTCCTCTTCCTTCTCCTCAATTACAGCCACACCAACACAAATCTTCCGTCTTCAAGTTTTCTCCTGTGCATTCAGCTCCCAGCACGCCGCTCATTTTCCGTTTCCAGTGACCGTGTGCCTGTGAGTGGTTATTGCATCCCAGATAGCCCTGTGAGTGGTTGTTGCATCCCAGATAGCCCTGTGAGTGGTTGTTGCATCCCAGATAGCCCTGTGAGTGGTTGTTGCATCCCAGATAGCCCTGTGAGTGGTTGTTGCATCACAGTTAGCCCTGTGAGCGGTTGTTGCATCACAGATAGCCCTGTGAGTGGCTGTTGCATCACAGTTAGCCCTGTGAGCGGTTGTTGCATCACAGTTAGCCCTGTGAGCGGTTGTTGCATCACAGTTAGCCCTGTGAGTGGTTGTTGTATCACAGTTAGCCCTGTGAGTGGTTGCTGCATCACAGATAGCCCTGTGAGTGGTTGTTGCATCATAGCCCTGTGAGTGGTTGTTGCATCACAGATAGCCCTGTGAGTGGTTGTTGCATCACAGTTAGCCCTGTGAGTGGCTGTTGCATCACAGTTAGCCCTGTGAGTGGCTGTTGCATCACAGTTAGCCCTGTGAGTGGTTGTTGCATCACAGATAGCCCTGTGAGTGGCTGTTGCATCACAGATAGCCCTGTGAGTGGCTGTTGCATCACAGTTAGCCCTGTGAGTGGCTGTTGCATCACAGATAGCCCTGTGAGTGGCTGTTGCATCACAGTTAGCCCTGTGAGTGGTTGTTGCATCACAGTTAGCCCTGTGAGTGGTTGTTGCATCACAGACAGCCCTGTGAGTGGTTGTTGCATCACGGATAGCCCTGTGAGTGGCTGTTGCATCACAGATAGCCCTGTGAGTGGCTGTTGCATCACAGATAGCCCTGTGAGTGGCTGTTGCATCACAGATAGCCCTGTGAGTGGTTGTTGCATCACAGATAGCCCTGTGAGTGGCTGTTGCATCACAGATAGCCCTGTGAGTGGCTGTTGCATCACAGTTAGCCCTGTGAGTGGTTGTTGCATCACAGTTAGCCCTGTGAGTGGTTGTTGTATCACAGACAGCCCTGTGAGTGGTTGTTGTATCACAGATAGCCCTGTGAGTGGCTGTTGCATCACAGACAGCCCTGTGAGTGGTTGTTGCATCACAGATAGCCCTGTGAGTGGCTGTTGCATCACAGATAGCCCTGTGAGTGGCTGTTGCATCACAGATAGCCCTGTGAGTGGCTGTTGCATCACAGTTAGCCCTGTGAGTGGCTGTTGCATCACAGATAGCCCTGTGAGTGGCTGTTGCATCACAGTTAGCCCTGTGAGTGGTTGTTGCATCACAGTTAGCCCTGTGAGTGGTTGTTGCATCACAGACAGCCCTGTGAGTGGTTGTTGCATCACGGATAGCCCTGTGAGTGGCTGTTGCATCACAGATAGCCCTGTGAGTGGCTGTTGCATCACAGATAGCCCTGTGAGTGGCTGTTGCATCACAGATAGCCCTGTGAGTGGTTGTTGCATCACAGACAGCCCTGTGAGTGGCTGTTGCATCACAGATAGCCCTGTGAGTGGTTGTTGCATCACAGACAGCCCTGTGAGTGGTTGTTGCATCACAGACAGCCCTGTGAGTGGTTGTTGCATCACGGATAGCCCTGTGAGTGGTTGTTGCATCACGGATAGCCCTGTAAGTGGTTGTTGCATCACAGATAGCCCTGTGAGTGGCTGTTGCATCACAGATAGCCCTGTGAGTGGTTGTTGCATCACAGACAGCCCTGTGAGTGGTTGTTGCATCACAGATAGCCCTGTGAGTGGCTGTTGCATCACAGATAGCCCTGTGAGTGGCTGTTGCATCACAGATAGCCCTGGGCAGCCAGGGCTGGAGACAGCCACCTCCTCTTCCCCACTAACCGCACTTTTTATGATGCTGTGCTGCTTCCCCAAGTCTGGAAACTCTTTAACTGCAAGTGGAAGTAAACAAACGTAGGTCCCCTGTGTGTGTGTGTGTGTGTGTGTGTGTGTGTGTGTGTGTGTGTGTGTGTGTGTGTGTGTGTGTGTGTGTGTGAAAGTCTGTAAGGGTGTAAGTGTGCATGTTTGTGTGTGCGTGTGTGCGAGCGTGCGTGCGCGAAACCATTGATTTATCAGTAAGCAAGAGTATTTCCTTGGCTGAAGTCTTTTATACCGAAGTCGGGGAAAATGACCAACTTGAGCCAGCACGGCTCAAGTCTCCAAGGCAATTTTGTCGTTGCAATTGTTCTGTGCTTTGGGACTGTGACGATTTCCAAAGCAAACGATGACTTGTTTAGGGGTTTTATCACCAGATTTAGGCAGGTCTGGGTGATACATGATGCAGCTGCTGGAATTAAAAAGGTTTTCGTTGGCAGAAACTGGACTGACAGACACAGAGATAGATAGATAGATAGATAGATAGATAGACACAGAGAGAGAGAGAGAGAGAGAGAGAGAGAGAGAGAGAGGGAGAGAGAGAGGTGGGGGGGAAGAAAGAGAGAGAGGGCAGAGAGAGACAGAGAGAAGAGAGAGGGAGAGAGAGAGGGGGAGAAAGAAAGAGAGAGGAGAGAGAGAGGTAGAGAGAAGAGAGACAGAGATAGAGGGAGAGAGAGAGGGGGGGGGGTGAGACAGAGAGAGAGAGGGGGAGACAGAGAGAAGAGGGACAGAGAGAAGAGAGACACAGAGAGAGGGTGAGAGAGGGAGAGAGACAGAGAGAAGAGAGACAGAGATGGAGAGAGAGAGAGGGGAGAAAGAAAGAGAGAGGGGAGAAAGAAAGAGAGAGGGGAGAGAGAGAAGAGAGATAGAGGGAGAGAGAGAGGGGGGAGAGACAGAGAGAGAGAGACAGAGAGAAGAGAGACAGAGATGGTGAGAGAGGGAGAGAGACAGAGATAAGGAGAGAGAGAGGGAGAGAGACAGAAAGAGACAGTGACAGAGACAGAGAAAGCTGTACGCGATATATTTATCTTCAGTTGTCAAAGTGGATATTGATTGAAAATGAAAAGTGGTAAATGGAAGTCAACAGTACCACTAACCTCTGGCGGACTGCCTTCAGACCGTGTGTGGACCTGACCATCTGGCGGACTGCCTTCAGACCCTGTGTGGACCTGACCATCTGGCGGACTGCCTTCAGACCCTGTGTGGACCTGACCATCTGGCGGACTGCCTTCAGACCGTGTGTGGACCTGACCATCTGGCGGACTGCCTTCAGACCCTGTGTGGACCTGACCATCTGGCGGACTGCCTTCAGACCGTGTGTGGACCTGACCATCTGGCGGACTGCCTTCAGACCGTGTGTGGACCTGACCATCTGGCGGACTGCCTTCAGACCCTGTGTGGACCTGACCATCTGGCGGACTGCCTTCAGACCGTGTGTGGACCTGACCATCTGGCGGACTGCCTTCAGACCCTGTGTGGGTCTGACCATCTGGCGGACTGCCTTCAGACCCTATGTGGACCTGACCATCTGGCGGACTGCCTTCAGACCCTGTGTGGACCTGACCATCTGGCGGACTGCCTTCAGACCGTGTGTGGACCTGACCATCTGGCGGACTGCCTTCAGACCCTATGTGGGTCTGACCATCTGGCGGACTGCCTTCAGACCCTATGTGGGTCTGACCATCTGGCGGACTGCCTTCAGACCCTATGTGGGTCTGACCATCTGACGGACTGCCTTCAGACCCTGTGTGGACCTGACCATCTGGCGGACTGCCTTCAGACCCTATGTGGGTCTGACCATCTGGCGGACTGCCTTCAGACCCTGTGTGGACCTGACCATCTGGCGGACTGCCTTCAGACCCTGTGTGGACCTGACCATCTGGCGGACTGCCTTCAGACCCTATGTGGGTCTGACCATCTGGCGGACTGCCTTCAGACCGTGTGTGGACCTGACCATCTGACGGACTGCCTTCAGACCCTATGTGGGTCTGACCATCTGGCGGACTGCCTTCAGACCGTGTGTGGACCTGACCATCTGGCGGACTGCCTTCAGACCCTATGTGGGTCTGACCATCTGGCGGACTGCCTTCAGACCGTGTGTGGACCTGACCATCTGGCGGACTGCCTTCAGACCCTATGTGGGTCTGACCATCTGGCGGACTGCCTTCAGACCCTGTGTGGACCTGACCATCTGGCGGACTGCCTTCAGACCGTGTGTGGACCTGACCATCTGGCGGACTGCCTTCAGACCCTGTGTGGACCTGACCATCTGGCGGACTGCCTTCAGACCCTGTGTGGACCTGACCATCTGGCGGACTGCCTTCAGACCCTATGTGGACCTGACCATCTGGCGGACTGCCTTCAGACCCTGTGTGGACCTGACCATCTGGCGGACTGCCTTCAGACCGTGTGTGGACCTGACCATCTGGCGGACTGCCTTCAGACCGTGTGTGGACCTGACCACCACGTGAAGCAACACTGAATGGAGGCAACAGTCCTGGACCCAGACAGTTGGCTCGGTCATCATTACAACATGACCTCATTCCTGGGAAGGTGTGGGAACTCCAACAGCAGACACACCCACTTCATCACGCGGCCATGGGTTTCTGACGGCAGCTGTGGGAATGCTGTTACACGTGTGTCGGCACTTCCGTGTTTGGACGATGCTGCACCACATGCCAGAATCGTAACACAAGCAGACATCTCTCTCTGAGCAGACAACTACAGGGCGGCTTAACTTGCTTTCTGATCACACAACGTTGGTCCCTCTGCCACACAGCGGACTGCCCTGAACTCCGGGGGTGACGGACAGTGAGGGGACCATGGATGTCTGCAGCCAGCAACATCCACACCACTCATCCTCCCCACGTCCACAGAGACAGACACACCACTCATCCTCTCCACGTCCCCAGAGACAGACACACCACTCATCCTCTCCACGTCCACAGACAGACACACCACTCATCCTCTCCACAGAGACAGACACACCACTCATCCTCTCCACAGAGACAGACACACCACTCATCCTCTCCACGTCCACAGAGACAGACACACCACTCATCCTCTCCACAGAGACAGACACACCACTCATCCTCTCCACAGAGACAGACACACCACTCATCCTCTCCACAGAGACAGACACACCACTCATCCTCTCCACGTCCACAGAGACAGACACACCACTCATCCTCTCCACAGAGACAGACACACCACTCATCCTCTCCATAGAGACAGACACACCACTCATCCTCTCCACAGAGACAGACACACCACTCATCCTCTCCACGTCCACAGACACACCACTCATCCTCTCCACGTCCACAGAGACAGACACACCACTCATCCTCTCCACGTCCACAGAGACAGACACACCACTCATCCTCTCCACGTCCACAGAGACAGACACACCACTCATCCTCTCCACGTCCACAGAGACAGACACACCACTCATCCTCTCCACGTCCACAGAGACAGACACACACAGTACCCCCTCCCCCCTCCCTGCCCACACACACACCATTGAGACATTCAGATAGCAGAATGCTTCTGGCAGGTACATTCAATGCTTGCTTGTGCTCCTAACATACACATGCATGCAGCAAAGACACACACACACACACACACACACACACACACACACACACACACACACACACACCACGTGCTGAAACACGCACAGTGCTGACCTTGGGGCCACACACACACACACACACACACATACACACCACATGCCAAAACACGCACAGTGCTGACCTTGGGGCCACACACACACACACACACACACACACACACACACACACACACACCACATGCCAAAACACGCACAGTGCTGACCTTGGGGCCACACACACACACCACATGCCAAAACACGCACAGTACTGACATCAGGGTCACTAACAACTGGCTGGCACGTGCAGCACGTCAGCAGCAAGAAAGAGCCCGGATGAACCCCAGGACAACAGGCAGAAACCAACAATGTTTGGCCGTTTGGCCAGACGAGACGCGTTTTATTGGCCATTTTTCCTTTGCGATGCTCCAACAAGCCAAGCTATAAATCTCCACGCCACAGTTTCTGCTGGCTTCAATGGACCGGGAGAAGTATTTGATTCAATTTGAACGTGCACCATGTGACCACTGACGACACTGTCCTGCTGCCCACTGCCGTGTTTCTCCTGCCGTGTTTCTCCTGCCCACTGCCGTGTTTCTCCTGCCCACTGCCGTGTTTCTCCTGCCCACTGCCGTGTTTCTTCTGCCGTGTTTCTCCTTCCGTGTTTCTCCTGCCCACTGCCGTGTTTCTCCTGCCCAACCCCAAGGAGAAACCCAAGACACAGCACCCCGCCTTTTACCCTTTGCCGGACACAAAAATGACTTTGCTAAATCATCACTGCAGGCTGAAATCATTTCTACAAAATTATTATTTTCTCACACCACTTCTTAATTGCTTGATTAATCTCTCTCCTCATACCCCCTTCAGGCGTTGACGAAATTCATCAGTTTGATTTGAATGTCAGGCCCAGGACTATCCGAGGAGCTAAACCACACACACACACACACACACACACACACACACATGCACGCACACAAACATACACACACACGTAAACACAAACGAACACACGCATGCATGCACACACACGCACGCACGCACGCACACACACACACACACACACACACACACACACACACACACACACACACACACACACACAGAGTTCTGACAGTTCGAATCAGGTTTCCTGGTTTAATGAACAGTATTGGTAGCTTCCTATCTTGTCAGTTTGCATGACAGATCTTTATATCGGATTTTCCACAGACAGCAGTAACACTGACACATGTGGAAAATGTCAGACAGCGCTAACAGTGACTGACGTATGTGGAAAACGTCAGACAGCGCTAACACTGACACATGTGGAAAATGTCAGACAGCGCTAACACTGACACATGTGGAAAACGTCAGACAGCGCTAACACTGACACATGTGGAAAATGTCAGACAGCGCTAACACTGACACATGTGGAAAATGTCAGACAGCGCTAACACTGACACATGTGGAAAATGTCAGACAGCGCTAACACTGACACATGTGGAAAATGTCAGACAGCGCTAACACTGACACATGTGGAAAATGTCAGACAGCGCTAACAGTGACTGACGTATGTGGAAAACGTCAGACAGCGCTAACACTGACACATGTGGAAAACGTCAGACAGCGCTAACACTGACACATGTGGAAAACGTCAGACAGTGCTAACAGTGACTGACACATGTGGAAAACGTCAGACAGTGCTAACACTGACACATGTGGGAAACGTCAGACAGTGCTAACACTGACACATGTGGGAAACGTCAGACAGTGCTAACAGTGACACTGACACATGTGGAAAACGTCAGACAGTGCTAACAGTAACTGACACATCCCTGTCTCCCGCTGTAAGGAGAGGAGGCGGCGATCAGTGTGACGGCCCCAGTCTGTGACGACCTGCCCGAACCCTCAGCACTGGAACCTAGGGTGATGAACTGATCATCCGGAAATAACGTGCCGCTTCTTTCTGAGTCATCTGCCGCCTTCCTTGTCTGCTGTGACCGTGTCTCCGTCACTTCCTGGTCATCAGGAATACAGCACGGGGAGGGCCAACGGCGCTATGGCCTGCTGTTTCTGGCATTCAACAGGAGAGTCCTGTCAATGTTCAGACACTGGATTAAACAGTGCACTTTCTGAACGATGTGGAAGCTGGTCTGCTCGACGGTAAAGTATCTTTTTTTTTTGTTCATTTATTCCTTAGTGTTGCTTATAGTCCAGCCGACCGCGCAGGGCCATGTCAGGACTGTCAAACATCACAATGTTCAACTGCAGAACAAAAAACTGTCACATCGAAAAAACAAAAACAACAAAACAAAACAAAACAAACAAACAACAAAACCAAAAAACAACAAACAAACAAACACAAAACACAGTTCGTGACACATTAACCTAACCATTTACTCCTTAGAGCAAATAAGACACTGGGCCATGCTGAGGACGCCAGCCCTTTCGCATAATTCATTATCCCCAGATTACAAAACAAACCCCAAAACAAAAACAAACAAAAAAAAACAACAACCCCTCCCCCTCCCCTCAAAAGAAAAAAATCAACAACAACAAGAAAAAACAAAAACAAAAACAAAAAAACTTCAAAGCAAACAAAAATACACGAAAAAGGCCATATAGGCAAATAACACTGCAGAATGGGCAGCTAGTGCCCATCCCAGTGTTTACATCTCACTACCTAATCGCCAGAGTAAAACAGCACAGATAGTACATCATACACTGCGGAAAAGAGAAACACGTGTCAAGACTTGCTGAAAAAAGAAAGGGGAATGGACTGGGAAGGCAGAAAATCAAACAGTGAAGGAAGAAAAAAGGCAGAAATTAAGAGAGCAATAGAAGAAAAAGGAAATTATATCCAGCACAGAATTTGCAGAAGGCAGGGATGCCATCGTGAAAGACTCCCAGCACTCCACAGATTACAGTGCCTTTTTCTTCCCAACATCAACGGCTGTCCCTTAACGTGACCCATTACTGATTCTGTTTTTGGTGAAGTGTTCGATGCACTAAAACTCAAGAGAAGGTAAGATGAAACTCATTTTGTGAGCACCAGAACATTTAGTACATTACGTTCTGACACAGCCATAACACCTAAAAAACGTCAGTTATGCAAAAGCTTCAAAATTCTTGTCGCAAAAAACACGCACAAAAAGTCCGAGAGTCTAAACCCATTCGTTTGTTTCTCTTTTTACAAACCACTCATTGGGCCAACAGCAAAGTGAGAGCTGTATTATCAATGGTTTCTCCAGTCATTGGGAAACCATTTACAGCTTAGTCTTTTGTGAAGGACTATGACTCTCAAACTAGGAGGCAAAATTGCACTGGCTCTTAGTGCTGCAGCCTTGTGGGCTAGTTGGCTTTTGGGAACCATCCCAACGCCGACTGTCCTAAAACCCTCTTGGCCGAGAGAGTGGGGATGTAACTTGGGCAAGACACTCTCCACTATAATCAAATTCTAGCCCAAATAGTCGAAACAGCAGTTGCCTCCTCTGCTGTTCTGATGGTCATAGTCGGACACGACTGACTATCATATATATACATTGAGCTTTCACTTGTCTCTGTTGTGGTCACCGCTTGTCATACAAAGGCCTTTCTCGTTGTGTTCATTGTCATTGGTGTTGCTCCTCGCTATCATTGTTGTTATCGGTGTGGAAGTATTGCTCTGCTCCTCGTGTTACTGTTCCATACTGCTGTTAGACTGCTCTGTGTGTGTTGTGCTCCTCGTGATACTGTTCCATACTGCTGTTAGACTGCTCTGTGTTCTGTTCCTCGTGTTACTGTTCCATACTGCTGTTAGACTGCTCTGTGTTCTGTTCCTCGTGTTACTGTTCCATACTGCTGTTAGACTGCTCTCTGTGTGTTCTGCTCCTCGTGATACTGTTCCATACTGCTGTTAGACTGCTCTGTGTTCTGTTCCTGGTGTTACTGTTCCATACTGCTGTTAGACTGCTCTGTGTTCTGTTCCTCGTGTTACTGTTCCATACTGCTGTTAGACTGCTCTGTGTTCTGTTCCTCGTGTTACTGTTCCATACTGCTGTTAGACTGCTCTCTATGTGTTGTGCTCCTCGTGTTACTGTTCCATACTGCTGTTAGACTGCTCTGTGTTCTGTTCCTGGTGTTACTGTTCCATACTGCTGTTAGACTGCTCTGTGTGTGTTGTGCTCCTCGTGTTACTGTTCCATACTGCTGTTAGACTGCTCTCTGTGTGTTGTGCTCCTCGTGTTACTGTTCCATACTGCTGTTAGACTGCTCTGTGTTCTGTTCCTCGTGTTACTGTTCCATACTGCTGTTAGACTGCTCTCTATGTGTTGTGCTCCTCGTGTTACTGTTCCATACTGCTGTTAGACTGCTCTGTGTTGTGCTCCTCGTGTTACTGTTCCATACTGCTGTTAGACTGCTCTCTATGTGTTCTGCTCCTGGTGTTACTGTTCCATACTGCTGTTAGACTGCTCTCTGTGTGTTCTGCTCCTGGTGTTACTGTTCCATACTGCTGTTAGACTGCTCTCTGTGTGTTGTGCTCCTCGTGTTACTGTTCCATACTGCTGTTAGACTGCTCTGTGTTCTGCTCCTGGTGTTACTGTTCCATACTGCTGTTAGACTGCTCTCTGTGTGTGTTCTGTTCCTCGTGTTACTGTTCCATACTGCTGTTAGACTGCTCTGTGTTCTGCTCCTCGTGTTACTGTTCCATACTGCTGTTAGACTGCTCTCTGTGTGTTGTGCTCCTCGTGTTACTGTTCCATACTGCTGTTAGACTGCTCTGTGTTCTGCTCCTCGTGTTACTGTTCCATACTGCTGTTAGACTGCTCTGTGTTCTGTTCCTCGTGTTACTGTTCCATACTGCTGTTAGACTGCTCTGTGTTCTGTTCCTGGTGTTACTGTTCCATACTGCTGTTAGACTGCTCTGTGTTCTGCTCCTCGTGTTACTGTTCCATACTGCTGTTAGACTGCTCTCTTTCCTCCTCGTTAATAACAATAATATCGTTTTTATCATCACTAATATTATCATCACTAACAGTGTCACCATCATCAGGGCTACTATTATTATAACTATTGTTTGTTGTTGTTGTTGTTGTTGTTGTGTTGTTAGTGTTATCACAGGGATAGACAGGAAGACTCAGTAATACCTAAAATCCTTATCATTGAGCAATAAACGTTTTGAGTCTTGAGTCTCTCTGCCCGTTTTTTTTGGTCGTTGTCTGTTACGCGCGCGCGTGTGTGTGTGTGTGACAGACAGACAGACATAAAAAGAGTGACAGAGAAAAATGGAAACATCTTACATGGAGTGAAAAGTAGTAAGCACACGATGTATTGTTTTGATCCCACCCTGCCCAAAGAGAAGTTCAGATGGTGCAGGACATACACAGGAACAGAGGAGGATAAAAGTGATTACACACACAGGGCAAGGTCAAAAGAAAACCACCATAAAAAAGAGCAGAAGAAGAAGAAGAAGAAGAGCATGATATTTTAAAACCATTGAAAAAGTATCAAGAGAGAGAGAGAGAGAGAGAGAGAGAGAGAGAGAGAGAGAGCACAAGAAAGAAGAAAGACATACCGGAACAACAGATCATAAGAAAGACATACAGAAACAACAGATCATAAGAAAGACATACCAGAACAACAGATCATAAGAAAGACATACCGGAACAACAGATCATAAGAGAGAAATACAGAAACAACAAATCATAAGAAAGACATACTGGAACAACAGATCATAAGAGAGAAATACAGAAACAACAAATCATAAGAAAGACATATTGGAACAACAGATCATAAGAGAGAAATACCGGAACAACAGATCATAAGAAAGACATACCAGAACAACAGATCATAAGAAAGACATACCGGAACAACAGATAATAAGAAAGACATACCAGAACAACAGATCATAAGAAAGACATACCAGAACAACAGATCATAAGAAAGACATACCGGAACAACAGATCATAAGAAAGACATACCAGAACAACAGATCATAAGAAAGACATACCAGAACAACATATCATAAGAAAGACATACCAGAACAACAGATGATAAGAAAGACATATTGGAACAACAGATCACAAGAAAGACATACCGGAACAACAGATCATAAGAAAGACATACCGGAACAACAGATCATAAGAAAGACATACCGGAACAACATATCATAAGAAAGACATACCAGAACAACAGATCATAAGAAAGACATACCGGAACAACAGATCATAAGAAAGACATACCGGAACAACAGATCATAAGAGAGAAATACCGGAACAACAGATCATAAGAAAGACATACCGGAACAACAGATCATAAGAAAGACATACCGGAACAACATCATAAGAAAGACATACCAGATCAACATATAATAAGAAAGACATACCAGATCAACATATACTAAGAAAGACATATTGGAACAACAGATCATAAGAAAGACATACCGGAACAACAGATCATAAGAAAGACATACCGGAACAACAGATCATAAGAAAGACATACCGGAACAACAGATCATAAGAAAGACATACCGGAACAACATATCATGCCTATCTTTCTTCTTCTTCCTCTCCAAGCTATTGTCTGGGTGTCACTTTCTGTGCAAGCCAACGTCCTCCATATCAATGGATATTAGCATCCTCTCTACTGCTTGTCTGACAGTCCGATATTTCTTCCGACAAGAACATTTGAATATTGTATTGGATTACTTTGTTTCGTCACAGCCCATTTTTCGCTGATAATTTCAGACTGCTTGCCCCAGGGGAGGTCACCCATCTATAGCAGAAGCTAGCTTTTTGGCGGTAAACACCCCCTTAAAAGGCCACAAGTGTGGCAGCGAATTCATTTGGCCTGTCTGTGTTTCTGCCTCTCTCTCTCTGTGTGTGTGTGTGTGTGTGTGTGTGTGTGTGTGTGGCCAGTGCTCTGCACGCTATACCCACAGATCCTGACCAGTCACTGTGGACAGAAAGCGGTGACAGCAGAAGAGGGCAGTCAAGTCAAGACGTTCACAACGGATCCACGTAGCTGACAGAGAGGGAGAGAGAAAGGAAATGTTTTATTCAAGGCCGGAGCCCCTACCTGAGGAGTGTGACTTACATTCTGATGTTTTATTCATAAAGGTCATAGACACTTTGAAGGCGGATGCACACGAGGAAAAAAAAAAGCTATGTATTAACACACACACAAACACACACACAAACGCGCGTGCGCGCGCGCACACACACATACACGCACGCACAGAGAGAGAGAGAGAGAGAGAGACAGACAGACAGAGAGGGAGAGAGAGAGAGGAAGGGAAGGAGTGAGGGAGAGACAGAGAGAGAGAGAGAGAGAGAGAGAGAGAGAGAACACATTTACACGTTGCGAATCCGGCAGACTGAATAAACCTTCAACAAAATTGGAGTCACTATGAAGATAAGACAATAGGTCTCACAGGAATTTGCAGTCCAATAGAAACAGAATGCTGCAGAAAATAAGACAATAGGTCTCACAGGAATTTGCAGTCCAATAGAAACAGAATGCTGCAGAAAATAAGACAATAGGTCTAACAGGAGTGTTCAGTCCATGAAAACAGAGTCCTGGTCACCTCACGATCACAACACATTGCTGGTCACCTAACATATTGCTGGACACCTCACGATCACAACATATTGCTGGTCACCTCACGATCACAACATATTGCTGGTCACCTAACATATTGCTGGTCACCTCACGATCAGAACATATTGCTGGTCACCTCACGATCACAACACATTGCTGGTCACCTAACATATTGCTGGTCACCTCACGATCAGAACATATTGCTGGTCACCTCACGATCACAACACATTGCTGGTCACCTAACATATTGCTGGTCACCTCACGATCAGAACATATTGCTGGTCACCTCACGATCACAACATATTGCTGGTCACCTCACGATCACAACATATTGCTGGACACCTCACGATCACAACATATTGCTGGTCACCTCACGATCACAACATATTGCTGGACACCTCACGATCACAACATATTGCTGGTCACCTCACGATCACAACATATTGCTGGTCACCTCACGATCACAACATATTGCTGGTCACCTCACGATCACAACACATTGCTGGTCACCTAACATATTGCTGTACACCTCACGATCACAACACATTGCTGGTCACCTCACGATCACAACACATTGCTGGTCACCTCACGATCACAACACATTGCTGGTCACCTCACGATCACAACACATTGCTGGTCACCTAACATATTGCTGGACACCTCACGATCACAACACATTGCTGGTCACCTAACATATTGCTGGTCACCTCACGATCACAACATATTGCTGGACACCTCACGATCACAACATATTGCTGGTCACCTCACGATCACAACATATTGCTGGACACCTCACGATCACAACATATTGCTGGACACCTCACGATCACAACATATTGCTGGTCACCTCACGATCACAACATATTGCTGGACACCTCACGATCACAACATATTGCTGGACACCTCACGATCACAACATATTGCTGGTCACCTCACGATCACAACATATTGCTGGTCACCTCACGATCACAACACATTGCTGGTCACCTAACATATTGCTGGACACCTCACGATCACAACATATTGCTGGTCACCTCACGATCACAACACATTGCTGGTCACCTCACGATCACAACACATTGCTGGTCACCTCACGATCACAACACATTGCTGGTCACCTAACATATTGCTGGTCACCTCACGATCACAACACATTGCTGGTCACCTAACATATTGCTGGACACCTCACGATCACAACATATTGCTGGTCACCTAACATATTGCTGGACACTTCACGATCACAACACATTGCTGGTCACCTAACATATTGCTGGACACCTCACGATCACAACATATTGCTGGTCACCTCACGATCACAACACATTGCTGGTCACCTCACGATCACAACATATTGCTGGTCACCTCACGATCACAACACATTGCTGGTCACCTAACATATTGCTGGTCACCTCACGATCACAACATATTGCTGGTCACCTCACGATCACAACATATTGCTGGTCACCTCACGATCACAACATATTGCTGGTCACCTCACGATCACAACATATTGCTGGTCACCTCACGATCACAACATATTGCTGGTCACCTCACGATCACAACATATTTCTGGTCACCTCACGATCACAACATATTGCTGGTCACCTCACGATCACAACATATTGCTGGTCACCTAACATATTGCTGGTCACCTCACGATCACAACATATTGCTGGTCACCTAACATATTGCTGGACACCTCACGATCACAACATATTGCTGGACACCTCACGATCACAACATATTGCTGGTCACCTCACGATCACAACACATTGCTGGTCATTTAACATATTGCTGGACACCTCACGATCACAACATATTGCTGGACACCTCACGATCACAACATATTGCTGGTCACCTCACGATCACAACACATTGCTGGTCATTTAACATATTGCTGGACACCTCACGATCACAACATATTGCTGGACACTTCACGATCACAACATATTGCTGGACACCTCACGATCACAACATATTGCTGGTCACCTCACGATCACAACACATTGCTGGACACCTTACGATCACAACATATTGCTGGTCACCTCACGATCACAACACATTGCTGGTCACCTCACGATCACAACATATTGCTGGTCACCTCACGATCACAACATATTGCTGGTCACCTCACGATCACAACACATTGCTGGTCACCTCACGATCACAACACATTGCTGGTCACCTCACGATCACAACACATTGCTGGTCACCTCACGATCACAACACATTGCTGGACACCTCACGATCACAACATATTGCTGGTCACCTCACGATCACAACACATTGCTGGTCACCTCATGATCTCAACATATTGCTGGTTACCTCACGATCACAACACATTGCTGGTCACCTCACGATCACAACACATTGCTGGTCACCTAACATATTGCTGGTCACCTCACGATCACAACATATTGCTGGTCACCTCACGATCACAACATATTGCTGGTCACCTAACATATTGCTGGTCACCTCACGATCACAACATATTGCTGGTCACATAACATATTGCTGGTCCCCTCACGATCACAACACATTGCTGGACACCTCACGATCACAACATATTGCTGGTCACCTCACGATCACAACATATTGCTGGTCACCTCACGATCACAACACATTGCTGGTCACCTCACGATCACAACACATTGCTGGTCACCTTAGATCACAACACATTGCTGGTCCCCTCACGATCACAACATATTGCTGGTCACCTCATGATCACAACATATTGCTGGTCACCTAACATATTGCTGGACGCCTCACGATCATAACATATGGCTGGACACCTCACGATCACAACATATTGCTGGACACTTCACGATCACAACATATTGATGGACACCTCACGATCACAACATATTGATGGACACCTCACGATCACAACATATTGCTGGTCACCTCACGATCACAACATATTGCTGGTCACCTCACGATCACAACATATTGCTGGTCACCTCACGATCACTATATGTCAGCATCATCACCCATGTAGTTGTACATGAACGTCAAGTCGTTCATTTTTCTCCCCAGGTTTGCTTTTCGCGCCACCTGGAGATAAAACGTGTTCTTTCTGAGTGAAATGATAATGTGCTATGATGTTTAGTTTGTACCAGTCACCCCCTCCCAAGCCTCCGTAGGAAATTCTGCGAAAGTTTGCGGAGCTAAAGCCATCCCTTTGTTTATTTGTCACGTTGTGTTGATTAGTATTTAAAGTTTTCTCTTTCAAGTTTAAGCAGAGTTGCTCCGGAAGTGTTGAATGTTGTGTGGTTATGGACCCTGTTTTGACAGCCCGGATATAATTCACGTGGCGGGCTGTGATTTCAACCAAAGAAAATCTAAAACAACCCCTAGCACAAAACGTCCCTTTATCACTTAACAGCAATAAACATGGCCCTGTTTCTCAATCGCATCAACCAAACTGTTCCCTGCAACAATTCAAACAGAACATTGTAAACAAAGCAATAAAGGGAGATAAAAATGATGCCCCCCTTCCCCAGTTGTCCATCGCCACTCTCCCCATCACGTGCATCACCACTCTCCCCATCACCACTCTCCCCATCACGTGCATCACCACTCTCCCCATCACCACTCTCCCCATCACCACACTCCCCATCACCACTCTCCCCATCACGTGCATCACCACTCTCCCCATCACCACTCTCCCCATCACCACTCTCCCCATCACCACTCTCCCCATCACCACTCTCCCCATCACGTGCATCACCACTCTCCCCATCACGTGCATCACCACTCTCCCCATCACGTGCATCACCACTCTCCCCATCACCACTCTCCCCATCACCACTCTCCCCATCACCACTCTCCCCATCACGTGCATCACCACTCTCCCCATCACCACTCTCCCCATCACCACACTCCCCATCACGTGCATCACCACTCTCCCCATCACCACTCTCCCCATCACCACTCTCCCCATCACCACTCTCCCCATCACGTGCATCACCACTCTCCCCATCACCACTCTCCCCATCACGTGCATCACCACTCTCCCCATCACCACTCTCCCCATCACGTGCATCACCACTCTCCCCATCACGTGCATCACCACACTCCCCATCACCACTCTCCCCATCACGTGCATCACCACTCTCCCCATCACCACTCTCCCCATCACGTGCATCACCACACTCCCCATCACGTGCATCACCACTCTCCCCATCACCACTCTCCCCATCACCACACTCCCCATCACGTGCATCACCACTCTCCCCATCACGTGCATCTCCCATTCTCCGATCACAATTGTGGATACGGAGCAACACTAACGTCACAAGTGAATAATGTCGTGCACACCATTCCAACATCAGCGGACAGGGCAGTAGAGCAGCACTGGTTGGTATGACACTGACGGGAATTATCAGAACTGTGATCTGGGATTTCTTCTGGTTTCACTTCCAAGGGAAGTCTTGTCACGGCGACCAAGAAGCGTTGTAAACAGTTTGTATCCAGTGAACAAGCTGTAATATTTGTTTACGTTTTTACTTTATTGTTTAAATACACCAGCTAGAATATGCACACAGGAACTCCATGAAAAAACGTGTCTTTGCACAAGAGTGCCCTAAAAGTGTCCCCAGACTGTGAACGCGGAAGAACATGTCGCTCGCAGTATTGGCAATGTATGACTTGAGCTGTTTCAGGGAAAACAGACTGCGTGCCAAACTTTTACAGATAGCAAATAAAAAACATGTTGTCGGTCCTATAAAAACCTTAGTTAAGAGTAAGAGAGAGAGAGAGAGAGAGAGAGAGAGAGAGAGAGAGACAGACAGACAGACAGACAGACAGAGACAGAGAGAGACAGAGATGGGATGATGTTTCATTGTTTTGCATTCTGTCGCACTATGGCCACAGCCTGATGGTTTCAGCCACACGGCCAACACAGTCTTAAAACACTGCTGTCACTGTAGGAAGAACTTCTGCAGAATACTCTGACCATTCTTGTGAATACTTCGATAAATGCAGTCGTTCTGAAAGTTACGTTAACAAAGAAAATATTTTCAGTGTAACGAAAACGTCAGTTACTAAAAATGAAATTAAAGAGAAGAAGCAGCAGGTTTGAATCACATAATTTTGGTGAATCTATGCGCATAATAAAAGACAAAAATACATTTCGAAGAACTTATGAAAATAGCTGTCGATCACAGTCTATCAAGCATTAGAGGTCTTCCCGAGTACTGAAGGCCAGTTGGATATGATGACCTCACAGCTTTCTTCTGATGACCTCACAGCTTTCTTCTGATGACCTCACAGCTTTCTTCTGATGACCTCACAGCTTTCTTCTGATGACCACACGGCTGACTGGCTTTTACGCCAAGGCGAGGCAGGCTGAGACGTCAACCATCTTATCTCGTGAGCAGATAATTACCTTCCAGGAACTGGAATAAAGCTACTGATAATGCTGGTCACTAACAGGAGAGCGATATGGGGCACTGGATCAAATGGATGTTTACCACCAAGGAAAAAACGTTGTAAAAGTGAAGAGCTGACAACATGAAGATGAAGAAAACAGTTGGCTTCTGTCAGGCTGAAGGGATTCTTTCATCTTTCCTGTCTTTCTTCTTGCCTTTCTTTCTTCTTTCCTGTCTTTCATCTCGCCTTTCTTCTTGTCTTGGAGTCCCCCTTGTCCTTTCTCTCTATTTTTCTTTCTTCGTCCACTCCCTTTTTCTTTCTCTCTATTTTTCTTTCTTCGTCCACTTCCCTTTTTCTTTCTCTCTATTTTTCTTTTTCTTTCTCTCTATTTTTCTTTCTTCGTCCACTCCCCTTTTTCTTTCTCTCTATTTTTCTTTCTTCGTCCACTTTCCCTTTTTCTTTCTCTCTATTTTTCTTTCTTCGTCCACATCCCTTTTTCTTTCTCTCTATTTTTCTTTCTTCGTCCACATCCCTTTTTCTTTCTCTCTATTTTCCCTTTTTCTTTCTCTCTATTTTTCTCTCCAGCCTTTCTTACCTCCCTTTTCTTCTTCCCTTCCGCCTTTGTTGACGTGCTTTTTTATAATTAACTTTTTGTTTTTACTTTTCAGGTTTTCCTATTTTCCTGGGTTTCTTAAACTTTTGTTCTCTCTCTCTCTCTCTCTCTCTCTCTCTCTCTCTCTCTCTCTCTCTCTCTCTCTCTCTCTCTCTCTCTCTCTCTCACGTTCATTTCCTCAGCGATTTTATTTGTCCCCCTATCTTTCTATCTTTTCTTAGTTGTTTTTTTTCATGTGTTTATATCTTCCCCCCATTTTTCCATTTCTCTTTCAACCCTTTTGGTTTTTCAGCCTTCCCGCATCATTATTCTCCTTCTCCTCCTTCCTCCTTTCTGAATCACGGCTTTTTTCTTTTTTTATTCCATCCCTCGCATCACTTACTGCTTTACTTCCTTTGAATGCAGAAAATAACATGTATGAAAGTACATACTGCATATTATTCAAAAATGTTATGAAAGTACATACTGAATATTATTCAAACATGTTATGTGTGTGTGTGTGTGTGTGTGTGTGTGTGTGTGTGTGTGTGTGTGTGTGTGTGTGTGTGTGTGTGTGTGTTTCGATACTTCACTGCTATCAATTCACTTGAGAGAGATAGAGTGACAGGGAGGGGAGTGGGGGATAGAGGGAGGGGAATGGAGCGAGAGAGAGGAAGATGGTGAGAAAAGAGAGGGAGAGAGAGAGAGAACAAAAATGACAGGAAGAGAGAGAGAGAGAGAGAGAGAGACAGAGAGAGAGAGAGAGAGAGAGAGAGAGAGAGAGACAGAGAGAGAGACAGACAGAGAGAGAGAGAGAGAGAGAGAGAGAGAGATGTATAATCTGACAATCGTTTCTTTCAGTTGTTGTGCCAAGGGGGGCAATTACTGCTCATTATACATTTCCAAGGGCAAAAAAGTATCAAGTAATGTAACAGCGGGACGGAAAGAACACAGGTTCCTCATTCAGTCTGCAGTGGAAGGAAAGAACACAGGTTCCTCATTCAGTCTGCAGTGGAAGAAAAGAACACAGGTTCCTCATTAAGTCTGCAGTGGAAGGAAAGAACACAGGTTCCTCATTCAGTCTGCAGTGGAAGAAAAGAACACAGGTTCCTCATTCAGTCTGCAGTGGAAGAAAAGAACACAGGTTCCTCATTAAGTCTGCAGTGGAAGAAAAGAACACAGATTCCTCATTAAGTCTGCAGTGGAAGAAAAGAACACAGGTTCCTCATTAAGTCTGCAGTGGAAGGAAAGAACACAGATTCCTCATTAAGTCTGCAGTGGAAGGAAAGACAGGTTCCTCATTAAGTCTGCAGTGGAAGAAAAGAACACAGGTTCCTCATTAAGTCTGCAGTGGAAGAAAAGAACACAGGTTCCTCATTAAGTCTGCAGTGGAAGGAAAGACAGATTCCTCATTAAGTCTGCAGTGGAAGGAAAGAACACAGATTCCTCATTCAGTCTGCAGTGGAAGGAAAGAACACAGATTCCTCATTCAGTCTGCAGTGGAAGGAAAGAACACAGATTCCTCATTAAGTCTGCAGTGGAAGGAAAGACCGGTTCCTCATTAAGTCTGCAGTGGAAGGAAAGAACACAGATTCCTCATTAAGTCTGCAGTGGAAGGAAAGAACACAGATTCCTCATTAAGTCTGCAGTGGAAGGAAAGAACACAGGTTCCTCATTCAGTCTGCAGTGGAAGGAAAGAACACAGATTCCTCATTCAGTCTGCAGTGGAAGGAAAGACAGGTTCCTCATTAAGTCTGCAGTGGAAGGAAAGACAGGTTCCTCATTCAGTCTGCAGTGGAAGGAAAGACAGATTCCTCATTCAGTCTGCAGTGGAAGGAAAGACAGGTTCCTCATTCAGTCTGCAGTGGAAGGAAAGAACACAGATTCCTCATTCAGTCTGCAGTGGAAGAAACAGATTCTAATCACGTTGACAAGAGAAAACCATAATACCTCACAAGGTCAATGCTCATTGGAAACATACCTGACTAATCAGCAGTGTTTAAAAAATCGAAACAGCAGTCATTCCAGTTAGAAGTATCCATATCAAATCAAATCAAATCAAATCAGTTATACACATAGCATGTCATTTAACATTCAAGTTCGTAAAGTTTAATCCTGACAACGTCTTTTCTTAATTTGGTTGAATGTTTTAGCAGTAAAATATATCGAGAGAGAAAGAGAGAGGGGAGAGAGAGAGAGAGAGAGAGAGAGAGAGAGAGAGAGAGAGAGACAGAGAGAGAGAGAGGGAGGGAGGGAGAGAGAGAGGGGGGAGAGAGAGAGAGGGGGAGAGAGAGAGAGGGGGGAGAGGGGAGAGAGAAAGAGATGGGAGGGAGAGAGAGGGAGGCGAGAGAGGGGAGCGAGAGAGGGGAGAGAGAGAGGAGAGAGAGAGAGAGAGAGAGAGAGAGAGAGAGAGAGAGGAGGGGAGAGAGAGAGGGGGAGAGAGAGGGGGGAGAGGAGAGAGAGAGGGGGAGAGGAGAGAGAGAGAGGGGGGAGAGGAGAGAGGAGAGAGAGAGAGGGGAGGAGAGAGAGAGAGGAGAGAGAGGGGATAGAGAGAGAGAGGAGACATAGAGGAGAGAGAGGGGGAGAGAGGGGGAGAGGGGGGATAGAGAGGAGATAGAGGAGAGAGAGAGAGAGAGAGAGAGAGAGGATAGAGAGAGAGAGGAGAGAGAGAGATAGAGGAGAAAGAGGGGAGAGAGAGAGAGAGAGGGTGGGGGGGAGAGATGGGATAGAGAGAGAGGCGGTGGTGGAAGAGAGCAATAGCTGTGCACGCAATAGCGTCATTATCAGTGTGAAAGGCGAAGTGTTGAGTGAAGAACAGCGGATCACAGTCATTACCGATCTCCACGGGCCGAAGCCTGTCTTCAGTCTGACGTCTCAAGCCAGGCATTTCATCTGATTAAAGCTGGACCAGAACTGAAAAGAATGGCCAACACTATCGATAAAAGCACGGCCGAAAAAGCCTAACAACACTGGCAAATCCAACCTGAAAATGCGAATGTGAATATTTGGGATGATTGTGTGGAGACCATTATCAGTTTTTCTGTGATGGAAAGAGTAGAACAGAAAACATGTAAAACGTATAACTCACATGTACGTTCACACACGAATACAAATACATTGACGGTCATTCCCACATTTATATAATTGAGCCGTATGTCCACGCACGCTTGCGCGCGCGCGCACACACACACACACAGACACACACACACACACTTTCATGCATGTGCGCGCACACATTATCCATACAATCGTTTGTAGACAGCCGGAACACTGGATCCAAACCGAATGACGCAGACAAGTTGTGGAGCAGCGCTGGTTCCGTTGTAATCATTACCCCCTCCTCTACCCACATCTCCCCCTCTCCCTCTCCTGTCCTCTGGCAAAAACTCCCTGCGCCCTGCTGGTTGAGAAACACTGCTGTGCACCCAGATATAGAGAGAGAAGGGACGAAAGGGAGACAAGCTGACTCGACTGGCCCAAACCGATACACTCCCCTTACAGAGGACGTGTCAGAAGCCACAACAGATCAGAGGAACACGGTCAGTCTGACGGACAGGGCAAAACAAACATCCCCTCTCTTTACGTAACGGGCATGTCATGAAGCACAACACATCAGATGAGAGAACCAGTACCACCACTACTATTACTACTGCCACTAACAATGACAACAGTGAGAAAGTAGTCTGAACTGGTCTTGAGCACCGCACAGCATCAATATATGATGACATAATTGAAATGAAAAAGACAGACTCATGAACACGCGCTCCCTCCACTCAAACAATACACAGAAGTGGAACCCGTCTGCCCCCCCTCGCCCCCCGCCCCCCACCGCCCCCCCTCAACAACCCCCTCTGCAAACACGTACAGGACACAACAAGAACTGGTCAATGAAGAAACGTACAAACAGGGACTGGACACAGCCTTGCAGCAGTCATGACAGAGTTAACACTGCAGCAGTCATGATACAGAGTTAACACTGCAGCAGTCATGACAGAGTTAACACTGCAGCAGTCATGACAGAGTTAACACTGCAGCAGTCATGACACAGAGTTAACACTGCAGCAGTCATGACAGAGTTAACACTGCAGCAGTCATGATACAGAGTTAACACTGCAGCAGTCATGACAGAGTTAACACTGCAGCAGTCATGATACAGAGTTAACACTGCAGCAGTCATGACACAGAGTTAACACTGCAGCAGTCATGATACAGAGTTAACACTGCAGCAGTCATGACAGAGTTAACACTGCAGCAGTCATGATACAGAGTTAACACTGCAGCAGTCATGACAGAGTTAACACTGCAGCAGTCATGACAGAGCTAACACTGCAGCAGTCATGACAGAGTTAACACTGCAGCAGTCATGATACAGAGTGAACACTGCAGCAGCCCCCTCTGCAAACACGTACAGGACACAACAAGATCTCGTCAATGAAGAAACGTACAAACAGGGACTGGACACAGCCTTGCAGCAGTCATGACAAAGTTAACACTGCTGCAGTCACGACAGAGTGAACACTGCAGCAGTCATGACAGTTAACACTGCAGCAGTCATGACAGAGTTAACACTGCAGCAGTCATGACAGAGTTAACACTGCAGCAGTCATGACAGAGTTAACACTGCAGCAGTCATGACAGAGTTAACACTGCAGCTGGCAATACCGTAAAGCATGTTCCACTGACAGTCTGACGGATTGAGCAAAACAAGTACCCCCTCCCTTTACATAAAGGCGTGTCATAAACCACAACACAACAGATCACAGCAACATCAAGCACAGACAGAGACGGACCAGCCTTTGGCCGACTTGTGCAGCCAGACGATATAAGCCGTAGGGCCGGTTATATATTGCCTGCAACACTGGGATATACTGTGTAATCAATCTCCTTTCGGCAGTTCGCTCATCGCCTGGCTGTTTTACTGGTGGGAAGAAGTGTTTGATCTGATCTACCGTCACAGTCTCTTTTTCTTTTTTGCAGCTTCCTTGGTGTGCACTGCTGGCATTTGTCTGCGGACTGCAGTGACGCCAAACCCAACTGTGTCAGCCAGACATGGTGACGTCAAACCCAACCGTGTCAGCAAGACATGGTGACGTCAAACCCAACTGTGTCAGCAAGACATGGTGACGTCAAACCCAACTGTGTCAGCTAGACATGGTGACGTCAAACCCAACTGTGTCAGCTAGACATGGTGACGTCAAACCCAACCGTGTCAGCAAGACATGGTGACGTCAAACCCAACCGTGTCAGCAAGACATGGTGACGTCAAACCCAACTGTGTCAGCAAGACATGGTGACGTCAAACCCAACCGTGTCAGCTAGACATGGTGATTTGTCGACCTGTGCCTTTCTCTGAGAAATCAAAAGGATGTTTCCATTTATGACTGATCGCTTGAAGTTTAACTCACTCAGTACGGCCAGTCCTCTCTTCTCCTCTACACAGACCCCTAGGATGTCCAGTGGGTGTCTGAATGACCCAACCTTTAGCTTCCGTCGTCAGAATTATGGTATTCTTTGTCAACATTCACCTCTTCAGTATAAGAGCCTTCCGCTTGCAATATTTTGATGATGGTAATTGGGCTGAAACGCTGTTAACGTCGTCTCTTTCGCCGTTCGTATGGAAAGAGTTAAACTGAATTTCGCACAGTTGTTATCTGACATGTGATTTACACTTCATCAATGCTCATGCTGGCACATTCTCTCTTCTGCTCTCTGCATGACCACCACGTATTTCACGACATTTAGAAATGTCAGACTATATTTATCTAATGGCCACTGTCTCAGCAATGTGATACACCCCAGAAAGGTTAATACACCCCCAGAGAGGTTAATACACCTCCAGAGAGGTTAGTACACCCCAGTGAGGTTAATACACATCGGAGAGGTTAATACACCCCCAGAGAGGTTAATACACCCCCAGAGAGGTTAATACACCCCCAGAGAGGTTAATACTGAATGGTAGCCAGTTCGTGATTGAATGACGCCCGAAGAATATCGCGATGACTCTCAGAAATAACACCTTTATGGCAAAAGAAGCGTCTGGATGCTGAGTAACCATTTTTCTTTGATGAACTGATCATATTCAAAGAATGCCCTCACTTTCCTAAGAGCTCAATGTCTTTTTCTTCATACGTACATACGTAAAGTTCTCTCTCTAGACGCCGTTTACCATGAAAATATCATAACGGTAACCGCAATTTAGTATTCGATGACATTCTGCACACTGCGCATAATGTGAAAGTTATTCTATGAATATGTTTTTCATGGTCGTCGGTACACAAGTATAGGACGAAAACCGATCACTCCTCTAATAGCTTTTCCCCGAAGCAGTCAATGCCTTGTCTCTAACAAATCCAGTATGATTAAAGAGAACTGCACAATCAACAACCACTTACCTGAAGATCTAGTCATCAGCACCATCCATTATGTAATGTGTGGCTTATGTTCAAACGTGTGTGTGTGTGTGTGTGTGTGTGTGTGTGTGTGTGTGTGTGTGCAGGCACAAGTTCTTATACTGATATGCACATGTATGTATCCAAAATTCTACTGTATCTGTGTGTGTGTATGATTTCTGATTTATGTTTGTACCTTGTTATGTACTATACCCCTTGTGACCCAGGTACACTTAATAATAAATATATATATTCTAATCTATTCTAATATATTCTAATCTATTCTAACTGCACAAGACAGATACAAAGACGTGAAATGCGGTGTTTCCTGTCAGAATGAAGTCTGTGAGTTTGCTCTGATCAGCTCTCTATCAAACCTCAATCAAGGGCTTTCCATCCTTAGGTATCAGACTTCAATCAACGGCTTTCCGTCGTTAGGTATCAGACTTCAATCAAGGGCTTTTCCTCGTTAGGTATCAGACTTCAATCAAGGGCTTTCCGTCGTTAGGTATCAGACTTCAATCAATGGCTTTTCCTCGTTAGGTATCAGAGATCAATCAAGGGCTTTCCCTCGTTAGGTATCAGACTTCAATCAAGGGCTTTCCCTCCTTAGGTATCAGACTTCAATCAAGGCTTTCCCTCGTTAGGTATCAGACTTCAATCAAGGGCTTTCCCTCGTTAGGTATCAGACTTCAATCAAGGGCTTTCCGTCGTTAGGTATCAGACTTCAATCAAGGGCTTTCCGTCGTTAGGTATCAGACTTCAATCAAGGGCTTTCCCTCGTTAGGTATCAGACATCAATCAAGGGCTTTCCCTCGTTAGGTATCAGACCTCAATCAACGGCTTTCCCTCGTTAGGGTAACGATCCTGGACATGCCCGCACTCCCTGATGAGCGAAACACGTTCAACGTGCTGCACTTCATCAACCCTGCCTGACACACCCACTGCTTGGGGGGAGGGAGGGAGAGGGAGACAGAGAGAGACAGAGACAGAGAGAGAGAGAGAGAGAGACAGAGAGGGTGAGAGGGAGGAAGAGAGAGAGAAAGAGAGAGAGGAGGTGAGAGGGAGGAAGGGTGAGATGGTGGGAGAGAGAGAGAGAGGGGGGGGGGAGGGAGAATGAGGGTGAGAGAGAGTGGGGGTAGAGGGAGAGAGACAGACAAAGAGAGAGGGAGGGAGAGAGAGGAGGGAGAGACAGAGAGGCAGACAACAGAAGTTGTCAGAAAACCCATTCCCACTCATCACACGTGGCTGTACTGTTTAGTGCTGCTTGGAGTGTACCTAACATTCCCCACTGATTCCGGATTTCATAACACTGCTACTAATGTGTGTCTGTTTACAGTGTCGTATGCCTTTCTGAAGTCAATGACGGCTACATGCACAGCGATTGAAGAAAGAGACAGGCATAACGACACCCACACTGACTGGTGGTTCACGGCGAAACGACACCCACACTGACTGGTGGTTCACGGCGAAACGACACCCACACTGACTGGTGGTTCACGGCGAAACGACACCCACAACACTGACTGGTGGTTCACGGCGAAACGACACCCACACTGACTGGTGGTTCACGGCGAAACGACACCCACACTGACTGGTGGTTCACGGCGAAACGACACCCACACTGACTGGACGAAACGTCGCAAGACGAATTTGGCACAGGGGCGAACTGTGAAAGCGCGACTTGAAAAACGGCGAATCGGGATGTCATCGGCGTGACAGACTGGCGACTGATTAAACAAACAAATAAACAAGCAAAAAAACCCCCCACACCCAAAAACAACAAAATCACACACACACACACACACACACACACACACACACACACACCCGCCCCCGAAAAAACAACAACAACAAACACGAACAAACCAAACAACAAGGGGGAAAAAAGCCAGACTGAGTGGCTTACACAGTAACTGTAAGTTTCCCTTCTTTATCAGACCCTAAATATCACGGCATCCTGGCCGTTGTGGGTTCACACTCCACAGTCCCCCTGAAGCCAAACCAAACCTCCCCCCCGCCTGGCTCCCAGCACCCACACGTCTCAACAGGGCTGTTCTGCTGGCTGGGCCGTCAGTGAGGCTTCGTTTGATTACAACACAAACCTTTTCTCCTTACCTTAACCACTGGTCATCAGGAAATAGCGGTTAGAGAGAGAGAGAGAGAGAGAGAGAGAGACAGACAGACAGAGGGGAGGGGTGGGAGAGGAGAGAGAGAGAGAGAGAGAGAGAGAGAGATCAAAAGCAAGGTAAGATTTAAGCTTGACTCTCAATATCAAATGTCAGTTAAATAGCACAGCACAGTTGCTTTCATGGCAGTGTTCATTTGGGAATTCAAATGGCAGGTGTGTGTTTCTAATAACTTCCGTTTTGCGATGCTCTGTAATTCATCATTTAATCAGATTATAATCATGACAATGATGATGGCATATTTTTCATTCAGACCTTTGCGAGATCATTTCGGTAATGAGCCGAAGAAACAGTTAAATCACTCAGGATTAAAGAGGCAATGCCAGTCTTGAATAAAAGCTAATTTGTGTTTGCACATTTCTTCTGTTTTTGCTGCTGTGTGCACATGTCAGATGAACGGAATAAGGACAGGCCCGGTGCTTCCTTTTTTGAGGAAGTGTCTGGGTTTGTTCCAATGTACCTTTTATTTACCTGTGTGCTAGCTGAATCGGTAGCGTAAGCAGCACTGACTTGGAGTTGTGTACCTTGTGAATGGAGAGAGTTACCACTCTTTACTATTTGTTAATCATTTCACCTCCTGGCCTCATTGTTTGTTAATTTCCAGTTAAATCACTCGGTTCTTCCCCTCCCAAAGTCCTTATTGGCATACAGTACTGATCTGACCGAAAGACTATTTCATGATCAGACTGAGGAAGGAAATAGGGACAACGATAACCGGACACACACAGTGTGCACCAAGGGCAAGCAGCTGCTTATTTCAGGGACCCAGCTGACCAGGTTGATTATTCTGTTCGTTTGGAACCCAGCTGACCAAGTTGATTATTCTGTTCACTTGGAGCCCAGCTGACCAGGTTGATTATTTCGTTCGCTTGAAGGCCAGCTGACCAGGTTGATTATTCTGTTCACTTGGAGCCCAGCTGACCAGGTTGATTATTCTGTTCGCTTGAAGCCCAGCTGACCAGGTTGGTTATTCTGTTCACTTGGAGCCCAGCTGACCAGGTTGATTATTCTGTTCACTTGGAGCCCAGCTGACCAGGTTGATTATTCTGTTC
>NC_134877.1:1013169-1028169 GCF_041734735.1 Babylonia areolata
TTCAGTGACAACTGGATCCACTCAGCACTTCAGTGACAACAGGCGACATAACGACATGCACACACACCACCCAGTGACAACTGGATCCACTCAACACTTCAGTGACAACTGGACCCACTCAACACTTCAGTGACAACTGGACCCACTCAACACTTCAGTGACAACTGGACCCACTCAACACTTCAGTGACAACTGGACCCACTCAGCACTTCAGTGACAACAGGCGACACAGCGACATGCACACACACCACCCAGTGACAACTGGACCCACTCAACACTTCAGTGACAACTGGACCCACTCAGCACTTCAGTGACAACAGGTGACACAGCGACATGCACACACACCACCCAGTGACAACAGGCGACATAGCGACATGCACACACACCACCCAGTGAGAACAATACAGTACGAAAAATAGAAAATACCGTTTTGGAGACGCTCAAAACTGCACTGACGTGTCAACCCTAGTTCCAAATAATACATTCTCAAGCTGTTTACGACCACATCAACGATCAAGAAGCAAGCAAACAGACACACACACACACACACACACACACACACACACACACACACGCACACACACCACCCCTTCCAACGATCTTTCTATTAATGATAAATCAACCGCCATTAAAAAAAGAAGAAGCAAAAATGAGTTTGTGTGTGTGCGTGTGTGCATGTTTGTGACTGTGTTGCGCAACGCTAGTTTGTGCATGCAAGCATGTCGGGTTTATCTTGTATGCTTGTGGTCTGGAGAGAGAGGGAGAGAGAGGGGGGAGTTGGGGGGAGGAAAAAAATATCTACAACAAAGTAGTGGGAATGTGTAGAAAAATAATAGTGTCAGAAAAATAATACAGAAATGCATGAGCAAGCGAGCGACTCAGCGAAGGGGGGGAGAGACAGACAGACAGACACACACACACACACAGACGGACAGTCAGACACCTTACCTCACGGCCCACACCAACTGACGGCAGTGACGTCAGTGCACATCCACTGTCTTCACCATGGCAGTCACCGCTGAAGACCTGTGAACCGGATGTTCTTCCTGCACAGCTGCTGTTGCGCACTGCTGGTGCTGCTTCCTCTTCCGCCTCAGCCTGCACACAGCACAGAGAGTGATGAGAGGAGAAATAATAGTCATTGCTCCTCCAGTGGCATGTACCATCCAGCTACCTGAAACCCTAGACACCAAAGCCCGTCACTGCAGGGTGTAAGTCTGTTTTCCCTCTCTCTCTGGCACCGTGCAAAGCTTGTGCAATGTTTCAATACTTACACTCTCCCCCTAGACATCAAAGCCCGTCACTGCTGGGTAAGTCTGTCCCCCCCCCCCCTCTCTCTCTCTGGCACCGTGCAAAGCTTGTGCAATATTGTTTCAATATGTACTCTCTCCCCCTAGACATCAAAGCCCTTCACTGCTGGGTGTAAGTCTGTTTTCCTCCCCCCCCCTCTCTCTCTGGCACCGTGCAAAGCTTGTGCAATATGTTTCAATACTTACTCTCTCCCCCTAGACATCAAAGCCCTTCACTGCTGGGTGTAAGTTTTCCTCCCCCCCCGCCCCCCCCCCCCCTCTCTCTCTGGCACCGTGCAAATGTTGTAGTTGTTTGGGGTGGGTTCTATCTTCGATTATTACAGCGTTTTCCACAAGGGGGTAAGGAAGAACAAGAGGGGGAGGAAAAGGAATGAACACCTCACACAAGGTAGTTTCGCAAAGATTCTCTATTCTGATCTCGTGGTTGCGACAATGCGCTACAATGCGCGACAATGCGCGAGCCTCTGCACAAAAAGTACATAAACTCCATTTAATAAAACATACAAAAAACTATTCATAAAACAATATAAGAAATACTGTATAAACTATATTTGTTTTGTACAGCATGAAAGTATTTTGACAACACAAATATAACACTTTATCATTTGGATAAATCGATCCATAGAAATTACAAAGACAAATGAGTAGAAATGAACAATAACCAAACAATCCCAGAAACGGATCACCTTTCATTCGTTTACTAAAATAGTGAAATTAAGTAACCCAATTCATAACCAGAATAAATACAACATGTTTTGACAAATAATGAAGAACCAGATACCTATAAATAATAATAAGAATAATAGGACCTAACGTTAATACCATAGATATCCTCACCTCATCAGTGTGACAACAGGCCAAACAACAAAACACCAGGACCCGTCCGGTCCAGCCGATTCTCACGCTCTGGCTTACAGTTGCTGTGACGGGATCAGCTAAGCTATCCAGAACTCTACTCACTGACACTGAGGAGCGATGATCACAATAAAATCACATGCAGAAGAAACACGCAATTGCTTCCCCCAGCATCACAAGCACAAACACGCACGTGCAATCTCAACCACACATTCAAAGTGCCACAAAAATAAATGCTATTACACAAAGCTTGTGCAATATTGTTTCAATATGTACTCTCTCCCCCTAGACATCAAAGCCCTTCACTGCTGGGTGTAAGTCTGTTTTCCTCTCCCCCCCTCCCCCCCCCCCCCCCCCCTCTATCTCTGTTTGGTGTCGTGCAATGCATGCACAATTTTGTTTCAATAATTCTCTCCATAATCATTCCTTTATTCTGATGTTTTTTATGCAACAAAAATAATATGTTAAGGACCGCATGGCCAATGACACACACTCCCTCTCCCTCTCTCCCTTTCTCTCTTTCTCCCTCATCCCCCCCCCTCTCTCTCTCTCAATAGCTCTCATCGAAAAAAGTAAAGAACACCTCCTCCATGCAAACAATAGACTGGCCCAAATCTCAAACTGTGGGCAAAGACTTGCGGCCGGAGCCAGAGAGAGAGAGAGAGAGAGAGAGAGAGAGAGAGAAGAGAGAGAGAGAGAGAGAGAGAGAGAGAGAGAGAGAGAGAGAATAACCTTTTTTTTTTCTCTTTGTCAGACATTGTCGGTGACAACAGTGCGTGTCAAGTGTTCATGATAAACTCCTATCTTCTGTGCCCCGCAATAACCAGGCCTGGGGGGTCATAATGGAGTCTCGCCAACACGTGTGTGTGTGTGTGTGTGTGTGTGTGTGTGTGTGTGTTTCTTTCTTTCTTTTTCCATCTGCCAGTGAAAACCTGGAAATTGAAAATGGAGGGAAAGGTAAAAAAAGGGAAACAAACGAAAACAAAACAATAAGAAACAAAGTGAACCAACAATAAGAAACGGGAAGATTGAGCCTGCTGTGTGGGGTTAAAAAAAACGACCAACTGAAAAACACCTTTCAAATCACACACACACACACACACACACACACACACAGAGGAACCGATACAGGCTGAACAATACAGGCCAGACTCCCTTCGGATGGCACGTGCAATACGTCGTAAACGACGCCAGACAAGGCTGATGAGAACGGGCAACAATAGCCCTGGTGGCTCTGTGGACTCGGGCTGCCCACGTCGTTTCACGGACACGTAAACACACAGCGGTGGTTAGGGTGCTGGTAATGAAAGGCCAATGGGCGGCAGATGAGAGCGGAATGCTATCTGGGGGAGGGGCACTTGGCGGGCCGTGTTTCCTGGCCCCGGCCGGGACAGCGCTAACCTCGTTAAGCAGCCAGCAGCACGGCACGTGAGGCACCAGCACCGCTTCACTGACCCCCGGGGCCTCACTGGTGGGCCCAACAATGCCGCCAACATATGACAATCTTCTGACGCGGACTCGCCAAAGTAATCGGGCGGAGAGGGCTGGTTAGAAACCGCTGAGAGAGGGGGAGCTGTTTTTAGCAGCTGATGTGTCGAGAGGGAATTTGGCTGGAAGAATAGCAGTGCTGGTCCCCGCGTTTGCCATGGGCTTCAGACAGCCATTCTGGTCTTGTTTGGCCTCGGCCCCCCTCTCGGTATTAGCATCGGGTTTCCATAATACCCCGCCCTCATCCTCGGCGGCCCCATCAAGAGGAGACAAGTTATCCACGCACATGTTTGCCCACCGAGAATGGCTGTGGAAAAGTAAGCAGAGGACAAAATAGACTCTGCCACTAGCTAGAGTGGTTGCTGAAATCAGTTGACACAGTCAGGCCATGCTTGTTTCGCTTCAGAAAAGACCGAAAAAAAAGATACAGATGAAAGAGCAGAGGAATTCGTCAGAACTGCTGTACGCTGAAAGAAGCTGTCATGTCGTGACGATACAGCCAGCTGTCAGCGTTCACACTGTCTTACAGGACGATACAGCCAGCTGTCAGCGTTCACACTGTCTTACAGGACGATACAGCCAGCTGTCAGCGTTCACACTGTCTTACAGGACGATACAGCCAGCTGTCAGCGTTCACACTGTCTCACAGGACGATACAGCCAGCTGTCAGCGTTCACACTGTCTTACAGGACGATACAGCCAGCTGTCAGCGTTCACACTGTCTTACAGGACGATACAGCCAGCTGTCAGCGTTCACACTGTCTTACAGGACGATACAGCCAGCTGTCAGCGTTCACACTGTCTTACAGGACGATACAGCCAGCTGTCAGCGTTCACACTGTCTTACTGATTCCTGCATCAGAAACATGAATGGTGAATGAATCATACATTAATGAAATCCTACAAACCGGAATGAATAAATAAATAAATAAATAGCAAAACCCATAATGAATACAAGAAGGAATCAAAATTAAAGCTTGTTTGTGCTTGGTTTATATTTTAAATTATTATATTCATATATTTTATATTTATAGTTTATATTTAAGTGTTGTTGTTTTTGAATCCTATTTATCTTTTCAAAGGGCAGTGGACGGAAGTGGAACACTGATGGTTACCATGGTAATCATATCACCAAGACGTGTTGGTAAGACAAGCAGTAGACGGAAGTGGAACACTGATGGTTACCATGGTAATTATGCCACCAAGACGTGTTGGCAAAACAAGCAGTGGCAGCCACACTCCCACCTGAACGTCAGACGATCCTGGCTGTGTCCACTGGCGGCACTGGTTCCAGGCCGCCCAGAGTCACTGATGCAGACACAAGGCCATGCTCACGTGCCAGCCAGTCTTTTCATTTCGCCTTCCTCTTCCTTCACTCTGCTGCAGGAAACCTCGGGGAGACCTCTCGCAAAGCACTTGTGTGTGTGTGTGTGTGTGTGTGCGTGTGTGTGTGTGTGTGTGTGTGTGTGTCTGCGTGCGTGTCTGCGTGTGTGTGTGTGTGTGTCTGCGTGCGTGTGTGTGTCTGCGTGTGTGTGTGTGTGTGTGTGTGTGTGTGTGTGGTGTGTGTGTGTGTGTGTGTGTGTGTGAGAAAATCCTACTTCAGATGTTAATCTCCCAGACATCGGACAGCGACGTATTAAAAATGGCGACCTCTCTCATGCTGGGCGTGGTTTGTCATAGCCCTCCATATCTGTCTCCCATCCTCTGCTTCTGGGGTGTCACCATGATGTGGTCCTTCAGTCCCAAGACCAGACTTTGCTGGCACTTTTGCTGACCAAACATTAGACGACACATTTTCGTCTCGCCTTCCGCTTGGCACGAGGGGCCATATCGGAAATGTAACGGAGAGTAGAGCAGGAACGTGGACAAACTGACTTTGGTTGCTTGAAGAAAATCCCTTGTCCTCTTCGAGGCATGTTACATGCTGTTTGATGTTGGAATCATTCATGGGAAAGTTGGTTAAAAGATTAAACCTGATAGATTGGATTATCTGTCTTTACTATCAGTTAGTCTTTTCAAACACTGTGCATTTCATCTGAAATATAATAATGGTTATATCACAATGTTACCCACGAGCGCTAAAACGGAACTGCTATTGTTTCCTTTCTTCTCCCACAATGTTAAAGAACTCATTTGTTTATCCAATAAAAATGGCAGATATGTATAATGACATTTTGGTTTGATGTGGTCTTTTCAAGTGATCGAAATCGATTCCTTCAAAATAGGGTTTCAACTGTTTCGCAGAGAAGCTCATGAACGCCAGTTTTTCTTATCTGTGCAGATAAGTGATTCTCTAGTTTTGACACTCACAAATGGCACTGGACACACACACACACACCCTCTGACACTCACAAATGGCACTGGACACACACACACACACCCTCTGACACTCACAAATGGCACTGGACACACACACACACACACCCTCTGACACTAACAAATGGCACTGGACACACACACACACACCCTCTGACACTAACAAATGGCACTGGACACACACACACCCTCTGACACTAACAAATGGCACTGGACACACACACACACCCTCTGACACTCACAAAGTTTACAGTGTTACTCCAGAGAGGGAGGGAGACAGACAGAGATGGTGAAGGTGGTTCTCACACGTGACTGGAGTCAGCACGACGTAAAACTGAAAGGACGTGCCTTCAGCACGGCACAGCGGAGCAGAGTGCAGGCCCAGAGACTGACAAGCCATCAGCCAGACCATGGTGCCAGACACACCACTGCAGTCTGTCACAGACAGCACTTTTCAACCTGGCCTGCCACCCACTACCCTTCAAATGGCACCTCTGAGTGACTAAAAATACTTTGGGACTCTAAAGGATTCTCATTATCTCAGTCTGATAGTCCTTACCGGCCTCACCTCGCCGCTCGGCCCCCTTACCGGCCTCACCTCGCCGCTCGGCCCCCTTACCGGCCTCACCTCGCCGCTCGGCCCCCTTACCGGCCTCACTCACACCAACACGGACTGCCACCAATGCGGTAATTGCTTCAGAAAGCATTGGTGGACAATGTGAACGGGGGACGCGGGGAGGATGTGGCGGTGTGTGTGTGTGTGTGGGGGGGGGGGGGATGGCATGGCTAGCAAAGAGCCGACTACCAGTCATACGTAAATGATTTTTTTCTCTGTGACATTGTCTGGCGCCCACACTCTGCCTGATTACTGGTGATCAATGGACACTGTTGTGTGGCAGCATGCACTATTCCTGACTGTTGGTGCTTTCTTCCAGCCCCACCTTTTGCTGCTGCCCATCGCTGTGGTATAGTCTCTCTCTCTCTCTGATTTTTGCTGAAGTTCAGATAAAAAAGCAAGATAATATCTACAGGTTTTACAGACATGAAACAACTGTAGTTTTCATTCTTTTATCTTATCATCTGCACTGCTTCAGTCTGTTGTACAAAGTGCTGAGCCCGGGACCCCAAGACAGCAAGACATTATCACTCGGCCAGTGATCAGGTGCACTGGAGGGGCTGGACGGAACTCTAACCACCCCCTGCCACATGCACAGCCCTTTGAAACACTGCATTCTCTGACTTCATTACTGGGGTTGGCCTCCTGAACACAGGCAACACAGGAAGTGCAGCTGTCGTGTGACTCTGATGGACTGCAGTGCAGCTACCGTGTGGATCTGATGGACTGTAGTGCAGCTATCGTGTGGCTCTGATGGACTGTAGTGCAGCTATCGTGTGGATCTGATGGACTGTAGCTATCGTGTGGCTCTGATGGACTGTAGTGTAGCTATCGTGTGGCTCTGATGGACTGTAGTGCAGCTATCGTGTGGCTCTGATGGACTGTAGTGCAGCTATCGTGTGGATCTGATGGACTGTAGTGCAGCTATCGTGTGGCTCTGATGGACTGTAGCTATCGTGTGGCTCTGATGGACTGTAGTACAGCTATCGTGTGGCTCTGATGGACTGTAGTGCAGCTATCGTGTGGATCTGATGGACTGTAGTGCAGCTATCGTGTGGATCTGATGGACTGTAGTGTAGCTATCATGTGGCTCTGATGGACTGTAGTGCAGCTATCGTGTGGCTCTGATGGACTGTAGTGCAGCTATCGTGTGGATCTGATGGACTGTAGTGCAGCTATCGTGTGGATCTGATGGACTGTAGTGCAGCTATCGTGTGGCTCTGATGGACTGTAGTGGACTGTAGTGCAGCTATCGTGTGGCTCTGATGGACTGTAGTGCAGCTATCGTGTGGCTCTGATGGACTGCAGCTATCGTGTGGCTCTGATGGACTGTAGTGGACTGCAGTGCAGCTATCGTGTGGCTCTGATGGACTGCAGTGCAGCTATCGTGTGGCTCTGATGGACTGTAGTGCAGCTATCGTGTGGCTCTGATGGACTGCAGCTATCGTGTGGATCTGATGGACTGTAGTGCAGTTATCGTGTGGCTCTGATGGACTGTAGTGCAGCTATCATGTGGCTCTGATGGACTGTAGTGGACTGTAGTGCAGCTATCATGTGGCTCTGATGGACTGTAGTGCAGCTATCATGTGGCTCTGATGGACTGTAGTGCAGCTATCGTGTGGCTCTGATGGACTGTAGTGCAGCTATCGTGTGGCTCTGATGGAGTGTAGTGCAGCTATCGTGTGGCTCTGATGGACTGTAGTGCAGCTATCATGTGGCTCTGATGGACTGCAGCTATCGTGTGGCTCTGATGGACTGTAGTGTAGCTATCATGTGGCTCTGATGGACTGTAGTGTAGCTATCATGTGGCTCTGATGGACTGTAGTGCAGCTATCGTGTGGCTCTGATGGACTGTAGTGCAGCTATCGTGTGGCCCTGATGGACTGCAGTGCAGCTATCATGTGGCTCTGATGGACTGCAGCTATCGTGTGGCTCTGATGGACTGTAGTGTAGCTATCATGTGGCTCTGATGGACTGTAGTGCAGCTATCGTGTGGCTCTGATGGACTGTAGTGCAGCTATCATGTGGCTCTGATGGACTGTAGTGCAGCTATCATGTGGCTCTGATGGACTGTAGTGCAGCTATCGTGTGGCTCTGATGGACTGTAGTGCAGCTATCATGTGGCTCTGATGGACTGTAGTGTAGCTATCATGTGGCTCTGATGGACTGCAGCTATCGTGTGGCTCTGATGGACTGTAGTGTAGCTATCATGTGGCTCTGATGGACTGTAGTGCAGCTATCGTGTGGCTCTGATGGAGTGTAGTGCAGCTATCGTGTGGCTCTGATGGACTGTAGCTATCGTGTGGCTCTGAAGGACTGTAGTGCAGCTATCGTGTGGATCTGATGGACTGTAGTGTAGCTATCATGTGGCTCTGATGGAGTGTAGTGTAGCTATCGTGTGGCTCTGATGGACTGTAGTGTAGTTATCATGTGGATCTGATGGACTGTAGTGTAGCTATCATGTGGCTCTGATGGACTGTAGTGGACTGTAGTGCAGCTATCATGTGGCTCTGATGGACTGTAGTGCAGCTATCGTGTGGCTCTGATGGACTGTAGTGGACTGTAGTGCAGCTATCATGTGGCTCTGATGGACTGCAGCTATCGTGTGGCTCTGATGGACTGTAGCTATCATATGGCTCTGATTGACTGTAGTGCAGCTATCATGTGGCTCTGATGGACTGCAGCTACCATGTGGCTCCGATGGACTGTAGTGCAGCTATCGTGTGGTTCTGATGGACTGTAGTGCAGCTATCATGTGGCTCTGATGGAGTGTAGTGCAGCTATCGTGTGGCTCTGATGGACTGTAGTGCAGCTATCGTGTGGCTCTGATGGACTGTAGTGCAGCTATCATGTGGCTCTGATGGACTGCAGCTATCGTGTGGCTCTGATGGACTGTAGTGCAGCTATCGTGTGGCTCTGATGGACTGTAGTGCAGCTATCATGTGGCTCTGATGGACTGTAGTGGACTGTAGTGCAGCTATCATGTGGCTCTGATGGACTGTAGCTATCATGTGGCTCTGATGGACTGTAGCTATCGTGTGGCTCTGATGGACTGTAGTGCAGCTATCGTGTGGCTCTGATGGACTGTAGCTATCGTGTGGCTCTGAAGGACTGTAGTGCAGCTATCGTGTGGATCTGATGGACTGTAGTGTAGCTATCATGTGGCTCTGATGGAGTGTAGTGTAGCTATCGTGTGGCTCTGATGGACTGTAGTGTAGTTATCATGTGGATCTGATGGACTGTAGTGCAGCTATCATGTGGCTCTGATGGAGTGTAGTGTAGCTATCGTGTGGCTCTGATGGACTGTAGTGTAGCTATCGTGTGGCTCTGATGGACTGTAGTGTAGCTATCGTGTGGCTCTGATGGACTGCAGCTATCGTGTGGCTCTGATGGACTGTAGTGCAGCTATCGTGTGGCTCTGATGGACTGTAGTGCAGCTATCGTGTGGCTCTGATGGACTGTAGTGCAGCTATCGTGTGGCTCTGATGGACTGTAGTGCAGCTATCGTGTGGCTCTGATGGACTGCAGCTATCGTGTGGCTCTGATGGACTGTAGTGCAGCTATCGTGTGGCTCTGATGGACTGTAGTGCAGCTATTGTGTGGCCCTGATGGACTGTAGTGCAGCTATCGTGTGGCCCTGATGGACTGTAGTGCAGCTATCGTGTGGCTCTGATGGACTGTAGTGCAGCTATCGTGTGGCTCTGATGGACTGTAGTGCAGCTATCGTGTGGCTCTGATGGACTGTAGTGCAGCTATCGTGTGGCCCTGATGGACTGTAGTGCAGCTATCGTGTGGCCCTGATGGACTGTAGTGCAGCTATCGTGTGGCTCTGATGGACTGCAGCTATCATGTGGATCTGATGGACTGTAGCTATCATGTGGCTCTGATGGACTGTAGCTATCATGTGGCTCTGATGGACTGTAGTGCAGCTATCGTGTGGCCCTGATGGACTGTAGTGCAGTTATCGTGTGGCCCTGATGGACTGTACTGCAGCTATCGTGTAGCTCTGAAGGACTGCAGTGCAGTATTCTTCACAATAGAAGGATGGAGTATTGGGGTATTTTTTTTACAACAGAAGGATGGGGTATTCTTCACAATAGAAGGATGGAGTATTGGGGTATTTTTTTTTACAACAGGATGGGGTATTGGGGTATTCTTTACAACAGAAGGATGGAGTATTCTTTAGAACAGAAGGATGGTGTGTTCTTTACAACCACAACAATGGATAGGGGGCTAGTCTGACGAAGTTTTCTATTATGAGTGATGTGCATTCGATCTATACCTATGTACTTTTGTGGTAGTCCTTTGGAAATAGTCGGTTAAGTTTATCTGACACCAGGCTTTACTGGAACTCTAACCGTGCAGTCTCTTGAATGGTCTGCTACCCACCGAAGCGCAGCTGGGTTCACATTGTCCAGATAATACGTGTGTGTTTCAATGAAACTGATTTTTAATTGTACTGTGTCATTCCACACGACATACACATAAGACAGAAATGTCTGACTTATTATTACATAAATGCATGTGAAAATACAATGTGCTATGTTTTGAGGAAGGTGTCAGAATGGTGAAGACGTCCATCTGTCAATACAGAGTGCTGTGTTTTGAGGAGGGTGTCAGAATGGTGAAGACGTCCATCTGTCAATACAGAGTGCTGTGTTTTGAGGAGGGTGTCAGAATGGTGAAGACGTCCATCTGTCAATACAGAGTGCATGGGGTCTGGGTTCGAATCCCGCTCTCGCCCTTTCTCCCAAGTTTGGAAAATCAAACTGAGCGTCTGGTCATTCGGATGAGACGATAAACCGAGGTTCCATGTGCAGCACGCACTTGGCGCACTGAAAAAGAACCCATGGCAACAATTGTGTTGTCTTCTGGCAAAATTATTTTTTATGAGAAATCCAATCAAATAGGTACACAAATATATGTATGCACTCAAGGCCTGACTAAGCGCGTTGGGTTATGGTACTGGTCAGGCATCTGCCTTGCAGATGTGGTGTAGTGTATATGGATTTGTCCGAAAGCGGTGACGCCTCACTGAGAAACTGAAACTGAAACTGAAAAGTGTGCTATATACACTCTTTTGTGACTGATCAAGAATCGATTTCTCGACTTTTGTGCATTTGCATTTTAGAATTACATTTCTAGTGTAACACTTATTTTCCTTGTGGTGCTATTGTGATACGTTGCTGCTATGCGCATTCCAACAAACATGCTGTGAACCAATATAAACGTGACACTGCACACGACAGAAATCACCAGTGCCCCCCCCCCCTCCCCCCAGCCCCCCCTGAGTTTGTGGGGAGTACGACTGCTGAAAGGAGATGGGATGGCGAGACTGATGGTCCTGGCTCCGGTGTCACAACTAATCCTGGGTTCGATCCCTCCTTCGGGATATTTTCCCGGAGCCTGATAAGTGGCACGTTCCACTGACAGGTCGATACCAGTCATTCTCTGGGAGTTACTCTGGCCCTTCCCGCTGTGGAACTGTTCAGGACACATAGACACTGAGCGTACATACAGCTGTACCATTTCACATTGTACGTAAAATGCATCGAAAAAGGGTGAGCGATGTTGTATGAATGTGTGTACTGCTTCTCCATGTTTTTAGCCAGACAAAAAAAATCACGAACATGCAAGCTTATTTATCATTATCAATAACACGGAACACGGTTAATGTGAACATTCGCACTGCGTGACAGCTGCCACTCCGCTGACATCTCATGTCAATGGAAGACGTGGTTTGGAGCTGACAAACCTGGTGCCATGGAGACTTTCATTCTGTGCCTTGCTTCCTGTCAGGAGCCACTGATGAACGGTCCTCTGTCAGGTCGTGCAAGGTCCTCAAACAGCTCGCCAGCTCCACAACGTGGGTCTAATTCATTTCAGGGCTCAGGATGGGGAAACCTCTCCAACTTGTCTGCCATCCCCACCCTCTCTTCCTCCTCCTCCTCCCACACCCTCCCCCTTTTTTTCAATCTTTCCAGCAGAGCTGAGGACCGGCATTACAAGGTGTGCTTTCCGCTGTCAGCTGGAGGTATCGGGCAGCGCGGACTGCTCGGAAGGTGTGACGGTCCTGTCCAGTCAGCCTGTGAGAACATCAAGTGGCTTTCACCAGCCCCTCCTGATACTGCATCCAATCCCTCGCTTGTCGTGTGGACGGAAACAGCGAGAGAGAGAGAGAGAGAGAGAGAGAGAGAGACAGACAGACAGAGACAGAGAGAGACAGAGACAGAGAAAATAGTGAGAGACAGACAGAAAAAGGCAGTGAGAGAGGCAGGGAGACAGACAGACAGACAGACAGACAGACAAAGACAGAGAGAGAGAGAGAGAGAGAGAGATAAAAGAAATGAAAATGGAACAACTACAGGCAGCGGTCATTGTTCAAAGTTCAGTGTAGTGTCAGTGAATCATGGTGGATATCTCACTGCTCAGTGTCATGTCAGTGAATCATGGTGGATATCTCACTGCTCAGTGTCATGTCAGTGAATCATGGTGGATATCTCACTGCTCAGTGTAGTGTCAGTGAATCATGGTGGATATCTCACTGCTCAGTGTAGTGTCAGTGAATCATGGTGGATATCTCACTGCTCAGTGTAGTGTCAGTGAATCATGGTGGATATCTCACTGCTCAGTGTCATGTCAGTGAATCATGGTGGATATCTCACTGCTCAGTGTAGTGTCAGTGAATCATGGTGGATATCTCACTGCTCAGTGTCATGTCAGTGAATCATGGTGGATATCTCACTGCTCAGTGTCATGTCAGTGAATCATGGTGGATATATCACTGCTCATTGTCATGTCAGTGAATCATGGTGGATATCTAACTACTCAGTGTCATGTCAGTGAATCATGGTGGATATCTAACTGCTCAGTGTAGTGTCAGTGAATCATGGTGGATATCTAACTGCTCAGTGTAGTGTCAGTGAATCATGGTGGATATCTCACTGCTCAGTGCAGTGTCAGTGAATCATGGTGGATATCTCACTGCTCAGTGTAGTGTCAGTGAATCATGGTGGATATCTCACTGCTCAGTGCAGTGTCAGTGGTTCATGGTGGATATCTCATTGCTCAGTGTAGTGTCAGTGAATCATGGTGGATATCTCACTGCTCAGTGCAGTGTCAGTGAATCATGGTGGATATCTCATTGCTCAGTGTAGCGTTATTGAATCATGGCGAATATCTATTGCTCAAAGTTCAGTGTAGTGTTAGTGATTCATGGTGGGCATCTCAGCCATAGACTTCTCAACTTTCTGGGCCTGGGGCTGGTGCCAAGCAAGCGGGACCCAAACTGACACGTCTCCGTAAGGTCAGACACTATCTGGGGCCGGCGCGTTTCTTCCACCGGTGCTATTACACTGCCCTCAAGACATCACTTGCCTTGCCTGAACCCCCCCCCCTCCCCTTACCCCCCCCCCCACTCCCCTTTCTGGTCTGTGTAATTTCTCAAGGTTCACGGACACTCCCCCTTTCTGGTCTGTGTAATTTCTCAAGGTTCACGGACAGTCGTGGTCTGTGTAATTTCTCAAGGTTCACGGACACTCCCCCTTTCTGGTCTGTGTAATTTCTCAAGGTTCACGGACACTCCCCCGTCGTGGTCTGTGTAATTTCTCAAGGTTCACGGACACTCCCCTTTCTGGTCTGTGTAATTTCTCAAGGTTCACGGACACTCCCCCTTCGTGGTCTGTGTAATTTCTCAAGGTTCACGGACACTCCTCTTCGTGGTCTGTGTAATTTCTCAAGGTTCACGGACACTCCCCCTTCGTGACCTGTGTAATTTCTCAAGGTTCACGGACACTCCCTTTCTAAGCACCCAGTCTCCCCCCACCACTCTACCTTCCAAGTCGTGGCTGTTTTGGCCATGTGGCCATTGATGTGTTGAGGTGGCCGTGTACACCTCTCGTTGATGTGTTGATGTGACCGTGTACACCTCTCGTTGATGTGATGATGTGGGCGTGTACACCTCTCGTTGATGTGATGATGTGGGCGTGTACATCTCTCGTTGATGTGACCGTGTACATCTCTCGTTGATGTGTTGACGTTGTCATGTACACCTCTCGTTGATGTGTTGATGTTGTCATGTACACATCTCGTTGATGTGGTCATGTACACATCTCGTTGATGTGTTGATGTTGTCATGTACACATCTCGTTGATGTGGTCATGTACACATCTCGTTGATGTGTTGATGTTGTCATGTACATCTCTCGTTGATGTGTTGATGTGGTCGTGTACACCTCTCGTTGATGTGTTGATGTGCCATGTACACCTCTCGTTGATGTGTTGATGTTGTCATGTACACCTCTCGTTGATGTGTTGATGTGGCCATGTACACCTCTCGTTGATGTGTTGATGTGGTCGTGTACACCTCTCGTTGATGTGTTGATGTGGTCGTGTACACCTCTCGTTGATGTGTTGA
>NC_134877.1:1033169-1063169 GCF_041734735.1 Babylonia areolata
CATCAGGACGGCAAGTGGCCAGAGATCACACAAACATCAGGACGGCAAGTGGCCAGAGATCACACAAACATCAGGACGGACAGAGGCCAGAGATCACACAAACATCAGGACGGCAAGTGGCCAGAGATCACACAAACATCTACCTCCCGCTCATCGATCTGACCAGCAACCTGTTTGTCATTCTCTGAAGGAAGCAAGGAAAGGATGACCACGTGATTAGCGTGTTTGCAGGATCAATGAAGGTGGGCAGAGGACGGACAGTGCTGAAGGGAACTGGGACGTGGAGGGCTGTCAGCGGCTCTCTTCAAGCCGCACACAAGTGGTTCGTTACAACACTGAATCAACCATCCCCCCCCACCCCCAATCACCACAAAAAGTTAACATCAATGTTTCCGTTCTGTTACCCACAGTAAATCTTGTGAAATAGAAACAGTGGCGACGTTGACGACAAGACGAATCAAAAACAACGACAGATTCGAGTTTGTGTTTGCTTATGTCCCTGAACCTACTGCATTAAGACAGCATTTGTTTTCAGTGAGGACAGCAAAGCTTGGTCCAACAATACAGACACAGCAACAGAAGTGGCACTGTGAAAGAAGTCCTCTACACTGCACACAACATTCATGGACACCTACGCCAGGTGTCCAGAGGTGAAAGGTTTATAAATAGCCACAGCACGTGCATTTAGCCCCCGTCCAGCGGGACATTCCAACTCCTGATTTGATGCTGCAGTTGTCGCCATGACTGTACGAGCCACAGGACAAACATAGAAATACAACAACCAATTCCCCAACCCTCAATTTATTGCTATCGATTGTCGGCAATGCTGATGTATTGTCCATAGTGTGTGTCTGGTCTGTCACCACAGGGGCAATGCTGATGTGTTGTCCATAGTGTGTGTCTGGTCTGTCACGGTCTGTCACCACAGGGGCAATGCTGATGTATTGTCCATAGTGTGTGTCTGGTCTGTCACCACAGGGGCAATGCTGATGTGTTGTCCATAGTGTGTGTCTGGTCTGTCACCACAGGGGCAATGCTGATGTATTGACCATAGTGTGTGTCTGGTCTGTCACCACAGGGGCAATGCTGATGTATTGTCCATAGTGTGTGTCTGGTCTGTCACCACAGGGGCAATGCTGATGTGTTGACCATAGTGTGTGTCTGGTCTGTCACCACAGGGGCAATACTGATGTGTTGACCATAGTGTGTGTCTGTCACCACAGGGGCAATGCTGATGTATTGTCCATAGTGTGTGTCTGTCACCACAGGGGCAATGCTGATGTATTGTCCATAGTGTGTGTCTGTCACCACAGGGGCAATGCTGATGTGTTGTCCATAGTGTGTGTCTGGTCTGTCACCACAGGGGCAATGCTGATGTATTGTCCATAGTGTGTGTCTGGTCTGTCACCACAGGGGCAATGCTGATGTATTGACCATAGTGTGTGTCTGTCACCACAGGGGCAATGCTGATGTGTTGACCATAGTGTGTGTCTGGTCTGTCACCACAGGGGCAATGCTGATGTATTGTCCATAGTGTGTGTCTGGTCTGTCACCACAGGGGCAATGCTGATGTGTTGTCCATAGTGTGTGTCTGGTCTGTCACCACAGGGGCAATGCTGATGTATTGTCCATAGTGTGTGTCTGGTCTGTCACCACAGGGGCAATGCTGATGTATTGACCATAGTGTGTGTCTGTCACCACAGGGGCAATGCTGATGTATTGTCCATAGTGTGTGTCTATCACCACAGGGGCAATGCTGATGTGTTGTCCATAGTGTGTGTCTGTCACCACAGGGGCAATGCTGATGTGTTGTCCATAGTGTGTGTCTGTCACCACAGGGGCAATGCTGATGTATTGTCCATAGTGTGTGTCTGGTCTGTCACCACAGGGCAATGCTGATGTGTTGTCCATAGTGTGTGTCTGGTCTGTCACCACAGGGGCAATGCTGATGTATTGTCCATAGTGTGTGTCTGGTCTGTCACCACAGGGGCAATGCTGATGTGTTGACCATAGTGTGTGTCTGGTCTGTCACCACAGGGGCAATGCTGATGTATTGTCCATAGTGTGTGTCTGGTCTGTCACCACAGGGGCAATGCTGATGTATTGACCATAGTGTGTGTCTGTCACCACAGGGGCAATGCTGATGTGTTGACCATAGTGTGTGTCTGGTCTGTCACCACAGGGGCAATGCTGATGTATTGTCCATAGTGTGTGTCTGGTCTGTCACCACAGGGGCAATGCTGATGTGTTGTCCATAGTGTGTGTCTGGTCTGTCACCACAGGGGCAATGCTGATGTATTGTCCATAGTGTGTGTCTGGTCTGTCACCACAGGGGCAATGCTGATGTATTGACCATAGTGTGTGTCTGTCACCACAGGGGCAATGCTGATGTATTGTCCATAGTGTGTGTCTATCACCACAGGGGCAATGCTGATGTGTTGTCCATAGTGTGTGTCTGTCACCACAGGGGCAATGCTGATGTGTTGTCCATAGTGTGTGTCTGTCACCACAGGGGCAATGCTGATGTATTGTCCATAGTGTGTGTCTGGTCTGTCACCACAGGGCAATGCTGATGTGTTGTCCATAGTGTGTGTCTGGTCTGTCACCACAGGGGCAATGCTGATGTATTGTCCATAGTGTGTGTCTGGTCTGTCACCACAGGGGCAATGCTGATTTATTGTCCATAGTGTGTGTCTGGTCTGTCACCACAGGGGCAATGCTGATGTGTTGTCCATAGTGTGTGTCTGGTCTGTCACCACAGGGGCAATGCTGATGTATTGTCCATAGTGTGTGTCTGTCACCACAGGGGCAATGCTGATGTATTGTCCATAGTGTGTGTCTGTCACCACAGGGGCAATGCTGATGTATTGTCCATAGTGTGTGTCTGTCACCACAGAGGCTGTGGACAAGAAGCACAGACATGAGACACACAAACACAGACATAGAAACAGACACACACACTCAGACAGACAGACCGAGAGAGAGAGAGAGAGAGAGACAGAGAGAGACAGAAACAGAAACAGAGAAAATGAATGAATGAACACCTTAATTTTCTGACAGTAGCAGTTATTTCCTCCAGCTCTCAAACACGATCAAATAATCTGAAAAATGAAAACAAACAAAAGCACACAAAAATTATATCAATACTGCATATACATAATATGTTATGAATTATGGATACATTCCACATGACACATTGCAGCAATGTAAAGAAGAAAGAGAGAGAGAGAGAGACAGAGAGAGAGAGAGAGAGAGAGAGAGAGAGGGAGAGAGAGGGCGTCAGTTTCGACACCAAAGCCAATTTATCACGCGGGAGACAGCCCCTCCCCTTGCCCTCAGCTGTCCCCCCCCCCTCCCCCCTCCCCCCAGTGTCTTTCACAACAGCTGACCAGTTTCCTCCCTGTCAATGCACAGTGTGAGTGCAGCAGTTCGGGAAAATGAAAGCACAACAGTCCGACACAAAACTCTTACTGAAAGCATTCACAGCTTGAAATAGCTCTCACGGCCAAAAACCACATGTGTGTGTGTGTGTGTGTGTGTGTGTGTGTGTGTGTGTGTGTGTGTGTGTGTGTGTGTGTGTGTGTGTGCGTGTGTGTGCGTGTGTGTGGGCGCGTGCGCGTCCCTCGAGGTACGACTGCAACGCTGGAATGGACGGTGCACATGGCTGACTGAGAGGTCGACAATCTTTCTGCCACCACTGGGGCTGAAACCACACTGAAGTTGCTTCTTCTTTGGTTTCCACAGCATTCTGTCTGGAGAAGTCACGACAAAAACGCGCTAACTTTGACCCTGCAGATATCTTTCCCACACCGCGTCCTTCAGAGACAGCCACGGTACTCAGCGCCAGGAAGAGAAGACAAACAAAATAAAATGCAGAATTAAAAGGGTAAAGTCTTACCTGCATGACAGTTAATGTGGAGCCGTAATAACGAACTGTAACATCAATACACTGGCATTTTGTTTAAAACTATACAGGAAAGGTTCACAGGACAAGAATGATTAATTAGATACATGAAAACATATAAGAGGCTTTCCCAAAGGCAGTTTAATAGATTAATATATGCATCAGACAAGTAAACACAATTAAGAATACACAAACACATTGGCAGACAAATAGACAGACAGAAAGACCCAATAAAGATTGCCAGAAAACGACGAAACCTCACCATTTCTTGTTTGAAAGTCCAGCAATGGATTTATGATTTTATTTTGACAGGAATTGGAAAAACGGGCATTGTCCCCTTATTCCTGTCAACGGCGGCTACAGCTTTATTGACAGAGAAATCCACAGACCGCAGCATCACGAGAAAAGCTATAGATAGCAGCATCACGAGAAAGAAAAGCCATAGATAGCAGCATCACGAGAAAGAAAAGCCATAGATAGCAGCATCACGAGAAAGAAAAGCTATAGATAGCAGCATCACGAGAAAGAAAAGATATAGATAGCAGCATCACGAGAAAGAAAAGATATAGATAGCAGCATCACAAGAAAAAAAGCCATAGATAGCAGCATCACGAGAAAGAAAAGATATAGATAGCAGTATCACGAGAAAGAAAAGATATAGATAGCAGCATCACAAGAAAAAAGCCATAGACAGCAGCATCACGAGAAAGAAAAGATATAGATAGCAGTATCACGAGAAAGAAAAGATATAGATAGCAGCATCACAAGAAAAAAGCCATAGACAGCAGCATCACGAGAAAGAAAAGCCATAGATAGCAGCATCACGAGAAAAGCTATAGACAGCAGCATCACGAGAAAAGCTATAGATAGCAGCATCACGAGAAAGAAAAGCTATAGATAGCAGCATCACGAGAAAGAAAAGCTATAGATAGCAGCATCACGAGAAAGAAAAGATATAGATAGCAGCATCACGAGAAAGAAAAGATATAGATAGCAGCATCACAAGAAAAAAAGCCATAGATAGCAGCATCACGAGAAAGAAAAGATATAGATAGCAGTATCACGAGAAAGAAAAGATATAGATAGCAGCATCACAAGAAAAAAGCCATAGACAGCAGCATCACGAGAAAGAAAAGATATAGATAGCAGCATCACAAGAAAGAAAAGATATAGATAGCAGCATCACAAGAAAAAAGCCATAGATAGCAGCATCACGAGAAAGAAAAGCATCACAAGAAAGAAAAGCCATAGATAGCAGCATCACAAGAAAAAAGCCATAGATAGCAGCATCACGAGAAAGAAAAGCATCACAAGAAAGAAAAGCATCACAAGAAAAAAAGCCATAGACAGCAGCATCACAAGAAAAAAGCCATAGATAGCAGCATCACGAGAAAGAAAAGCATCACGAGAAAGAAAAGCATCACAAGAAAAAAGCCATAGACAGCAGCATCACAAGAAAAAAAGCCATAGACAGCAGCATCACAAGAAAAAAGCCATAGACAGCAGCACCACGAGAAAGAAAAGCTATAGACAGCAGCATCACGAGAAAGAAAAGCCATAGATAGCAGCATCACGAGAAAGAAAAGCATCACGAGAAAGAAAAGCATCACGAGAAAGCAGGCCTTGAAGCAAACACGGGAACAGCAGAGAGACGGGGGGTGAGGGGTGGGAGTGGGGGCCGGGGGGATGTGGGGGTTAGGGGGCAGGGGGGGAGGGAGAGATGAAGAGATTCAGCGACTTTACCTCCCCGTCATTTCCTCGGCAGACCTCCTCACTGACCTGTGGCTTGCTGTCACCCGTGAGGCAATTTGGACAGGCAGACCGGGGGAAATTGGATCTTGTCAAATCGATTCAAATTAGTTTGATCACCTCCCCCTCATCAAGCTTCACGCCGCCCCGCCCTGCCCGGCCCAGATCGCACTGGTCGCCACGAGACGTGTCCTGTGTGGCCACACTTCAAAGCGAACCTCCACAATTGCTCATCAATACACCGTCAGCGTTTGTTACGTCAACCGTGTGATCAGCGGCTTCCTCTTCCTAAATCTTCCTTCCCTCTTCTTCCCTGCGCCTTCTCACGCCCTTCGTTTATTGATTATCAAAGTTTAACGTCCTCCACTGCCACTCTCACCCCGTGTGGTGGGTGAGGACAAGACAGGCGGTGGAAACGAGCTGACGACAGTGCAGTGAGCACACACAGGGGAGGGGGGGGGGCAGGAAGGAGAAACAAAAACAGGAAAGACACAGAGAAGAGGAAACAACACAGCTCTGCAAACAGCAGTTCACAGCACAGCCTGCCATTTAATTTCACACTCACCAGAGTCCCGTGTGATTTCAGTTTTTCCCTTCCCATTTCCTCTATCTGTTTTTCTCCATTTGTTTGTAGTTTTCAAGATCTTCTGTTGGGTGGTGAATAGCAGCTGAGGTTTACATGGTGGTAAAGCCTGGCCTGAACACATTCATTGTCTGCTCTCTCGACGACATGTTAGTGTTCAGTGTTGATGGATTCACTGGTAATGCCATGGGAGGGAAGGAGTGACAGCCTCTATTTCATCAGGAACGCTCACTCATTCTGGCTCTGTGACGAAGCAATTACTGTGGACAGTCGAAGGACTGTGGGTGGTATCCTGTGTGTGTAAAACCAGAGCAGGCATCACTGAACACTACACTAGTGACTGGACAGCAGCAGTGGGTCTCGTCTGGAGGAATACCTCGTGGCTGCTTTGCCGTCACTGACTCCTGTCCCTTGTGCATAGGAAGCCTGCATAAGTCAGTTATGACTTTGTACAACTAGATAAGATACAGAAATCATTCCCAGATAAGTCCGCCTGACTCTACAATTATAACCCTTGTCCGAAGATGACAAAGAAAGCATTTCCCATACCAAGGGCTGCACCAATCCCTTTTCTTCTTTCTGTGGGGGGAAGGAGGGGGGTACTGAAAAGGTGGACCATTTATATAACCTCCAGAGAAAACAACACTGTCACTGGAATCTGTAGCTCTGGACATGATGCACTTTACACTATTTCAAGCACGTCCACACAAACTACTTTCGTCTTCACGTCAAAGCGTCTATGGCGAGACACTGTCAACATTTCTTTGCTGATTGGATTTCAAGCATTCAAGCTGTGCTGAAGGTTCGTCTATCCTTTGATTTGCAAGTACTGTGTCCATTCTGATGACATCTGTCATATCAAGTCTGCACGACAGATGCCATGATGATGACAAGAATCAAGATCAATTTGATGACACATGTTCTTCCTCACCGATCTATGTGGACCTGTATGTTTCATTAACCAGGAGGTGCACTTCTAAATTAGAAATCTCTGGATAGGACATTGTTTCGAGGGGCAGGTATTAGCTAACAATGCTTGGGTTTCTGAGGGAAGACATTGAGAACAGGGTGGGTACAATGAATACACAAACTTGTCTTATGCTGTTAATGGAATGCGTTCAGAGTAATTTATTGTCAATTTTCGCCAGACATTACGGCAGATATTGTGTTAGCAAGTGTGCACAGGTCCGTGAGGGCCAACGTTCTTTTTCCTTTGTGGTGTGTATGATTTATGACGGTCACGTCTCCTTCTGTGCTGCTGCCACTTCCACTTTATATGCAGCTGATTTCCCTGCTGAACTGGTGAGGAACTGGAGAGAGAGAGAGAGAGAGGGGGGTAGAGAGAGAGAGAGAGAGAGAGAGAGAGACAGAGAGACAGACAGACAGACAGAGAAAGAGATAGAGACAGAGACACACAGAGAGAGGGGGGAGACAGAGACAGAGAGTGAGAGAGAGAGTTAGACAAAGAGATAGATAGGTAGGTAGACAAATTGATAGACACCCCCCCCCCCCCCCCCCGAAACACACACACAGATTCATGTTGGTAACCGTGTCCGCCATGGCAAAGGATGTCCCCTAATTTGAACAAATTAAAAGGCATGCTCAGTTTAAAAGTTCAGGTAACAGGTGTGTGGGGGGTAGGGGTGTGTGTGGGGGGTAGGGGTGTGTGTGGGTGGTGGGTGGGGAGGGGGTGGGGGGGGGCGGAGGGGGAGGGCGGGGGTCGAGGGGCGGGGGGGGGGGGCAAGCGCGCTCGTTCTATCTCTATTCACTAGTACAATCTATGTGTGTGTGTTCAGGATCGCCAGTGCAATATTCAATCAACAAATCTGGGTCACCATATCAGGGATTGGGAAACATCACTAAAGGACCTCTACAAATCCCCTCAGAGATCCCCCCTACCCGCTTGGCGTGGCGAAATGTCCCTTTCCTTCCAGCACTTCGCCGATCCAAGAATAATACATCCGGCAGAATGGGAGAGAAGTGGAGGTTTGGCGAACAGATAAACGATGAATACAGGCCTCTAACCAAGTCTGTCCAACACAGAAAACCGTCAGGGTTTCGGCGTGACGATCCCGGGCTGTACAAAGCATCAGGCAGCCTGGCTGTTTGGACAGCCCTGGCTCTGTGTTGACTCTCCACCGGCAACTGTGGCAAGAGGATGGCGACGGGGGTGTTCCAGAGATTACAGAGATTACATCGCACAGAAGCAGGCTGAGTATTTCTGTGTTTGTCCCGTCAGTTCCGGATGTCCCTGCTTCGTGTGCTAAATTCTGGGCCAGTAAATGCTGGCCAAGTCATCTGGTGGCCGATACACCTATAGCGTGTTCCTGTCCTGACCTACATTGCCGCACAACCATAGACACACACTGAACTGTGGTCTGACGTCAGTCGTGTGGCTTTAAGTACATCGTGACAGTTGTCATCATCATTAACATGGACCTTGTCCTTTCTACACATCTCATCACATTATAGACCAATGGTACCAACCTTTCAGATCATGCTTATTTAAAACAAAAAATAATCTCGGTCTCGTTTTCTCTCACAGACATCATCATAACACAGCTCTTTCCTTAAAGACATCATCATAACACAGCACTTTCCTTAAAGACATCATCATAACACAGCACTTTCCTTAAAGACATCATCATAACACAGCACTTTCCTTAAAGACATCATCACAATACAGCACTTTCCTTAAAGACATCATCACAATACAGCACTTTCCTTAAAGACATCATCACAATACAGCACTTTCCTTAAAGACATCATCACAATACAGCACTTTCCTTAAAGACATCATCATAACACAGCACTTTCCTTAAAGACATCATCATAATACAGCACTTTCCTTAAAGACATCATCATAATACAGCTCTTTCCTTAAAGACATCATCATAATACAGCTCTTTCCTTAAAGACATCACAATACAGCACTTTCCTTAAAGACATCATCACAATACAGCACTTTCCTTAAAGACATCATCACAATACAGCACTTTCCTTAAAGACATCATCACAATACAGCACTTTCCTTAAAGACATCACAATACAGCACTTTCCTTAAAGACATCTTCATAATACAACACTTTCTGCTCCCTTGGTGACAAGCTGAAATTTCCATTTCACTTCCAGGCTTGTGCTGATTCATGTTAGTGTTCAGGTTTGATTCATGTTGGTGTTCAGTGTTGATTCATGTTAGTGTTCAGTGTTGATTCATGTTAGTGTTCAGTGTGTTGATTCATGTTAGTGTTCAGTGTTGATTCATGTTAGTGTTCGGTGTTGATTCATGTTAGTGTTCAGTGTTGATTCATGTTAGTGTTCAGTGTTGATTCATGTTAGTGTTCGGTGTTGGTATATTTTCTGACACTGTCGTTGCAGGGAAGGAGTGACAGCCTCTATTTCATCAGGAACGCTCACTCATTCTGGCACTGTGACGAAGCAATTACTGTGGACAGTCGAAGGACTGTGGGTGGTATCCTGTGTGTGTAAAACCAGAGCAGGCATCACTGAACACTACACTAGTGACTGGACAGCAGCACGGGTCTCGACTGGAGGAATACCTTGTGGCTGCTTTGCCGTTACTGACTCCTGTCCCTTGTGCAGAAGAAGTCGGCATAAAATTATGCCAGTTTGAATAACAAGATTAAATACAGAAAGCATTCCCAGATACGTCTGTCTGACTCTAAAATTACAATCTTTATTCGACGATCACAAAGAAAGCATTCCCCCCCCCCCCCCCAAAAAAAAAAGGCGTCCACAATTTTTAGGGGAGGCGGGGAGCGTGCGGGCGGGGGGCGGGGGTTAATGAAAAAGTGGAACATTTTACATAACGTCCAGAGAAAACCACACTATCACTGAAGCTCTGGAGATGATACACATTAAGGCATTACAAGCACGTCCACACTAACCAGCTTAATCTTCATGTGAAAGCACTAATGGCGAGATAACGCTTCTTTGATTTCAAGCACTCAAGTAGTGCTGAGGGTTCTGTCCTTTGATTTGCATCAACTGTGTCCATTCTGATGACATCTATCACATCAATTCTGCACGATGCCATGATGATGCATCAACTGTGTCCATTCTGATGACATCTATCACATCAATTCTGCACGATGCCATGATGATTTGCATCAACTGTGTCCATTCTGATGACATCTATCACATCAATTCTGCACGATGCCATGATGATGCATCAACTGTGTCCATTCTGATGACATCTATCACATCAATTCTGCACGATGCCATGATGATGCATCAACTATGTCCATTCTGATGACATCTATCACATGAATTCTGCACGATGCCATGATGATGCATCAACTGTGTCCATTCTGATGACATCTATCACATGAATTCTGCACGATGCCATGATGATGCATCAACTATGTCCATTCTGATGACATCTATCACATCAATTCTGCACGATACCATGATAATGCATCAAGTATGTCCATTCTGATGACATCTATCACATCAATTCTGCACGATACCATGATGATGCATCAACTGTGTCCATTCTGATGATATCTATCACATCAATTCTGCACAATGCCATGGCGATGACAAGAATCAAGATCAATTTGATGACATATGCCATGGGTACTCTTGCTTACCAATCTGTGTGGACATGTAAGTCTCGTAAACAGGGGGTGGACTGCTAAATTAGAAATCTCTGGTGATGGCATTGTTTTGAGGGACAAGTATTAGCCAACAATGTTTAGGCTTCCGATGAAAGACAAAAATCTTTTATTGAGAATGTGGTGGATACAATGAATACACAAAACTGTCTTATGCTGTTAATTTCTAATGAGATTTGACGATGAATTACTCTGAATGCATTCGACTGAGGCAGATATTGTGTTAGCAAGTGTGCACAGGTCCGTGAGGGCCAACGTTCTTTTTCCTTTGTGGTGTGTATGATTTATGACGGTCACGTCTCCTTCTGTGCTGCTGCCACTTCCACTTTATATGCAGCTGATTTCCCTGCTGAACTGGTGAGGAACTAGAGAGAGAGAGAGAGAGAGAGAGAGAGAGAGAGAGAGGGGGGGAATGAATGAATAGATTGACGAATCTTCATCTTCTAATGCTGGAGATGTTATCACATTGGCAAACATACACATCTGCCATTGTGGCTACTTAGGAAATGTAGGAGATTTACCTTTCTTAACGTAATGTATAGTAATATAAAGCGATATGGGCAGTGTACCGCAGTGTATTATGATGTATTTTGTAATGAAATGTATCATATTGTAATTCAATGTACAAAAACATTTATATTCTGTCACATTATACTGTCCCACATTGCATTATTAAACTTTTAACTTATGTGACACTTTAGTGCCTTTTGATCTTTTAATCCGAAAAAAATAGTATACAAGGCATGAAATAATATAAACAAAAATCAGCATGTTAATCACATGTTTGAAAAAGATACGATATACGTCAAAGTTATTAAAAAATATAGAAGCCATAATATCTGCCGAGTGAACACCCATAAACTCATGTTAGTGGTGCGTGCGTGTGTGTGTGTGTGTGTGTGTGTGTGTGTGTGAGAGAGAGAGAGAGAGAGAGAGAGAGTGAGTGAGTGAGTGAGTGAGTGAGTGAGTGTGTGCGTGCGTGTGTGTGTGTGTGTGTGTGCGTGTGTGTGTGTGTGTGTGTGTGTGTGTGTGTGTGTGTGTGTGCTGTCCTAATTTCTGGCTTCCTGAGAAAACTGATCTTGTTGTCAGTAAAACACACTTTAGGTCCAGGAGGAAAGGGGAGACCAGGAGTTAGCTTTTCCTGTTTGTCTGCACTTAGAAGTTTGCAGTTGACACTGATATGCCCTCACAGGTCATCAACCAGGAGAAACTTTTACTCCATGTCTCTTTGGCGTGTGTGTGTGTGTGTGTGTGTGTGTGTGTGTGTGTGTGTGTGTGTGAGAGAGAGAGAGAGAGAGAGAGAGAGAGAGAGACAGACAGACAGACAGACCGAGAGAGAGAGAGACAGACAGACAGACAGACGGACGGATAAACAGACAGACACACAGATTTCAATTCTGTCCACTCCGACCTAGCGGACATTTAAAACAACAACACACAAGTAACAAACAAAAAGAAAAAAAACCCGTTGTGCTGCACTGAATAAAACAAGAGAGAGAGAGAGAGAGAGAGAGAGAGAGAGAGAGAGAGAGAGAGAGAGAGAGAGAGTGAGAATAAAATGATAAGAGAGAGAGACAGACAGACAGACAGATTTAGTGAGTGAGAGTATAAAAGAGGGAGAGAGGGGGACGGAGGGGGGGATGGGGGGGGGGAGGTTAGGGTTGGGGGGGGCGACAGTGCGGAAGCGGGGATGGGGAGGGTACAAACGTTAATGAGCTGTAGTTTCCATTTCCGTCCAACACCCCCACCCAAAGACACACCCACTCTGTCAGCCATGTGGAACACAGCTTGTGATCGTCAGCCGTCCATTGCCCGCCATGCTCCACCAACTGGGGTGACACGTGGTCTCCGCTCATCAGCTGATCATGGATGACTGGACCTCCCCACCTCCCCTGGCTGTATTGCCGGTGATCTGTGGGTTGGTGTCAAAGACCGCTCCATATTACCACACGTGCCAACCGCCAAGGGTTCCTTGATTGACCCAGACTGACCAGGAGAGATGTGAATGGCAGTGTCCTGACGGAGGGGGTGCTCCACACAGCATTGACCCAGACTGACCAGGAGTGATGTGAATGGCAGTGTCCTGACGGAGGGGGTGCTCCACAGAGAGCATTGACCCAGACTGACCAGGAGAGATGTGAATGGCAGTGTCCTGACGGAGGGGGTGCCCCACACAGCATTGACCCAGACTGACCAGGAGAGATGTGAATGGCAGTGTCCTGACGGAGGGAGGGCTCCACAGAGCATTGACCCAGACTGACCAGGAGAGATGTGAATGGCAGTGTCCTGACGGAGGGGGTGCTCCACAGAGCATTGACCCAGACTGACCAGGAGAGATGTGAATGGCAGTGTCCTGACGGAGGGGGTGCTCCACAGAGCATTGACCCAGACTGACCAGGAGAGATGTGAATGGCAGTGTCCTGACGGAGGGGGTGCTCCACAGAGCATTGACCCAGACTGACCAGGAGAGATGTGAATGGCAGTGTCCTGACGGAGGGAGGGCTCCACAGAGCATTGACCCAGACTGACCAGGAGAGATGTGAATGGCAGTGTCCTGACGGAGGGGGTGCTCCACAGAGCATTGACCCAGACTGACCAGGAGAGATGTGAATGGCAGTGTCCTGACGGAGGGGGTGCCCCACAGAGCATTGACCCAGACTGACCAGGAGAGATGTGAATGGCAGTGTCCTGACGGAGGGGGTGCCCCACACAGCATCGTCAGCAACATGAAGCAAAAGATTTGGGAGTGGGGGGCGGGGGAAGAGCAGGGGGTACACAGCCTGTCAGCTCTCTGTCCTCAAACAACCCCACAGTCTCCTGTTTCTGTTTCTGCTCTTCTGCACGCTCTGATGAGGACCACTGGGAATTAGGGTTTTCAGCATTGCTGGAAACACCTCCAGGACTCAAATACAACAAACTTCAAGAAACAAATCTAAAGACAGACACAATCAATGTTTATGTCCATTCCTACTTCTCTGTGTCCAGCCTGACTCAATGCCTCACTTCTCGAAGGCAGAGTGCAACCCGATGCTTCACAGCCTTCGTTTCTTCTCCAACTCCCCCTCCCTCATGCTCTCCACCCCCTCAACTTCATTGGAAAAGGTGACGTCAGGTTAGCGGAGGGCGCTCAATCTCTCCAGTGTGAGTTAGTTCTCCGAAGCTACTTTAGGAATTCCTGAGACAAATCCTTTTGTCCTCAGAAGATACAAGAGATGAGGGTACAGCCAGGTTTGTTGACGGTACCCATCTGTCGGTGTCTGGCATTGTGCAGCTGCTGTTTACAGACACCGCTGTCGCCAGGCAGCCTGGCTGTCCAGAAACAGCTTCAATGTCTTTGTGCTCTCCTAACCCCCCCTTCACCCCCCTTTCCTCCCCACTCCCCCATGTCCGTCTAGTTCTGCTCGCTTTCTTCTTCTTCATTCCACTGTTAGCATTTATTGCCAAGGACATTCCTTTATTCGTCTTCATTGCATCTGACTGCTGGTTTCTTCACAATGTAGAGATGCTGTCCTTATTGCTTCCTGTACAGCTGTTTTCTTCACAATGTAGAGATGCTGTCCTTACTGCTTCCTGTACAGCTGGTTTCTTCACAATGTAGAGATGCTGTCCTTATTGCTTCCTGTACAGCTGGTTTCTTCACAATGTAGAGATGCTGTCCTTACTGCTTCCTGTACAGCTGGTTTCTTCATAATGTAGAGATGCTGTCCTTATTGCTTCCTGTACAGCTGGTTTCTTCACAATGTAGAGATGCTGTCCTTACTGCTTCATGCACAGCTGTTTTCTTCATAATGTAGAGATGCTGTCCTTACTGCTTCCTGTACAGCTGTTTCAGGACATCCACTCTTGGTGAAGGACATCTTCATGACAGCCTGCTGTTCAAAGTCTTCACTGCTGCAAAGTCTGTGGAGACGGAAAAACTGACCGTGACCTGGTGTCGTTGGCGCAGAAGGCTGACTTAAAGAGCGGAGCAGAAGGGGCAGGGCTTTAACTGGCTTGCGGTATACAGGTGGGCAAAATGTCTGGAATCTCTCTGAATGCTGACCCTGATGTGGAACGGTTCTTTCAGACATTTCAGAGATGAACTTGAGGGCAGGATGTAAAGTTTTCATGAGTTCAGTAATTTGAAGTAGTTCTGATCATGCGATGCTTGAGAATACACGAATGTCATCAATAAATGTACACAGAGGCTGGACAAGGGGCTAGTGTAGATGCAGATCCGGGACTCCACAACACTTGAGAACAGACACACAGGTCTGGTTGACAGGCAGAGCACGGTCATGAATATGAAGAGGTGAAAGGCAGATGAATCAGGTTACTGCATCACTGTGAAGGGCAAAACACGAGCCAACAATCTGACCTTTCGATAAACCGCAATCAAGTACAACAATCCAACAATCTAGACTCTTGTCACAGCAGATAACGAATTATTCAAAATGCAATGAAGGTGTGCCGAGATTGTGTTAAGACGTGTGCACAAGTTTATGTGGGCCAGCTTTCTTTTCTCTGTGTGGTGTGTATGATTTATGACGGTCACGTCTCCTGTGCTGCTGCCACTTCCACTGCACGTGAAGCCAACTTCCCTGCAACACTGGTCAGGAACAGGACAGAGAAAAAAGACAGAGAGGGAAAGAGAAGAGAGATAGGGAGATAGAAAGAACAGAGAAGAGAAGAGAGAGAGGGGGGGGGGTTAGAAAGACAGACTGACAGAGAGAGAGAGAGAGAGAGAGAGAGTGGAGATAGGGGGGGAGTGTGTGTGTGTTTGTGTGTGTGTGTGTGTGTGTGTGTGTGTGTGTGTGTGAGAGAGAGAGAGAGAGAGAGAGGGGAGAGACTGAGACAGATAATTTATTCATTCAAGGCCATAGCCCCACATGAACACGGGGCAATAACAAAAATTGTAACTGTCATCATAGAGAGGGGGAGAGAGAGACAGAGAGAGAGAGAGGGGAGAGAGAGAGAGAGAGAGGGGGGGAGAAACAGGGGGAGTGTGTGTGTGTGTGTGTGTGTGTGTGTGTGTGTGTGTGTGTGTGTGAGAGAGAGAGAGAGAGAGAGATCTACATATTACTGTTCCTGTCAATGGTAAATCATGGACTCTTCTTTTATCCAGTAAAAGTACAAGCAGTTTCTCAGTGCTCGCCCTTTCTGAAATACACCTAATTTTCCTGTTGCATAACATTACTGTAGCTTAGCAAACATGTGTGCATGTCCACGTCTGTGTGTGTGTGTGTGTGTGTGTGTGTGTGTGTGTGTGTGTGTGTGTGTGTGTTGGAGGAACAAGTGCAAGTAGAGGGTCAGGCCAGTGCCCGGGTTGGTGCCTTTGAGGTAAGAGAAGAGTTAGGTCCAGACGCTGTGCTAATTTGCCTGATGTAACATCAAACCCCTTTCCGCGCTAACCGGGTGTCAATCAATGACATCACCAAGCAAGATACTCAGACAGCAACTCCCAACCTGTTCATTTCCCAATCAATATTTGTTTGAGCTGGTGTGTTGCAATCAGATGACATGGTCAAGTGCATCAGTTCTTTGGAACGGGAAAAAAAATATTTTGTCTATCCATTCATCCGTCTTCCTGTTCCTCATTGTCAGAGAAGATTCAGCTGTTCGGTCTCATTTCTGGGCTGGAAAATAATCTACAATTGTGAAATAGTGGCAAGTGAGCGTGCTACTGTGTGTGTGTTTGTGCGCGCGCGCGGCGTGTGTGTGTGTATGCTTGCGTGCGTGAGTGCGTGCTTGTGCATGTTTATGCAAAGTTACGTGCATGTTCTGAAAGATGAGCAGAGAAGATTCCATTCTGAGTGTGCTTTCCAGTGATGTTAATCATCACGCCATAGAGTTTTGAACTCTGAACGACACAGTGCAGTAGCACAGCACCTGTTGTTAGGTGTGTGATGGTCCGGGAGATTCCAGTCACACCACATGAGGACGTGTTGTTAGGTGTGTGATGGTCCAGGAGATTCCAGTCACATCACATGACTATTCTGCACATTGCCAGAACGGTTTAATTTGTCAGCGTTCTTTTCATCCGCTTTTGCCTGCCTTCAGTAAATCAAAGTAATCCAGTTTCTAATAGTCGAATATAATTCTTTCTCATTACACACACCCACACACACACACACACACACACACACACACACACACACACACACACACACACACACACATCTATCTATCTATCTATCTATCTAACACACCTGCGCAAAGTATTAACAGAGTGTTGACGTCCACCTTCACTGTGTCCCACGGAACATCAAGCAAGCCCTTTCTGTCCGGAATCACACTACATCTGATTAACAAACATGGGTCACCATACCCAGGACTGTGAAACCACTCCCAAAGACCTGTACAAATCCCCTCAGAGATCCCCCCTACCCGCTTGGCGTGCCGAAATGTCCCTTTCCTTCCAGCACTTCGCCGATCTAAGAATAATACATCCGGCAGAATGGGAGAGAAGTGGAGGTTTGGCGAACAGATAAACGATGAATACAGGCCTCTAACCAAGTCTGTCCAACACAGAAAACCGTCAGGGTTTCGGCGTGACGATCCCGGGCTGTACAAAGCATCAGGCAGCCTGGCTGTTTGGACAGCCCTGGCTCTGTGTTGACTCTCCACCGACAACTGTGGCAAGAGGATGGCGACGGGGGTGTTCCAGAGATTACATCGCACAGAAGCAGGCTGAGTATTTCTGTGTTTGTCCCGTCAGTTCCGGATGTCCCTGCTTCGTGTGGCGGACACTGAACCAGCAAACTCTTCACTCATCCCATCCTGCCAAGACAGCTGGTAGCCGTTATACATTTAATCCCTTCCTGCCCCTACCTCCAAGACAGCTGGTAGCCGTTATACATTTATTCTCTCCCTGCCCCTACCTCCAAGACAGCTGGTAGCTGTTATACATTTAATCCCTTCCTGCCCCTACCTCCAAGACAGCTGGTAGCCGTTATACATTTATTCTCTCCCTGCCCCTACCTCCAAGACAGCTGGTAGCCGTTATACATTTAATATTTCCCTGCCCCTACCTCCAAGACAGCTGGTAGCCGTTATACATTTAATCCCTTCCTCCCCCTACCTCCAAGACAGCTGGTAGCTGTTATACATTTAATCTCTTCCTCCCCCTACCTCCAAGACAGCTGGTAGCTGTTATACATTTAATCTCTTCCTCCCCCTACCTCCAAGACAGCTGGTAGCTGTTATACATTTAATCCCTTCCTCCCCCTACCTCCAAGACAGCTGGTAGCCGTTATACATTTAATCTCTTCCTCCCCCTACCTCCAAGACAGCTGGTAGCTGTTATACATTTAATCTCTTCCTCCCCCTACCTCCAAGACAGCTGGTAGCTGTTATACATTTAATCTCTTCCTCCCCCTACCTCCAAGACAGCTGGTAGCTGTTATACATTTATTCTCTTCCTGCCCTACCTCCAAGACAGCTGGTAGCTGTTATACATTTAATCCCTTCCTCCCCCTACCTCCAAGACAGCTGGTAGCTGTTATACATTTAATCTCTTCCTCCCCCTACCTCCAAGACAGCTGGTAGCTGTTATACATTTAATCTCTTCCTCCCCCTACCTCCAAGACAGCTGGTAGCTGTTATACATTTAATCTCTTCCTCCCCCTACCTCCAAGACAGCTGGTAGCTGTTATACATTTAATCCCTTCCTCCCCCTACCTCCAAGACAGCTGGTAGCTGTTATACATTTAATCCCTTCCTCCCCCTACCTCCAAGACAGCTGGTAGCTGTTATACATTTAATCTCTTCCTCCCCCTACCTCCAAGACAGCTGGTAGCTGTTATACATTTATTCTCTTCCTGCCCTACCTCCAAGACAGCTGGTAGCTGTTATACATTTAATCCCTTCCTCCCCCTACCTCCAAGACAGCTGGTAGCTGTTATACATTTAATCCCTTCCTCCCCCTACCTCCAAGACAGCTGGTAGCTGTTATACATTTAATCCCTTCCTCCCCCTACCTCCAAGACAGCTGGTAGCTGTTATACATTTATTCTCTTCCTGCCCCTACCTCCAAGACAGCTGGTAGCTGTGATACATTTAATCCCTTCCTGCCCTACCTCCAAGGGCTACACAATAATGGACACAAAGTGACTCGTGCTGTCGGGTCACTCAGATGACTTTGAAAATACCGCGGCAGTGATCACCTTATTCGTGATACCTCGTCATTCACCCACGTCCTCTCGTTTCTAAATGTGTATGTCTATAGCATCGAAAGTAGTGAAATTCCAGATTATATTCACATAAAGGGACATCACTACTATCTATTTCTCCTTCACACACATGATATGTAATCTCTGCCTGCTTCTTCCCAACTTCCCTCTCCTTCCCCAAAGAGAGAGAGGAGAGAGAGAGAGAGGAGAGAGAGAGGAGAGAGAAAGGAGAGAGAGAGGAGAGAGAGGAGAGAGAAAGGAGAGAGAGAGGAGAGAGAGGAGAGGAGAAAGACAGGAGAGAGAGAGGAGAGAGAGAGGAGAGAGGAGAGAGAGAGAGGGGAGAGAGAGAGAGAGAGAGAGAGAGAGAGAGAGACAGAGACAGAGAGAGAGAGAGCGAACAGAAGCAGACTGACTGCATTGAACAGACGGGGTGGAAGTGACGTAAGACAGAGTGTGGAGTGTGTCACTGAGGTGCAGCAGCCCTCTCCATACAGTGTGTAGTGTGTCACTGAGGTGCAGCAGCCCTCTCCATACAGTGTGTAGTGTGTCACTGAGGTGCAGCAGCCCTCTCCATACAGTGTGTAGTGTGTCACTGAGGTGCAGCAGCCCCCTCCATACAGTGTGTAGTGTGTCACTGAGGTGCAGCAGCCCTCTCCATACAGTGTGTAGTGTGTCACTGAGGTGCAGCAGCCCCCTCCATACAGTGTGTAGTGTGTCACTGAGGTGCAGCAGCCCTCTCCATACAGTGTGGAGTGTGTCACTGAGGTGCAGCAGCCCTCTCCATACAGTGTGGAGTGTGTCACTGAGGTGCAGCAGCCCTCTCCATACAGTGTGTAGTGTGTCACTGAGGTGCAGCAGCCCTCTCCATACTTTAGCGGCACTCTGGGGACACCACAACCAACATGGCCTCTACTGCTCCACCTTCTCTTCATCACCATTCGTCATCAGCTTGTCAATACATCAGCTTGTCAATACATCAGCTTGTCAATACATCAGCTTGTCAATACATCAGCCTGTCAATACATCAGCTTGTCAATACATCAGCTTGTCAATACGTCAGCTTGTCAATACATCAGCCTGTCAATACATCAGCTTGTCAATACATCAGCTTGTCAATACGTCAGCTTGTCAATACGTCAGCGCTGCGTTTACATTTTCCCATCTTTTCAAATAGCTCTTCAATATATTTTATTTTATACTTTACTGTTTACTGAGGGTGGCCCATTTTCCCGCTGTCAGATAACCCTAAGCCTTGGGGTCAGAGCAACTCTGTCTGATGGGATTTATCACTTTGCCAATTTCTGCTTTAGCCAGTTATCAATGTCTGATCTATGATAATGAATGATGTTGGATTACTGTTTATCAATGTCATGTTATAGAGCTTGTCCCTGAAAAAACAAAGCATGGAAACAAATGCACACACACACACACACACACACACACACACACACACGTGCGGGCGCGAGTGAGCGTAATGAACAGACAGAAGCAAACTTGATACAGAAGTGAAGGGGAGGGGATTGACAGGGAGTGGGTGTGACGGAAGGGGTGGGGGGTGGGGGGTGGGGGATGAGGATGGGGAGGGGGGGGAAGAAGAGTGGAAAGTCGGTCCAGATTTGCCTCCTGGACGTATTAATGACCAGGCAAGTTCCCTTGGTGACGTATTAATGACTCAGCAAGTTCCCTTGGTGACGTATTAATGACCCAGCAAGTTCCCTTGGTTCCCTTGGTGACGTATTAATGACCCGGCAAAGTCCCTTGGTGACGTATTAATGACCCAGCAAGTTCCCTTGGTGACGTATTAATGACCCAGCAAGTTCCCTTGGTGACGTATTAATGACCCAGCAAGTTCCCTTGGTGACGTATTAATGACCCAGCAAGTTCCCTTGGTGACGTATTAATGACCCAGCAAGTTCCCTTGGTGATGTATTAATGACCGACCATATTCCCTTGGTGACGTATTAATGACCCAGCAAGTTCCCTTGATGACGTATCAGTGACCCAGCACGTTCCCTCGGTGACGTCATAATTCAGCTGAAGAGACATTTATGACCAAACACTTTCCTCCCGGAAAAAGTAAAAAGTAACCCATCATGATCCTTTGGGATATGAAAACCATTCGTGTTATCTGGGAACATTATGATAATGCGTTCCCCAGGGCATTAATGATAACCGAGAGAGAGAGAGAGAGAGAGAGAGAGAGAGAGAGAGAGAGAGAGAGAGAGAGACAGACAGACAGACAGACAGAAAGACAGACACACAGATAGAGACAGAGACAGACAGATACAGAGAGACATACAGACGGAGACAGAGACAGGGAGAGAATGCTCTGTGTTTGTGAAAGAATTCTCATCCTTTGTCAACTAAAAAGAAAAAAAAAAAGCTTTGTGTAGTTAGCTCTGCTGGCAATAATAACAGAAACAACTGTTTGCTTTCTGGATAAAGGCAGTTTCATTCATTGTTTAAACGTGTTCTGTTTCTTGCATTCAGTTCCGTTCTTAAAATCCATTTGCTGTACCGATTTGTCTTCAAAGATAAAGCTTTATGTTTATACATATCCCACGTGGGCTTACATGTGAAACATCGTTTTTCAACGACAAATTCAAACCTATTCTATAAAATCTATCGATGAAGAATCACCTTCCGAAAAACGGAAACACTTTGACTGCAATGTTATTCTTTTACATTAGAACTGTACAAGAATGTTAAAAATGTACAACAAAATCAGTAAGACGTTTGAGTGAAAGTAGCGAGAGAAGGAATGTAAACCACTTTTTATCCCGAGCTGTCTCAACAGAAGCCACAATGTCTACTGAACTTATACACAAACAATGCACAACTCAAACAAGCATCTCCGAGGATTTTTGATATGGCCCCTTGGTAAACGAAGTTTAAAGTTTGAAAAACACACTGAAAGTTTGCGAAAGAAGGGAGGGGGGCTGTGTTTGCCGTTACTATTTTTTCTGCATCTGGGAGTTAGCAGTTGACACTGATATGCCCTGCCACATAACAAGCAGCAACAAAGTTAACTCCATAAACCGCGCGAGGGTGCGTGTATGCACACACACACACACACACACACACACACACACACACACACACACACACACACACACACACTCGGGGTGGGGAGGTGGGAGTGGAGTGTAAAGAAAGGGGGAAGTGATGGGGGAGGAAAGCACAGGAGGGACGGTGTGCACACAACACAGACGAGAAAGAAAGAAAAAGAAAGAGAGAAAGAGAGAAAGAAAGAAAGAAAGAAGAAGAAGAAGCAGAAGGAGAAGAAGAAGAAGAAGAAGAAGAGAGAGAGAGAGAGAGAGGGAGAGACAGAGACAAAGAGAGACAGAGACAGAGAGAGAGGAAGGGGCATAGATGGCACAAATCGGGAAAGGATTGGTATTGGGGGCGGGGGCGGGGGCTGGGGGGTGGGGGTTACAAAAGTTAATCAGCTGTAGTTTCCATTTCCGTCCCCCCCCCCACCCTCCCCCGCGCCCCCACAAGACAGACCCACTCTGTCAGCCATGTGGAACACAGCTTGTGATCGTCAGCCGTCCATTGCCCGCCATGCTCCACCAACTGGGGTGACACGTGGTCTCCGCTCATCAGCTGATCATGGATGACTGGACCTCCCCACCTCCACTGGCTGTATTGCCGGTGATCTGTGGGTTGGTGTCAAAGACCGCTCCATATTATCACACGTGCCAACCGCCAAGGGTTCCTTGATTGACCCAGACTGACCAGGAGAGATGTGAATGGCAGTGTCCTGACGGAGGGGGTGCCCCACACAGCATTGACCCAGACTGACCAGGAGTGATGTGAATGGCAGTGTCCTGACGGAGGGGGTGCTCCACAGAGAGCATTGACCCAGACTGACCAGGAGAGATGTGAATGGCAGTGTCCTGACGGAGGGGGTGCCCCACACAGCATTGACCCAGACTGACCAGGAGAGATGTGAATGGCAGTGTCCTGACGGAGGGGGTGCCCCACACAGCATTGACCCAGACTGACCAGGAGAGATGTGAATGGCAGTGTCCTGACGGAGGGGGTGCTCCACAGAGCATTGACCCAGACTGACCAGGAGAGATGTGAATGGCAGTGTCCTGACGGAGGGGGTGCTCCACAGAGCATTGACCCAGACTGACCAGGAGAGATGTGAATGGCAGTGTCCTGACGGAGGGGGTGCTCCACAGAGCATTGACCCAGACTGACCAGGAGAGATGTGAATGGCAGTGTCCTGACGGAGGGGGTGCTCCACAGAGAGCATTGACCCAGACTGACCAGGAGAGATGTGAATGGCAGTGTCCTGACGGAGGGGGTGCCCCACACAGCATTGACCCAGACTGACCAGGAGAGATGTGAATGGCAGTGTCCTGACGGAGGGGGTGCCCCACAGAGCATTGACCCAGACTGACCAGGAGAGATGTGAATGGCAGTGTCCTGACGGAGGGGGTGCTCCACAGAGCATTGACCCAGACTGACCAGGAGAGATGTGAATGGCAGTGTCCTGACGGAGGGGGTGCTCCACAGAGCATTGACCCAGACTGACCAGGAGAGATGTGAATGGCAGTGTCCTGACGGAGGGGGTGCTCCACAGAGCATTGACCCAGACTGACCAGGAGAGATGTGAATGGCAGTGTCCTGACGGAGGGAGTGCTCCACAGAGCACCATCAGGCAGAGAAGGGGTGACAACTCTGGGCAGGAGCATAGGATTGTGGACTGTCAACGTAGCGCAAAAATATGACCAGAGCACAAGGAAAATGAAATCAATTTCTCGAAAAGGAATTTTTTTTTTCTTGTGAACCGACTACGATCTAAAATAAAATAATGTTTTTATGTCTTCGAAACATGTCCACTTATCAAAGTTAGTACCCGATGCTTCAGTTTTCTCCCCCCTCTATTCACACCACACAGATGTATCAACACACAGGTCAGTTTTCTACACGGATGTATCAACACACAGGTCAGTTTTCTACACAGACTGCACACAGATGTATCAACACACAGGTCAGTTTTCTACACGGATGTATCAACACACAGGTCAGTTTTCTACACAGATGTATCAACACACAGGTCAGTTTTCTACACAGACTGCACACAGATGTATCACCACAGAGGTCAGTTTTCTACACGGATGTATCAACACACAGGTCAGTTTTCTACACAGACTGCACACAGATGTATCAACACACAGGTCAGTTTTCTACACAGATGTATCAACACACAGGTCAGTTTTCTACACAGATGTATCAACACACAGGTCAGTTTTCTACACAGATGTATCAACACACAGGTCAGTTTTCTACACAGACTGCACACAGATGTATCAACACACAGGTCAGTTTTCTACACAGATGTATCAACACACAGGTCAGTTTTCTACACAGACTGCACACAGATGTATCAACACACAGGTCAGCTTTCTACACAGACAGCACACAGATGTATCAACACACAGGTCAGCTTTCTACACAGACAGCACACAGATGTATCAACACACAGGTCAGCTTTCTACACAGACAGCACACAGATGTATCAACACACAGGTCAGCTTTCTACACAGACAGCACACAGATGTATCAACACACATGTCAGCTTTCTACACAGACAGCACACAGATGTATCAATACACAGGTCAGTCACAACGACACACAACGTAACGGACACAACGACACACAACGTGACGGACACAACGACACACAACGTAACGGACACAACGACACACAACGTAACGGACACAACGGCACACAACGTAACGGACATAACGACACACAACATGACGGACACAACGACACACAACGTAACGGACACAACGACACACAACGTAACGGACACAACGGCACACAACGTAACGGACACAACGACACACAACGTAACGGACACAACGACCCTGACACACAACGTAACGGACACAACGACACACAACGTAACGGACACAACGACACACAACGTAACGGACACAACGACACACAACGTAACGGACACAACGACACACAACGTAACGGACACAACGACCCTGACACACAATGTAACGGACACAACGACACACAACGTGACGGACACAACGTGACGGACACAACGGCACACAACGTAACGGACACAACGGCACACAACGTAACGGACACACTGACACACAACGTAACGGACACAACGACACACAACGTAACGGACACAACGTAACGGACACAACGACACACAACGTGACGGACACAACGACCCTGACACACAATGTAACGGACACAACGACACACAACGTGACGGACACAACGTGACGGACACAACGGCACACAACGTAACGGACACAACGACACACAACGTAACGGACATAACGACCCTGACACACAATGTAACGGACACAACAACACACAACGTGACGGACACAACGGCACACAACGTAACGGACACAACGACACACAACGTAACGGACATAACGACCCTGACACACAATGTAACGGACACAACAACACACAACGTAACGGACACAACGACCCTGACACACAACGTAACGGACACAACGACATACAACGTAACGGACACAACGACCCTGACACACAACGTAACGGACATAACGACCCTGACACACAACGTAACGGACACAACGACCCTGACACACAACGTGACACATCAGACAGTCTGTGAGTGCTGTCCTGCGGGCTGAACCCACAGCGACGTTCAGAACCAGAGGGCTGACACAGCTCAGACAAATATCAAACACTGGCCAACACGCCTGTCAAACAAGGGCACCAGACGCGGGAAGGGCGAGACATCGATTAATACCATTTAATTGGAGAGCTACAACTCATCCAACACAGTTCTCAGGAGAAATGACCAGCGAGGAAAGAGGAGACGATGTGTGTGTGTGTGGGGGGGGGGGGGGGGAGTGGGGGGAGGGGCGGGAGTGGACGGGGGAGGGGGGGGGGAGCGAAGACTGAGCCCATCCGTCTTGTCCCGACACTAACTTCAACTAACCGATTTAGTCTGTTTTCTAATGGATTCGATTTGGGAGTCTACCGACCTCCAATCGGATTTATTCCCCGGGCGTGTTATTCTGCTTCTGTTGGACACGCTAGCTTCACCCTTACCTGACCAGCTTCTTCTGTGTCCTCGTCTCCCGCCCTCCACACACACACACACACACACACGCACACACACATACACACACACACGCGCACACGCACACACACACACACGCACACACACACACGCATACACACACACACACGCATACACACACGCACGCACGCACGCACGCACACACACACACACACACGCACGCACACACACACAAACACGCACACACACACGCACGCACGCACGCACGCACACACATACACACACGCACACACGCACACACACACACACACACACACACGCATCCTGAAACTTCTCTCCCTTTTGTCTGATGACATTTTTCTGCTTCAAGCACTACGAAAGTTCTGAACCAGCCGCCAGGGGCCAAGTGGTTAGCATCGCGGATGAAGGCTGGGAGGACGCGGGTTCGTTTCCGAGCGGAGGTGGGTTTTTCGGACCACCGCCGGCTCCTATCCAGAGTAAAGAGTGTTAAGGGCCTAAATGGGAACACTGGCACCACACAGTCGACTACCAATCACTTTTCGGAGGCGTTTTTGGTGGTGTTGCTCAATTTACCTGACCAACACATCACATGTCCGTATCTCTCGGGCCTGCTGATCGCCGGAATGTCATTGTGAAAGGAAGCGTAGAGTACAGCCTTGTCAAGTAGTCCCAAACCTTAGTTTCACCCCCCACCCCAACCCCAACCCCATCTACAATTCCGTGCTTGGGATGAGTCCTGTCAAGGTCTTCGGTGTCGGCAGATTCATGAGGGGCTGCCGTTGGAGGGACGTGGTGGCGGTCCCCACTCTGGCGGAGACGCTCACTCAGTCTGGCTCCACGACTAAGCCATTTCTGTCGTTAGTAGGGGGCTTAGTAGGTGGTGTCCTAAGTCCGTTAAATCAGAACAGGAACCACTGAATACCACAGAGCTGACTCAACAGCAGTGAAGGGTCTCCTCTGGTGTGTTGCCTGCTGGTGTCCTAACATCGATGGTTCCCTGTGGAATGCCTACGCTGGGACTGCGACAGACGAACTCACGTGTGGCTGTGTATGGGGGATTCGGGTAATACCACTGAAACGGCGCAGATAATGGGGCAGATAAATAATGCCATGGCGATAAATTACCACCAGTTACACTGGTGACGAACCGGCAGAACAGCCATTAATCAGTTGGAACCTGAGAGGAGTTCTTCTTAAGACGTGCTCAGTGTCTGGGTACTGACAACCGACCGCCCAACTCCACAACTTGGCGGTGTTTTGTTGTGAACAACAATTCAAGTCTCCAAGTCTGCTGTTACAGAAACTAACGACAATGCCAGACGACAGTCTGATGCAGACGGATCGATCCCATGATCGTCTCAAGTCCCTGACACAGTGACTGGGCAGAGGAAAAGACGACAGCTTTGGCGACAGAAAATGTTCTCCCCTTGGTTAGTCACACACACACACACACACACACACACACACACACACAGACACACACACACACACACACACACACACAGACACACACACACACACACACACACACACACACACACACACACACACACACAGAGGCAGACAGAGGCAGAGAGACAGATATCAAATAACAGGCAGAGAGACAGAGACGAACTGACAGACAGACAGACAGACAGACAGACAGACAGACAGAGAGAGACAGACAGACAGACAGACAGAGAAAGAGAAACACAGAAACAGCCGGAGAAAAACGGAAAGAAACAGAGAACACATGTTCCATGTCAACACCCTCCTGTCAACAATAACAATGACATAACACCACAGGCAGAACACATGTTCCATGTCATGGAATCATCCAGGTCAACATCCTGTCAACAATAACAATGACATAACACCACAGGCAGAACACATGTTCCATGTCATGGAATCATCCAGGTCAACATCCTGTCAACAATAACAATGACATAACACCACAGGCAGAACACATGTTCCATGTCATAGAATCATTCAGGTCAACATCCTGTCAACAATAACAATGACATAACACCACAGGCAGAACACATGTTCCATGTCATGGAATCATCCAGGTCAACATCCTGTCAACAATGACAATGACATAACACCACAGACAGAACACATGTTCCATGTCAACACCCTCCTGTCAACAATGACAATGACATAACACCACAGACAGGGCCACAGATGCCATGTGAAAACAACACAACAAAACACACACAAAGAAAAAAACCACCATGGTGTCAACACTCGGTTTCAATGTATTTCATTGGCTGACTGTTTCTAACATCAATGTATTACATTGACTGACTGTGTCTAACACCAATGTATTACATTGGTTGACTGTTTCTAACATTGGTCGAGTGTTTCTAACTCCAATGTATTTCATTGGCTGACTGTTTCTAACATTGGCTGACTGTTTCTAACATTGGCTGACTGTTTCTAACATTGGCTGACTGTTTCTAACACCAATGTATTTCATTGGCTGACTGTTTCTAACTGTTGACCACTGACCGTGGTCAGTTTTCCATCAGCTTCATTTTCTCTGCACTGACCTCCACGCCACGGGATGTTAACAAAATACTGTTTGACAGAAAATTGCATGGAAATGTTTTTTTGTTTCATGTCGGAATACTGGAGACACATGCATATATATATATATATATATATATTCATCTCTCTCTCTCTCTCTCTCTCTCTCTCTCTCTCCACACACACACACACACACAGACACACACACATATACATACATACATACATGCATACATATATATAGTGATGGCCTAGAGGTAACGCGTCCGCCTAGGAAGCGAGAGAATCTGAGCGCGCTGGTTCGAATCACGGCTTAGCCGCCGATATTTTCTCCCCCTCCACTAGACCTTGAGTGGTGGTTTGGACGCTAGTCATTCGGATGAGACAATAAACCGAGGTCCCGTGTGCAGCATGCACTTAGCGCACGTAAAAGAACCCACGGCAACAAAAAGCTTGTTCCTGGCAAAATTCTGCAGAAATATCCACTTCGATAGGAAAAACAAATACAACTGCACGCAGGGGGAAAAAAAAGAAAAAAAAAAAAGGTGGCGCTGTAGTATAGCGACGCGCTATCCCTGGGGAGAGCAGCCCGAATTTCACACAGAGAAAGCTGTTGTGATAGAAAGAAATACATACATATATATATATATATATATATATATATATATATATATGTACCCCCATATATATATATATATATATATATATAATGTATATGCATGTGTGTACATACATATAGCATCCACATACAGAGTAACTGGTGTGTGCGCGCATGCCTATATGTGCATGTGTAGCTACGGGCGCATCATTTATCAGTGTTTAGCGTGCGTGCATCGGTGTGACGGTGTGTGGAAACAGTGCACGTCAAGTGGTGAAAAGGCCACTGCATGTCGGAGGATAAACACAAATTACTGTGCTGAATCCACTCCCCGGGACACTCGGGAAATGAACTGTCCCTCAACGTGAACTGAAGACGTCGTCCAACGGACCAACAGCCAGACAGTTTTCACAAGTTTGTGAAGTCTATTCGGAGAAGAGGTGATCACAAAAGAAGAAGGCGCCCCACACATACCCTCAAACTCAGACACGGCAAACTTGCCCGAAGAACGACTGCACCTCCTGAACGTTCCCGCACGTTGCACGGTTTACACGAAAGCACGCTCCACAAGTGATGATGTTTGTTTGATGTCTCTAAAAACAGGCCTTTTAGACCTGCAATATTACTTCATGATTCCCACAAAGACACGGCGCTTCTCTCGTGTTTCTGGCCAGAACACTGGGCTGTTTGGGTTGGGGGAGGTGGCAAGAGAGTGACAGACAGACAGACAGACAGACAGACAGACAGGCAGAGACATATAATGACTGATCGAATATTCTTTACTCACTGATGTACAGTT
>NC_134877.1:1065669-1078169 GCF_041734735.1 Babylonia areolata
CACTGAAGAGTCGCCAGTGGATTTGGAGAGAGAGTGAGAGGAAGAGAGAGAGACAGAGGCAGAGATACAGAGAGAGACAGAGACAGAGAATGGGGAGAGAAGAGAGAGGAAAGAATAGTGGAGAAGGAAACAGGAAGAGGGAAAGAAAGGGGAGACCTAGATATAAAGGGGAACAACCAGAGGAAAAACAGAAAGATGGGAAAGGGAGGGCGGAGAGAGAGAGAGAGAGAGAGAGAGAGAGAGAGAGGGAGAGAGAGGGAGGGAGAGAGACAGACAGAGACAGAGAGAGGGAGAGAGAGGGAGAGGAAGGGAGAGAATGAATGAATGAATGAATGAATGAATGAATCTTTATTTTCCAACGGTGAAGATATTAGCACTTTGGCCGACTTACACATCTGCCGTTGTTCTAAGAGACACACAAACATGTAGAGGGAAAGGAAGGGAGAGAGAGGGAGAGGAAGGGAGAGAGATGGAGAGAGAGATAGAGGGAGGGAGGGAGAGGGAGGGGGAGAGAGGGAGGGAGAGAGAGGGGGGAGAGGGAGGGAGAGAGACAAAGACAGAGGCAGAGAGACAGAGACAGACAGACAGAGACAGAGACAGTGAGACAGATATGCAACAGGAGTTAACTCAGTTCGATAAAGATGTACCACAGCAGTCACGGTATACGGCACCACCAGTTTGTCCCATCACCACACCCTTCCACAGCAAACCACAGAAAGGAGGACCGACTCCCCCTGAAGAACAGTGCTGGAGAATCCCGACCTGCTTACCGTGCACACTGTGGAGTGACACTCGACACACCCACACGGTGCCGGAACAATGCTGTCGCTTCAACGTTCCTTGCAGGTTTTGTACCAAAATACGCAACAACTTGCATACACCTTTTTCTATCATAAACAAATACAAAGAAACCTAGTATGACGTGGTGGCGGTCTCCACTCTGGGAGGGACGCTCACTCAGTCTGGCTCCGCGACTAAGCCATTATTGTCGTTAGTAGGGGGCTTAGTAGGTGGTGTCCTAAGTACGTTAAAACAGAACAGGCACCACTGAACACCACCGAAGTGACTCAGCAGCAGTGCAGGGTCTCCTCTGGAGTGGGGCCTCCTGGCGACCTAACATCGATGGTTCTCTGTGGACTGCCGACGCTGGAACTACGACGGACAAACCCGGGTGTGGCCGTGTATGGGGGAATCTAAATGAGCGGCGTGGGAGTAATGCCACTGAAACGGTGCAGATGACGGGGCAGAAAAAAAAGAAGAAGAAGAAGAAGAAGAAAAAGAAAAAGAAACCTAGTGTATAAATGAATCAAACTAGTTCATCAGATCGATACACACAACAATAGCTGTGACCTTTATTATCGTCTTCAATACCATCCGCATGACAATGAATAGTACCAAGAAACCAAACCATCAAAATAAAGCAACACAAACTCGCAGCCAACACCTGTTACAAAGCGCCATTCCTGCAAGAACGACACCCAAAGGTTTCTGTTGCAACAACAAGCAGCGTAACAACTGGAAAGTACTCCCAGTACTATTGAGTAAAACTTGCTCTCACAGGAGTCTGTCTTTGCTGACGACCGTCAGAGACAGGAGTGTCAATGACACAGTTCGATCTGGTCGTGTTTCCCACATGGAGAACTTCACTGGAGATGCCGCGTTTTGAATGCAGAACGGTAGAAAACTGAACTGGGGTGAATGTCTGTCTGAAACTGGGGTGAATGTCTGTCTGAAACTGGGGTGAATGTCTGAAAACTACAGCTGTCTGGTACTGTTTGTCGGAAATTTATAACTCAAAGGGATCATGCATTTAATGGATTTATGTCAGCCAGTTTTCATTCTCCATGAATCTGCTACACGCATTCTGTGATTGCATTGCATTGTATCGTGTTGTGTTGTGCCTCATGATTTGCATCTATCAATGGGTATGTATATAATTATGTACACTTTGATTTTTGAAATAAACTTATCTGCAGACAGACAGACAGACAGACAGCGAGACAGACAGACAGACAGACAGGCAGACAGACATTCATCTCGGCCAGGTTTCATTTCATTCCGTGGAGCACCAGTCCATGGTTCATAACGTTCGATAAGTATCACTTTGACAGACGGTGCCGTGTTCTCTTCAAATCCCAATCTTGCTGGGAATCGGGCCCACTTTCCGTGCACCCAGTTCCCATCGATCCTGATCAGACACGTTCCCTGCACAGTACCAGGTCGATAGTTGGGCCTCTGCTGGGTCAATGGAGCATCTTCACCAACTGGTCCTGACTGTGTCTAGAATCGAAACTTTGCTATGTTTGGCAGAACAAACGGTTCTCTGCGTAAGAGAATTGAACGGACGTGAGGTACTATTGATGGACTGTTTGCGAGTTGTGTTCTTCTGTCCTGTAGTCCCCTACATTTACCCCTCCTCCCCCCCTCCCCACACTTCTCCTCCCCCAAAACCTTGAATTCATTTCCGCAAAGACAGGATGCATAACATTCATACATACAAAACTAGAAATAATAACAACCCAACACCTTCACGTTCATACAAACAATACTAGAAATGATAACAACCCAAGACCATAACTTTCATACATACAAAACTAGAAATAATAGCAACCCAAGACCTTAACTTTAATACATATAAAACATGAAATGAGAACAACCCAAGACCATAACTTTCATACATACAAAACTAGAAATAATAGCAACCCAAGACCTTAACTTTAATACATATAAAACATGAAATGAGAACAACCCAAGACCATAACTTTCATACATACAAAACTAGAAATAATAACAATCCAACACCATAACTTCTTCGTTTCCCAAAAGAAATGGAATGATAGGAGAGCGAAGCTATGGCTTCGGAATGTTTTCAATGACTTTCTATCTATCTATCTATCTTTCAATTTGTGCAAAGGGGGCAAGTGTCCAGGTTTCTGTTTTTCTTAGAACTTTCTGTGTGCAAGATTTTCCTCTCAAAGAAGTCAGCACATGCAGCATCAGCAAGAAGCCAGTGTTTTGCTCCGTTAAAAACTCATTCATCATTCACGCTGGTCAGCTGCTCATGGACTGGACACGAACAACTTTCTAAAGATGACAGGGAATGACGTGAGGCAGAGACAGAGAGAACGGTCACCCAACAAACAACAACCGTCACTCTTGCCGGGATGGAGCACACAAATAGAATCCATTACAACTTAGCGCTTCCCTCCAGACTGCAAACAAGTGAACAACAACAACAACAAAAATCTGATGCTTTCTTACAAACGGAAGTTCCAAATCCGTTCACTTGACAGATATACACGGCAACAACGGCGACAGAAATGTGCAAACGCAAATACCATTTGGTGATTAGAAACCACAGACTTTTGAATAAAAAATGACATGTCAAATTCTATTTAATCACTTTATGGCAACACACCCAACATCGTTCACGTGGACTACTAACAAGGGATGACAATTCATGGTGAACCAAAGACAACTCCCTTTAAAAATCCCCAAACAACTGAACACCGCCCCAATGCCTGACTGGCTCAATAAACAATGAAATTAATGTATGTATATAAATCAAAGCCCTTGTGAAGGAAAGCTATCGAGGGCGACAGATCACCGGAGAAACGGTGACATCATCTCCAACGTGCAATAATGTGTTCAACTCGTATATAGGTGTCAGAGTTTCGTGAAAACAGATGACACCCCACAAATCCTATTCCTGTACATCACAGGCTGAACACATTGCCTCGGACACTTTTGTATGGCTACTGCACGTGTCAAATCAAGCTGCACTGAAGAGAGAGAGAGAGAGAGGGGGGGGCGGGGGGGGAGGGTGTGTGTGTGTGTGTGTGTGTGTGTGTGTGTGTGTGTGATCCAACCTGCAGTGAAGAGAAAGTGGGGGGAAGGGGAAGGTGGGAGTGTCAGCAAACAGCTCTCCCCTGCCCTCCCCCACCCTGCGTAATGCAATCTGAAAGCCAAAGAAAAAAAGGAAGGACAGAAAGTCCTTTAAGGCACTACAGAGCTGCTTGATCCAGAGTGGGAACTGTGGCACAGTTATACAGGCTGCTTCTTCCTGTGTGGGAACTGTGACACAGTAATACAGGCTGCTTCTTCCTGTGTGAGAACTGTGACACAGTAATACAGGCTGCTTCTTCCTGTGTGGGAACTGTGACACAGTAATACAGGCTGCTTCTTCGTGTGAGAACTGTGACACAGTAATACAGGCTGCTCCTTCGTGTGAGAACTGTGACACAGTTATACAGGCTGCTTCTTCCTGTGTGAGAACTGTGACACAGTTATACAGGCTGCTTCTTCCAGTGTGAGAACTGTGACACAGTAATACAGGCTGCTTCTTCCTGTGTGGGAACTGTGACACAGTAATGTAGGCTGCTTCTTCCTGTGTGGGAACTGTGACACAGTAATACAGGCTGCTTCTTCCTGTGTGGGAACTGTGACACAGTAATACAGGCTGCTTCTTCCTGTGTGGGAACTGTGACACAGTAATACAGGCTGCTTCTTCCTGTGTGGGAACTGTGACACAGTAATACAGGCTGCTTCTTCCTGTGTGAGAACTGTGACACAGTAATACAGGCTGCTTCTTCCTGTGTGGGAACTGTGACACAGTAATACAGGCTGCTTCTTCCTGTGTGGGAACTGTGACACAGTAATGTAGGCTGCTTCTTCCTGTGTGGGAACTGTGACACAGTAATACAGGCTGCTTCTTCCTGTGTGGGAACTGTGACACAGTAATACAGGCTGTTTCTGCTTCTTCCTGTGTGAGAACTGTGACACAGTAATACAGGTTGCTTCCGCTTCTTCCTGTGTGAGAACTGTGACACAGTAATACAGGCTGGCAGCAATGACATAAAAAGGAATCAGGAACTCCATTAAAGTGAGCCGCGCTGCCGACAGTGTGGCCTGGACAGACTCCCTTCACCTGCCCCCAGCCACGTGTACATCCACATACTGCACCCCGCCTCCCACACCACTGACTGCCACACACACACACACACAGAGGAGAGGGGGTGGGTGTGTGGGGGCAGTGGGGGAGGGGGGTGCAGGGGGAGATAGGGGGTGTGGAGGGTAGGAAGAGAGGTGAAAGGTGAGGGGGAAAGACAGGCAGAAAGGAGAGAAGAAGAGAGGGACGGACCGGCAGAAAAGGGAATGATGGAAAGGGGGAAGAAGGGGGGGGGGGAGTGGGGAAGGAGTGGGGAAGGAGTGGAGTGGGGAAGGAGTGGGGAAGGAGTGGAGTGGGGAAGGAGTGGAGTGGGGAAGGAGTGGAGTGGGGAAGGAGTGGAGTGGGGAAGGAGTGGGGAAGGAGTGGAGTGGGGAAGGAGTGGAGTGGGGAAGGAGTGGGGAAGGAGTGGAGTGGGGAAGGAGTGGGGAAGGAGTGGGGAAGGAGTGGGGAAGGAGTGGAGTGGGGAAGGAGTGGGGAAGGAGTGGAGTGGGGAAGGAGTGGGGAAGGAGTGGGGAAGGAGTGGAGTGGGGAAGGAGTGGGGAAGGAGTGGGGAAGGAGTGGAGTGGGGAAGGAGTGGGGAAGGAGTGGAGTGGGGAAGGAGTGGGGAAGGAGTGGAGTGGGGAAGGAGTGGGGAAGGAGTGGAGTGGGGAAGGAGTGGGGAAGGAGTGGGGAAGGAGTGGAGTGGGGAAGGAGTGGGGAAGGAGTGGAGTGGGGAAGGAGTGGGGAAGGAGTGGGGAAGGAGTGGAGTGGGGAAGGAGTGGGGAAGGAGTGGGGAAGGAGTGGAGTGGGGAAGGAGTGGAGTGGGGAAGGAGTGGGGAAGGAGTGGAGTGGGGAAGGAGTGGGGAAGGAGTGGAGTGGGGAAGGAGTGGGGAAGGAGTGGAATGGGGAAGGAGTGGAGTGGGGAAGGAGTGGGGAAGGAGTGGGGAAGGAGTGGGGAAGGAGTGGAGTGGGGAAGGAGTGGGGAAGGAGTGGGGAAGGAGTGGAGTGGGGAAGGAGTGGGGAAGGAGTGGGGAAGGAGTGGAGTGGGGAAGGAGTGGGGAAGGAGTGGAGTGGGGAAGGAGTGCAGTGGGGAAGGAGTGGGGAAGGAGTGGAGTGGGGAAGGAGTGGGGAAGGAGTGGGGAAGGAGTGGGGAAGGAGTGGGGAAGGAGTGGAGTGGGGAAGGAGTGGGGAAGGAGTGGAGTGGGGAAGGAGTGGAGTGGGGAAGGAGTGGAGTGGGGAAGGAGTGGGGAAGGAGTGGGGAAGGAGTGGAGTGGGGAAGGAGTGGGGAAGGAGGGGAGTGGGGAAGGAGTGGAGTGGGGAAGGAGTGGAGTGGGGAAGGAGTGGAGTGGGGAAGGAGTGGGGAAGGAGTGGAGTGGGGAAGGAGTGGGGAAGGAGTGGAGTGGGGAAGGAGTGGGGAAGGAGTGGGGAAGGAGTGGGGAAGGAGTGGGGAAGGAGTGGAGTGGGGAAGGAGTGGGGAAGGAGTGGGGAAGGAGTGGGGAAGGAGGGGAGTGGGGAAGGAGTGGAGTGGGGAAGGAGTGGGGAAGGAGTGGGGAAGGAGTGGAGTGGGGAAGGAGTGGGGAAGGAGTGGGGAAGGAGTGGGGAAGGAGTGGAGTGGGGAAGGAGTGGAGTGGGGAAGGAGTGGAGTGGGGAAGGAGTGGGGAAGGAGTGGGGAAGGAGTGGGGAAGGAGTGGAGTGGGGAAGGAGTGGGGAAGGAGTGGAGTGGGGAAGGAGTGGGGAAGGAGGGGAAGGAGTGGGGAAGGAGTGGGGAAGGAGTGGGGAAGGAGTGGAGTGGGGAAGGAGTGGGGAAGGAGTGGAGTGGGGAAGGAGTGGAGTGGGGAAGGAGTGGAGTGGGGAAGGAGTGGGGAAGGAGTGGGGAAGGAGTGGAGTGGGGAAGGAGTGGGGAAGGAGTGGGGAAGGAGTGGGGAAGGAGTGGAGTGGGGAAGGAGTGGGGAAGGAGTGGGGAAGGAGTGGGGAAGGAGTGGAGTGGGGAAGGAGTGGGGAAGGAGTGGAGTGGGGAAGGAGTGGAGTGGGGAAGGAGTGGGGAAGGAGTGGAGTGGGGAAGGAGTGGGGAAGGAGTGGGGAAGGAGTGGAGTGGGGAAGGAGTGGGGAAGGAGTGGGGAAGGAGTGGAGTGGGGAAGGAGTGGGGAAGGAGTGGGGAAGGAGTGGAGTGGGGAAGGAGTGGGGAAGGAGTGGAGTGGGGAAGGAGTGGGGAAGGAGGGGAGTGGGGAAGGAGTGGAGTGGGGAAGGAGTGGGGAAGGAGTGGAGTGGGGAAGGAGTGGGGAAGGAGTGGGGAAGGAGTGGGGAAGGAGTGGAGTGGGGAAGGAGTGGGGAAGGAGGGGAGTGGGGAAGGAGTGGGGAAGGAGGGGAGTGGGGAAGGAGGGGAGTGGGGAAGGAGGGACGGGGAAGGAGGGGAGTGGGGAAGGAGGGACGGGGAAGGGACACAGAAGAAGAAAAGGGACCAGGGGAACATTGGAGGGACGGGGAAGGGACACAGAAGAAGAAAAGGGACCAGGGGAACATTGGGGGTGGGAGGGGAGAGGTGTAAGAGGGGAGGGGGGGGGGAGCAGAGAAGGATAAATTTACTAACGTTTTGAAAGCACTCAACAAACCCTGGTCTGGGAAAGAGTGTTGAAGTCCAAACACATGCCTACGCGTTCTCCACGCTTAAAAAAAAAAAAACTATTTGGTTTCTGATTCAGGTATTTTAATGTCACGCCACATACACTGGTGACTGTAGACATTTTGTTAATGTACACTATGTGTACATGTAGATGCTGTCGTTGAAACAGTAGGTGAGAGGAAGGGGGTGGGAATGATACGTTGGCCGAAACCGGTAGAAGAAGGGTGGAAACGAAGGTTAATGTTTGAAATGGTTACTTAAGTACAATTACAGAGAATCAATGAACTTCGTTAAAGAGAAGTCTCTAATAAATCAAACAAGAAACACAGCATATAATGAATGTAAAACGTATTTTAAAAAAAATCAACATTCTCCGAGACTCAATGAGTACCATGATCTGATGTGTATCACTGCGCCAGAAAACATCCAGCCAGAGATGGAGCACTCTGTACCAGGACAGTGAGTTAACATCTTCAGGTTCACAGTGAAATAGGGACGACACGATAAAAACCGAAGATAGAAACCTCAGCTTCAGCTGCGATGACATAACTACAGGGATGTTGCTCCACGCAACAACAGGTCAACCTCCTCGTCAGCTCCTAAGGGGATTACTTGCATGGGTCATGATGTGAAAACATCATCTACAAACTAGGTAATCTTTCTCACTTCCCGATGGGTACTCGCCTTACCAGAGATCCCTTTGTACAACAGAAACGACATGGAGAGAGAGGATGAGGCTGGGGACCAGAAACTGGGTCAATTATTCAAAGAAACCTTTTCCAGGAAACTAAAGGAAAAATAAACTGACCAGTTGAATGAAAAGGAGACACACACACACACACACACACACACACACACACACACACACACACACACACACACGCAGAGACATATACAGAGAGAGTCACACAGAGAGACCCTTCCATGGTCCCTCTCTGACCTCTCCCCTTCCATGGTCCCTCTCTGCCCTCTTCCCTTCCATGGTCCCTCTCTGTCCTCTTCCCTTCCATGGTCCCTCTCCTCTTCCCTTCCATGGTCCCTCTCTGCCCTCTTCCCTTCCATGGTCCCTCTCCTCTTCCCTTCCATGGTCCCTCTCTGTCCTCTCCCCTTCCATGGTCCCTCTCTGTCCTCTTCCCTTCCATGGTCCCTCTCCTCTTCCCTTCCATGGTCCCTCTCTGCCCTCTTCCCTTCCATGGTCCCTCTCCTCTTCCCTTCCATGGTCCCTCTCTGCCCTCTTCCCTTCCATGGTCCCTCTCCTCTTCCCTTCCATGGTCCCTCTCCCCTTCCATGGTCTCTCTCTGTCCTCTTCCCTTCCATGGTCCCTCTCCTCTTCCCTTCCATGGTCCCTCTCCCCTTCCATGGTCTCTCTCTGTCCTCTTCCCTTCCATGGTCCCTCTTCCCTTCCATGGTCCCTCTTCCCTTCCATGGTCCCTCTCTGTCCTCTCCCCTTCCATGGTCCCTCTCTGCCCTCTTCCCTTCCATGGTCCCTCTCTGTCTTCCACTCAAAGTCCACATGATGGACCGACTGAACGGCGAGAGAACCATGCCACTGACTCTCCGAGGAACAGGGGCAGGCGGTGCAGAGACAAGGAAGGAATATGAAGTGGATTACCAACTGCATTAGGGCGAACTGCTGAAATAAAATATACCTCATCTGTGATGATAGCCCAAGCAGAGCTGCCATCTCCAAGCTAATAACAAGTAAAAAAATAAATCACCGAAAAAGTAACGAAATGACCTAATAACCTCTCCATAAATGATAAAACTGAAACGTTCGATTAAAAACAAGCTCACCTCCATCAGCATCGTAATCAAATCAATTACACAGTGCTCGCTTCATTCCAAAGCTGGGAAAAACAAATCTCGGAATGAAGCGTTTGTTAAAGAGAGAGAGAGAGAGAGAGAGAGAGAGAGAGAGAGAGAGAGAGAGAGAGAGAGAGAGAAGTGATCTTTCTGCAGCCTTCAAGACTACTCCTTTCATTTCTATTTCCAAAAACAATTTGCAAAAGTTTGTTGCCGGCATAGGAGTGGTTGACCTTTGGCCTGAGGTCTTCCACGCCACACTGAACCTTTGGCCAGAGGTCTTCCACGCCACACTGAACCTTTGGCCAGAGGACTTCCACGCCACACAGAACCTTTGGCCTGAGGTCTTCCACGCCACACTGAACCTTTGGCCAGAGGTCTTCCACGCCACACTGAACCTTTGGCCAGAGGTCTTCCACGCCACACTGAACCTTTGGCCAGAGGTCTTCCACGCCACACTGAACCTTTGGCCAGAAGTCTTCCACGCCACACTGAACCTTTGGCCAGAGGTCTTCCACGCCACTCTGAACCTTTGGCCAGAGGTCTTCCACGCCACACTGAACCTTTGGCCTGAGGTCTTCCACGCCACACAGAACCTTTGGCCAGAGGTCTTCCACGCCACACTGAACCTTTGGCCAGAAGTCTTCCACGCCACACTGAACCTTTGGCCAGAGGTCTTCCACGCCACACTGAACCTTTGGCCAGAGGTCTTCCACGCCACACTGAACCTTTGGCCTGAGGTCTTCCACGCCACACTGAACCTTTGGCCAGAGGTCTTCCACGCCACACTGAACCTTTGGCCAGAGGTCTTCCACGCCACACTGAACCTTTGGCCTGAGGTCTTCCACGCCACACTGAAACTCGGGCTTGAGATCCATACTGGGAATTGACGATTCGACATTTTTTATTTACGGTTTTCTCGGCAAATGGGTCAACAACCCCACTCTATGGAATGCCGACGTGAGTTCAAACCCGGCCTGAAACCTCTGTGCTGCACAACGGAAAGTTCGTGGAATCCATCCAGCATGGGATGATTTAGGTTTCAGTCGGCAGAAGACTGTGGATATCAGGGAAGATCGCATTTTGGCGTCGTTGCTTTTTCAGCAGAAATCGATAAATCGATTTGGGGGGCCAGGAACAAAACACTTACTTCAGCTGTGTGAAGATAAAACTGCCAGAAGTGTCATGTACTACTACTACTACTACTACTACTACTACTACTACTGTTGCTGCTGCTGCTACCAATACTACGACTACGAATAAAAATAATCAAAAACCGACAAACTCGTATGAAAAAAAATGCAGCAAAAGTAACTGCCTCGTCCAAATATTTTCCATAATCAAGTTCAAAACCTGATTAGCAGACTGGGTTTATGCGAAGGTAAGGCCCGTGGTGTAGCGTATATGGGTCAGCTGGCACGTTTTAACACCTTGAAGCTGAACCTGAACTGACATGTACACATTTTGGTGAAAGAAGGGAAAGCTTGACCTTGGAAATAGAAAGCTTTGTGGCTAAACACGGGCAAGCGTTACACTGTGTGTGAACGTGATCTTTTTGTATGGATTTCACCTATCTTAATGCCAACGTTACACTGTGTGTGAACGTGATCTTTTTGTATGGATTTCACCTATCTTAATGCCAACGTTACACTGTGTGTGAACGTGATCTTTTTGTATGGATTTCACGTACCTTAATGCGAATTTTATTGAATTCATATATATTTATATATGTTGTGTGCGTGTGCGTGCGTAAGTGCGTCCATGCATGCATGCGTGTGTGTGTGTGTGTGTGTGTGTGTGTGTGTGTGTGTGTGTGTGTGTGTGTGCGTGCGTGCGCGTTGTTTTAGTCAATCTCAGCCATTGTAAATTCTTATTTGAATAGTTTTAATCTCTTTTCTATGTTTCGCATGATCATTTTATGTTGGTGTATCTAGTCTGTGATTGCACAAATTAATTACCATGTGGATTGATAAAGTGTGTTTGACTGACTGATTGATTGATTGATGGACTGATGTTTGAAGACATGAGAACTAGTGTTATTTGGGATTTTTATGAAAACCACAAAGCCAGGAACCCAAGTTCAAAATGTCCACAGATATTCTTCAGGAAAACAGAATCTTGCGTAACGCCGATGTCTGCATGTGGAAGAACATGGATTGTCCTGAGTGAGGCTTCGGAACGTAACCACGGATTAAGCGAACCCCAACCACGGACTGAACGAACCCCAACCACAGACTAAACGAACCCCAAACACGGACTGAACGAACCCCAACCACGGACTGAACGAACCCCAACCACAGACTGAACGAACCCCAACCACGGACTGAACAAACCCCAACCACGGACTGAACAAACCCCAACCACGGACTGAACGAACCCCAACCACGGACTGAACGAACCCCAACCACAGACTAAACGAACCACAATCTCGAGTAGAGTGCTGAGTCCCAGCATCCGCCCACACATTCATTCTAAATGCTGTTTCGATCGATTTTAATCAATATTGTATTACTGTGTACACAACTACTGATGTGTCATTTTTAAAGGATCGGTACTATATTTTTGCAGGCTCAGAAATAATAGTTCAGTGTAAATGAAAGTTGACAACATTTTCACGGAGGGTTCATTAACCTGTTACAGTCGCTACACGTCAGGCTGTGTACAGTGGTCGGAGTCTGAACTTCTGGGGGTGATTTGGGTCAAGGCCGGGGAAGTGTGGAGAAAACAACACAAAATACACCGTAAACCATACTGACCATACAACTCTGTACAAATGGAGAACAGTTCTTCAATCAGCATACTGACCATACAACTCTGTACAAATGGAGAACAGTTCTTCAATCAGCTCCTAAATCTGGACAGCCACGACGGAAGTTCCAAATCCTACACTGAGTTCATACAACTCCACAGAAGTTAAGAAACTGACAACGTGAAATTACACGTAGACATACTCCAACTAGTTTAACAAACATCCTTTTCTCAGCCCAAAAACAGATGGGACAGACCCAATCCAGGTCACAATGAAGAAGACAGTGCCAGAGAACCTTTCTCTGAGTAAACTAATAGCCAGGAATGTAGGCTGTGATCATAATGTCGGATGCAGTTCCTTCCAGCTGTCTTGCTGGGTGGAGCGACTGTCATGGGCTGGAC
>NC_134877.1:1083169-1150669 GCF_041734735.1 Babylonia areolata
CCCCTAACACACACCTCCCCCTGTCCACCCCCCCTCCCCTAACACACACCTCCCCCTGTCCACACCCCCCTCTCCTAACACACACCTCCCCCTGTCCACACCCCCCTCCCCTAACACACACCTCCCCCTGTCCACACCCCCCTCTCCTAACACACACCTCCCCCTGTCCACACCCCCTCCCCTAACACACACATCCCCCTGTCCACCGCCCCCCCCCCTCTCCTAACACGCACCTCCCCCTGTCCACTCCCCCCCTCTCCTAACACACACCTCCCCCTGTCCACCCCCCCTCTCCTAACACGCACCTCCCCCTTTCCACACCCCCCTCTCCTAACACACACCTCCCCCTGTCCACCCCCCTCTCCTAACACACACCTCCCCCTGTTCACCCCCCCTCCCCTAACACACACCTCCCCCTGTTCACTCCCCCTCCCCTAACACACACCTCCCCCTGTCCACCCCCCCTCCCCTAACACACACCTCCCCCTGTCCACTCCCCCTCCCCTAACACACACCTCCCCCTGTTCACTCCCCCTCCCCTAACACACACCTCCCCCTGTTCACTCCCCTCCCCTAACACACACCTCCCCCTGTCCACCCCCCTCTCCTAACACACACCTCCCCCTGTCCACACCCCTCCCCTAACACACACCTCCCCCTGTCCACACCCCTCCCCTAACACACACCTCCCCCTGTCCACACACCCTAACACACACCTCCCCCTGTCCACACACCCCCTCTCCTAACACACACCTCCCCCTGTTCACCCCCCCTCCCCTGACACACACCTCCCCCTGTCCACCCCCCCTCCCCTAACACACACCTCCCCCTGTCCACCCCCCTCCCCTGACACACACCTCCCCCTGTCCACCCCCCCTCCCCTAACACACACCTCCCCCTGTCCACACCTCCCTCTCCTAACACACACCTCCCCCTGTCCACACCCCCCTCTCCTAACACACACCTCCCCCTTCCACCCCCCCTCTCCTAACACACACCTCCCCCTGTCCACACCCCCCTCCCCTAACACACACCTCCCCCTGCCCACCCCTCCCTCTCTCCTCTCCTAACACCCCCCCCCCCCCGTCCACACCCCCTCCTAACCCCCCGCCCCCCCGTCCAGCCCCCCACATTCCCCCAAACCAGTGCACCCAGTCACACTTCCATCAATGGCGGAAATGACTGAGTTTCAGACGCCATCAGAGCCAGCTCCAGAGGCGGCATTCTGCAAATTGACGATGACCTCGTCAAACCTATCAGCTTTATTACCGCCTCCGCCACACTGTGGTCTCTACCCACTGTAGTCAGTGCAACAGGTGCCCTCCAGACAGGGTGCCCGTGAAGCACGAACTGGTGCGATGTCTGGATCTGAACCCTACGGGTGTGCACAGATTGTGATGACTGAATGGCTGATACAGGAACTTGTGCTGTATCTCTCCGTCATGACTAAAGGACCGCTGTCTGGATCTGAACCCTAAAGGTCTGCACAGATTGTATCTCTCTGCCATGACTAAAGGACCGCTGTCTGGATCTGAACCCTAGGGGTCTGCACAGATTGTATCTCTCCGCCATGACTAAAGGACCGCTGTCTGGATCTGAACCCTGAGGGTCTGCACAGATTGTATCTCTCCGCCATGACTAAAGGACCGCTGTCTGGATCTGAACCCTGAGGGTCTGCACAGATTGTATCTCTCCGCCATGACTAAAGGACCGCTGTCTGCACCACGGACACGAAAATGGGGAGTATTGTTTTCTTTCTGAAGTTTCTCAGCAAACCACACCCCATTTTTTCATGCACTGAATAAGCCTTTGCTCAGCGTAATGCATGTGCACCATTACAAATCGTGGAAAGCTTGCTGTTTTGTAGAGGGTAGTCTCCGGACAGTCCTAGATCTCTCACAGTCTGAACATAGTGTGAAAAACAAAACAAGGACCAGACTGTGGAATACAAAGATTTAGTGAAACATGTCAAGCAGGAAATGTCAGTGAGTAAAGACGTGAGGATTTCACTGGTGTATACAGGTTCACCAATTAGACAGGTTCACCAACTGGACAGGTTCACCAGTTAGACAGGTTCACCAAGAGGACAACACAAGTAAGGAAATACGTGAGGGTTTCACTGGTGTAGACAGGTTCACCAGTTAGACAGGTTCACCAGTTAGACAGGTTCACCAGTTAGGTTCACCAAGAGGACAGCAGTACAACCCATGCAGCCTTCACCACCCACACAGGGGCAGCTGTGTCTGCCCGAACGGGACAGGATTTGTATCTGGTTTTGTACGCTGAAGCAAACAACAAAAACACAAAAAACAAAAAAACAAAAAACAAAACAAAACGTTGGGCTGTTTTATGCTTGACTGGTATGATAGCGAGACATAATCGTGTTGAACTAAGAACATTATATATTAACGTGGATAAAAAGCAAGTACGCGATCATATACACATTGTCAGTGGCAGGGATCGCACAAAATATGGCAGTGACAACTGATTGCTGTTACCTCAGTTTGGGCGTAAGACAGGAAGACTGACACTGGGAGAGAGAGAGAGAGAGAGAGAGAGAGACAGAGACAGAGACAGAGACAGAGAGAGAGACAGAGACAGAGACAGACAGAGACAGACAGACAGACAGACAGAGAGTTATTGTGGAACTTCATAATAATCATTTTCCATAATGTTGTAAGATTGCATGGCAGACATCTGAAGCAGTATGGAGAGTTGACTGATTTGTGAATTATAGTCAGAAAAGAAAAGACACGATTTTAGTGATTTGAAAAAAAAGAGAAAATACTATATTCCTATACACAAGACCTTTCTTTCCCGGAACCAAACGGGGCGAACATGGTGGGGTGAAGAGGAGTCAGGACATCACGTGAAGAGTTCACCACTTCACACACCTCAGCCACTGCACTCTTTCGGACCCTTCAAGTAGACCGAGGAGTCCTGTGTGTTCTCAGACCAGGAAAGAGGACGGCTGACCAGAGAAATGTATCGCACACCCCTTCATGTTCCGTCTCTTCTTCATTCCTCTGTGCTCTTTTTGCTGTTTTGAAAGGAGAAATTTCAAAACCAGCACACCTCCCCCGAACTGAGACTGGAGTTTTCTTCATGCACAACAGAATAGTCTTCCATTACAGTATGCCCAAGTGCGACATACAGTGTGGCCTTCACAACGTGACACAGTGTGGCCTTCACAACGTGACACAGTGTGGCCTTCACAACGTGACACAGTGTGGCCTTCACAACGTGACACAGTGTGGCCTTCACAACGTGACACAATGTGGCCTTCACAACGTGACACACAATGTGGCCTTCACAACGTGTCACAGTGTGGCCTTCACAACGGCTGTCTATTTATCCATTCTCTTTCCTTGGTCTCTCTTCACTCGCGCTGTGTGAAAAATGCGTGAGTGCGTTCGTGCGGGGGTAGAGTGTGTGTGTGTGTGTGTGTGCAGAAAGTAGTAGGCGGGAGGCCTCGACTGACATGACCCAGTACCTCTCCCTTGGTAACCTGATCATAGCAACGCCTACCAATTTTGGCGCTCACCCCCTCCCCTCCCCCTCCGACCCCCATCCTCGCCACGCGCCCTTCCATCCCCCTCCCCCCCCCCTCCACCTTCCTTGTGCCTCTGCCACTGGCCAACAATACGACACACTTATCTCACCCTACAACTGCCATTCAGGCGATAAGGAAAAAACCTATCTCACAAGCGTCAGCATCATATTCACAGATTTCACAAACGTGATTGATACGCCCCCCCCCCCCTCTCTCTCTTTGTTTCTTTTTGTCGTTTTTTTTTTCTTTCTTTTTTTTAATGCAGAAACTTGTCGAACGCATAGATTCGACGAATTGTTCAAGCCTTTACAGCCTGATAAAAAATGTTAAACCACGATACATAAAGTTGAAATAACAAAAGAAAACCAAATTCGAGGGTTGGGTGGGGGCTGCCCCAACAGAACGAGGGTTGGGTGAGGGTTACCCCCACAGGACGGAGGAAAGGGGGCTGCCCCCACAGGACGAGGGTTAAGTGGGGGCTAACCCCTACAGGACAGGGGGATGGGTGAGGGGGCCGCCCCAGCCGTTGACAGGAGGATGGCCAGGTATTGACGGCCTGTGTTGCTGGGTACACAGTGCCCGGCCTTTTGTTGGCCTGATGGAACCTCCGGCCTGACAGTGAGTGTCTGCCGTGTCATGGCCCAAACATCAGTGCTCTGCTTCCCTCTAATGATCCACACTGTCTTGGAGGTTAGGGCCTCCTCTCCTCCCCACCTCCTGCTACAGCCATTCCTCCCTCCCTCCCTCACACACACACACAGATAGACACACAGATTTACAGACACACACGCACACACACATACACACACGCACAGACACACAGATTTACAGACAGGCAGACAGACACACACACACACACACGCACACACACACACACACACACACACACACCAAGTCACATGCACGACAGCACTACCTGCTCAAGAGGTAAACCATTTGGACCTAGCACCTTCCACACACAAAACAACAAGAACAAAACAATCAACTGATTCCAGAATTGGCTCTGAAGGTGTCTTGAAAGTTTCTGTCATGGAGGTAGTTTGACTCTCGTTGTTCTAGCCAGGTTGGGAGGCGGACAGTGGATAGTTTTACTTCCTGTCTCAAACCACAGCAGGATCAGCCTCATCACTGCCGGAGAACTGTGGGCAGTCACTGTCTCTGCCTGCACGCCAGGCGCAGGGAAACAAGCTGTGTGCTTTGTTTTGTTTGTTTTGATTAACATGTTTGTTTGCTTTATCATTGGTTTCCTGCTTCAAAGAGACCGCGTGACAGACAGACAGAGACTGACAGAGTGAGAGACAGAGAGACAGAGAGACTGAGAGAGAGAGAGAGAGAGAATGATACACACAGAGGACCGGACAATGTGATGCCTTTTACAGGACATCAGATGATACATGGTGGGGGCAGGAAGTACAACCAGCCAAAGAAGATGAACAATTATGACAGCAGAAGTAGAAAGGAAAGCAGCATAAAACGAACGCTAATTACAGGGTGTGTCCAGCTCTGTGGAAACTTATTAACGCTAATTACAGGGTGTATCCAGCTCTGTGGAAACTTATTAACGCTAATTACAGGGTGTATCCAGCTCTGTGGAAACTTATTAACGCTAATTACAGGGTACATCCAGCTCTGTGGAAACTTATTAACGCTAATTACAGGGTGTATCCAGCTCTGTGGAAACTTATTAACGCTAATTACAGGGTACATCCAGCTCTGTGGAAACTTATTAACGCTAATTACAGGGTGTATCCAGCTCTGTGGAAACTTATTATCGCTAAATACAGGGTGTATCCAGCTCTGTGGAAACTTATTATCGCTAATTACAGGGTGTATCCAGCTCTGTGGAAACTTATTAACGCTAATTACAGGGTACATCCAGCTCTGTGGAAACTTATTAACGCTAATTACAGGGTGTATGTAGCTCTGTGGAAACTTATTAACGCTAAATACAGGGTGTATCCAGCTCTGTGGAAACTTATTAACGCTAAATACAGGGTGTATCCAGCTCTGTGGAAACTTATTAACGCTAATTACAGGGTGTATCCAGCTCTGTGGAAACTTATTAACTCTAAATACAGGGTGTATCCAGCTCTGTGGAAACTTATTAACGCTAATTACAGGGTGTATGTAGCTCTGTGGAAACTTATTAACGCTAATTACAGGGTAAATAATAACAATAATAATAATAATAATGGTATTTATATAGCACTGAATCTTGTGCAGAGACAAATCAAAGCGCTTTCGCACCAGTCATTCACACGCATGCATAACTCTAAAAGTGGAGAAACTGAAGACAAGGAAGAGGCAGGGAAGGGAGGCTATTTTGGGAAGAGGTGGGTTTTAAGGCCATTTACTCTCCTAACATCATTGTTCTTTAATGTGGAATATGTGCAATGATTTTTGTTGTTTTTTTAAATGTTTTTTTTTTTGGTGTTATATACAAGTGCCTTATTTTGTTGTTGTTTTCGGAATATTCTTTATACAAGTGTATTATAATGATTATGCAAATAAGCATATACATAATCATTATCATCCCAAACGCCGACTGTCCTAAAAACCCTCTTGGCCGAGAGATTGGGGGATGAAAAACTTGGGCAAGACACTCTCCACTATACTATCATCAAATTCTAGCCCAGATAGTCGGAACAGAACATGTCTCCTGTACTGTTCTGGTGATCATAGTCGGATACGACTGACTATCCTACATTACCGCATCGTATCTTATCTCCTCTTGCCTCTTCTTCTGTTCTGTGGGCATAAATTGGATCCGACTGACTATCCTACATTATTACCCTTTCTACCCTGTCCCTATACACAGGGCAGAAAAGGCGGCAATACAAGGTCATCCAAGAGTCATGACCTGGGTGCGGCCCGGCCCCCTAAGAGTGTAAGGAATTCAGGACCGAAACACTTGACTGAGGGGGGCTTCTAGCTCTGTGGAAACTTATTAACGCTAAATACAGGGTGTATCCAGCTCTGTGGAAACTTATTAACGCTAAATACAGGGTGTATCCAGCTCTGTGGAAACTTATTAACGCTAAATACAGGGTGTATCCAGCTCTGTGGAAACTTATTAACGCTAAATACAGGGTGTATCCAGCTCTGTGGAGACTTATCAACGCGAATTACAGGGTGTATCCATCTCTGTGGAAACTTATTAACGCTAAATGCAGGGTGTATCCAGCTCTGTGGAAACGTATTAACGCTAATTAGAGAGTGTATCCAGCTCTGTGGAAACTTATTAACCCTAATTACATGGTGTATCCAGGTCTGTGGAAACTTATTAACCCTAATTACATGGTGTATCCAGGTCTGTGGAAACTTATTAACGCTAATCACAGGGTGTATCCAGGTATGTGGAAACATTTGCTGTGTTTCGGAAACCTTTTCCTCTCAACACACACCAAATTAACGGTTGCAGATGTTTTTATTTTTCTAAAAATAAAACTACCGACGAAATCAAAACGAAACAAACTTTACTCTGTCCCGGCTGCAGATGTAAGACACGGTTTTTGTCGCTTTGATAAATCTTGCTGATAGCACTCCCCCCCCCACCCCTACCCATTTCAACCACCATCTCCCCAGCCGTTCTCTTTTTGCTGGCTGTTTTGGACAGCTCTTTCCGTCCTTCCTCTTCAACACCACGCTCACACACACACACACACACACACACTTAAACACACACAGACACACACACTGACACACACACACACACACAACCACAACACTCAACACACTTACACACACACACACATACACACCCACACACACACTGACACACACACACACACACACTGTCCTCTCTTGCATCGTTCCTTTCTTCCATCCTCACTCTCCCTGCACCACTCTCTGTGATGTATTCTGGGTCTGACGTCAGCACTTCATGTACTTCCGCTTTACCTCATTACCCAGGTGACATCAGCTGTGTCGTCCCCTCACCTCCAGTTTCGCACACACACCCCCTCTCTCTCTTTGTCTCTCACTCTCTTTCTCCCTCTCTTTCACACACTCTCTCGTTAGTCTACCAGACAGAACAAGACAGTCACGACACACACTGTACCGTCAGATAGAACGCTGCGAAATATGAAGTAAGATCAACTGTTGTCTTCGAAACGTGAAGTCGTTACGCCAAGCCAATGGTTCTGCAACAGAGAAAAGCCTTCATAAGATCAACACTACCTCGTTCTGTTCACGAGGAACACTTGATGATAATAAACAGTCATTGTGATCACCATCAGCATCAAACAATACTGATCATCATAACCAAGCAACCGCGCGCGCACCCGCGCACACACACACACACACACACACACACACACACACACACACTTGGGAAAATAATCATAAAACGCAACACGCTAGACTGAGTCCGCAGTACAAATGCCATTGTATCCTGTGTCATCATCAATGCAGTCCCATTGACTTTCTTTGCTGGGAGACATACAATAGGCATCCACGGCTAATTATATATATATATATATATATATATATATATATATATATATACACACACATATATACATATATATATATACACACATCTCTCTCTCTCTCTCTATATATATATATACATACATATCTCTCTCTCTCTCCCTCTCTCTCTCTGTATATATATATATATACATATCTCTCTCTCTCTCTCTGTCTATATATATATATATATATATATATATATATATATATATATATATATACACATACATATCACTCCAAAAGAAAGGAACTGTTGGACTGCCGGCGTGGACACGAAGAGGGTTCATTTCAACTGGTATTCCCGTTCCTCCCCCTCCCCCCCCAAACCCCCCCCCTCCCCCGGTTTCCCCCAGAACAGAGAGAGGGAAAGAACTGACAGAACAGCGCGTGCAGTCTGACTCTGATTTGCTTCATTTCCGAAGCGATGAGAACATTAGCAGTGCAGCCGGTAATGCCGACGCTAGCGCTAAGGGTCGTATCGACGACCGCCGGTAGTTGGAAACAATTCGGTCTCGGCCTGAGTGTGGCCTGCAACACATAACTGCGGAAAGATGTCGGGACCATTTGCATCTTGATGCCAGAGACGGTAGGTGGTGTTTTTCCTACTTCTTCAGGCGTCCTATCGACCCGGTGTCATACAGTGCTGGAGGTGCTAATGGCGATGAATCATCCTCTGCTGCCCTTCACGACACTTCAGGGTGCAGAGACACCCTGGACCTGGTCCTACCTGAGGGTGCAGAGACACCCTGGACCTGGTCCTACCTGAGGGTGCAGAGACACCCTGGACCTGGTCCTACCTGAGGGTGCAGAGACACCCTGGACCTGATCCTACCTGAGGGTGCAAAGACACCCTGGACCTGGTCCTACCTGAGGGTGCAGAGACACCCTGGACCTGGTCCTACCTGAGGGTGCAGAGACACCCTGGACCTGGTCCTACCTGAGGGTGCAGAGACACCCTGGACCTGGTCCTACCTGAGGGTGCAGAGACACCCTGGACCTGATCCTACCTGAGGGTGCAGAGACACCCTGGACCTGGTCCTACCTGAGGGTGCAGAGACACCCTGGACCTGGACCTTCCAGAAGATGCTGAGACCCTGGACCTGATCCTACATCACGGTGCTGAGACCCTGGACCTGATCCTACCGGGCGTGCAAGGAGGCGTGCTGTCTGGGTCTGACGAACAAGCACGAGGTCACCGAAATCACAATCACTGTACCGAGGACCGAAACAAGTTTACAAATAGATGTGGAAGTCCAAGTCCAAAGAAATATTGTACCGACGACCGAAACAAGTTTACAAATAGATGTGGAAGTCCAAGTCCAAAGAAATATTGTACCGACGACCGAAACAAATTTACAAATAAATGTGGAAGTCCAAGTCCAAAGAAATATTGTACCGACGACCGAAACAAATTTACAAATAAATGTGGAAGTACAAGTCCAAAGAAATATTTATCGTAGTTTTCTCCAACAGAGCAACGGATCTGTTTGTAAACGGGGCTGTGTTACGTGATTATTGCTGATGCCGACAGCTGTAAACATATTCCCCACACAGCACTGCTGTCCACGGCCGCAGCAGCCACCGGAGGACGTTTGGGTGTGATGCAATATTATCACATATTTGCATAATCGTGCTGCCCATAATTATCGATGAATGTGAAGCAGCCATTCCACGCTGAATTTATTGCCAGAAACGACAGTGTGTTTACTGGGGACATTGGTTGGGTGGTAGAAAAACAACAATCTGCATTGTCAACTGTGCAACGTTTTGCCGGGGTGGTAGAAAACAAAATCTGCATTGTCAACTGTGCAACTTTCTGCCGGGGTGTTAGAAAACAAAATCTGCATTGTCAACTGTGCAACGTTTTGCCGGGGTGGTAGAAAACAAAATCTGCATTGTCAACTGTGCAACTTTCTGCCGGGGTGTTAGAAAACAAAATCTGCATTGTCAACTGTGCAACTTTCTGCCGGGGTGGTAGAAAACAAAATCTGCATTGTCAACTGTGCAACTTTCTGCCGGGGTGTTAGAAAACAAAATCTGCATTGTCAACTGTGCAACTTTCTGCCGGGGTGTTAGAAAACAAAATCTGCATTGTCAACTGTGCAACGTTTTGCCGGGGTGGTAGAAAACAAAATCTGCATTGTCAACTGTGCAACTTTCTGCCGGGGTGTTAGAAAACAAAATCTGCATTGTCAACTGTGCAACGTTTTGCCGGAGTGTTTGTCACAAAAGGAACTTCAATGGTGCACACCACGTCTCACTGTTGATGCTTAATAAATAGTAATCCTTCATTTCACACCACGTCTCACTGTTGATGCTTAATAAATAGTAATCCTTCATTTCACACCACGTCTCACTGTTGGTGCTTAATAAATAGTAATCCTTCATTTCACACCACGTCTCACTGTTGATGCTTAATAAATAGTAATCCTTCATTTCACACCACGTCTCACTGTTGATGCTTAATAAATAGTAATCCTTCATTTCACACCACGTCACACTGTTAGTGCTTTATAAATAGTAATCCTTCATTTCACACCACGTCACACTGTTAGTGCTTTATAAATAGTAATCCTTCATTTCACACCACGTCACACTGTTAGTGCTTTATAAAGAGTACTCCTTCCTCTATTTCACATCACGTCACATTGTTAGTGCTTTATAAATAGTACTCCTTCCTCTGTTTCACATCACGTCACACTGTTAGTGCTTTATAAAGAGTACTCCTTCCTCTGTTTCACACCACATCCTTCGTTGTTGCTGTATCAGAATCACGTCAACTGTTCTGAGTGGTCCTCGTGGATAAATGAACAACAAATCTTGAAAAGAAATGACATTTAGAAAGTCACTAATGAAGTTATTCCATTTGCTCTGAGGTTTCTGACTTGGATTACCTGGGACCGGTGTCCGTGACAGTAGCGGAATGGACAATCCGAACATCAAGATTCAGGATACGACAGTATGTCTGATATACAGAAGATGAGAAGCGAGACAGACAGATGGACAAACATACTGATATTGGGACAGAGAGGAAAACAGAAACTAACATCAATAAAAACAAAACATCTCAGATGCGTGTTTTTAACCACAGTGTAAGACACATACTGCACTAGCAATGACAAGCATCAGTATCACTGACCTTGTAACACAGCTCAGACAATGAACGATTAGTTCTGATGAGCGGAATGGACAGACTTTTTGCTCTTTAATTACTTCCCAGTTATGCGAAATTCAATGCAACAAAATCCAAGGACATATGGATTATAAAACAATACCAGAATGTTTATTTTAAACGAAGTCATCTCGATGGTTGAGCTTCGTATCATCAAACGGAAGGGGGATCTTCTTGGGTGAACTATTGTCCTAACAGCTCGGTGAGCAAGTTCAAGGTCATCAAGGGGTCGACAGTCTGGAGGGAAAGGCATGGAAGCTGTCACCTTTTTGGCGGGGTATGAAGGCTGTCTTTATTAACAAGACAAATGTGTGATCTGAAGGCTGTCTTTATTAACAAGACAAATGTGTGATCTGAAGGCTGTCTTTATTAACAAGACAAATGTGTGATCTCTCATGACGAGTGCCCGGAGCAACACTTCACTGGGATGAAAGACTGGGAGGACGTTCGTCCATGTTATTTCCATGTCCTCAGTACGTGCACTCTCTGACCATTTCCATGTCCTCAATACTTGCACTATCTCACCATTTCTATGTCCTCAATACCTGCACTCTCTCACCATTTCTATGTCCTCAATACCTGCACTATCTCACCATTTCTATGTCCTCAATACTTGCACTATCTCACCATTTCTATGTCCTCCATACCTGCACTATCTCACCATTTCTATGTCCTCAATACTTGCACTATCTCACCATTTCTATGTCCTCAATACTTGCACTCTCTCACCATTTCTATGTCCTCAATACTTGCACTCTCTCACCATTTCTATGTCCTTAATACTTACACTCTCACCATTTCTATATCTGACCATTTCTATGTCCTCAGTACTTGCACTCTGTCACATACACAGCGAGGCCTGTGAGGGTGTGGGGGTGAGGGGTGAGGGGTGAGACAGAGAAGGAGAGGGGGTTGGGGGGGGGATCAAAGCAACATGATGGATGTTCACGTCCAAAGAGACAAAGCATTCTCTCTCACTTTCTTCCCTGCTCGATCGGGCGTGTGTGTGTGTGTGTGTGTGTGTGTGTGTGTGTGTGTGTGTGTGTGTGTGTGCGTGCGTGCGTGCGTGCGTGCGTGCGTGTTTTCTAGAGAGAGCGTGTGTGTGTGCTATTCTCCAATGGTGACAGTGCAATTATTTTCTCTCTCTCTTTTTTTAACACGCATCATGGTCTTTGAGAGCGGACACAGAAACTAAACACAGCATGGGGCAGTAACTGAAATGGTTGTAAAGCAGTAGTTTTCCACGTGTACAGAGTGATTGCAGAGAAACGTTGCACGAGTGGCCCTCCCCCCCCCCCTCCCTCCCACTTTCTTCACACGTGCTTCCTGTCACTCGGAAGCAGACAATCATATTCTGTTTTATTTTTGCTGCTTCTGACAACATCAGTGTCCTTTCTGTTTCAGCAGTGTCATGTTTCCTGAACCGGTCAGCAACACGTTTCCTGACCAGGTCATTTTGAACAAAAGAATCAAATTAACATTCGTCAAAATCTGTTGTAGAAATTCCCATCAGGTATCGCCTCTATCTCAGTCCTTTCAACACACACACACACACGCACGCACGCACGCACACACACACACACACACACACACACACACACACACATACAAATACAAACCGATTGGGTGTCAGTCTATGCGGGGTGCAGCCTAGACCCACGAGGTGTGTTGCCGGGTCATCATCACAGCTTAATGACAGCTTACCTGGTGCACTGATCATGGCTACAGACTGTGACGTGTCAGGACATCACAATGCTACAGACTGTGACGTGTCAGGACATCACAATGCTACAGACTATGACGTGTCAGGACATCACAATGCTACAGACTGTGTCGTGTCAGGACACCACACCTCACATGATGCCCTGCTAATGGCTACAGACTGTGTCGTGTCAGGACATCACAATGTTACAGACTGTGACGTGTCAGGACACCACACCTCACATGGTGACCTGCTAATGGCTACAGGCTGTCGTGTCAGGACATCACAATGTTACAGACTGTGACGTATCAGGACACCACACCTCACATGGTGCCCTGCTAATGGCTACAGACTGACGTGTCAGGACACCACAGCGGTCATTGTACCCGGCTCAGGGGGGAAGGTCGATGCTCACCCGATGCTCTAGTCGCCCCACAGCCAGTGGGGGAGTCCCACATAAATCTGTCAGCCCCGCTCTCACCCAGAACCACACCCGCCCAGCTGGTTAAAGGCTCGTGCAGGAAAGGTTTATGGGAGCCAGTTTTCCGCCTGGGGCGCTTTTATGGGAGCTAATCACAACAGTAGCAGAGATGTGTGTCACTTAAGGCAAATAACCCTCTCTGGGAACAAGTCTGGGTGTGAGGCAACAGTGGGCTAACTGCCAGCTTTCTTCATCCACATGGGCAAGTCAAAGAGAAAAGCGACAGGCTCATTACGAACAACTGCTGCAATAAAACTGCATTGAACAAGTAAACTCCATTGGTAAGACTATAAAACTGACACACACACACGTGCACGCGCTCGAAGAGAGAGAGAGAGAGAGAGAGAGAGAGAGAGAGACAGAGACAGAGACAGAGACAGAGAGAGACAGACACAGAGACAGAGAGAGAGACAGAGAGAGACAGAGACAGAGAGAGACAGAGAGAGATTAATTCCAGGCCAGGATGGGACTGGCAATCCCCCTAACTGTAAGCTGGACGATCAAACACGTCCCCCCATGGCCATTGATCACTGCCCCATTCCCCACTTCCGCAAAACAAAGCGACAACAAGCAGCGGGCGAGTTGTGCTGAACTGCAGCAGGCTCAAAGACCTTGCTTCTTCTTCAGCAACTCCAACGATTACTCGTATGTACGAGCGGGCTTTTACCTATATGCCCCTTTTACCCCGCTATGAAGGCAGCCATACACCATTTTCGTGTGTGTGCATGCTGGGTACGTTCTTGTTCCCATAACATGCCGGGCGCGGAAATGGATTACAAGATCTTTAACGTGCGTATTTGATCTTCTGCATGCGTACACACGAAGGGGGTTCAAGCACTAACATTTCTGCACGTAATTACGTTGAGCTGGGAACTCGGAAAAAAAAAATCCCCACCCTTGATCCACCACGTGCACCGGAGCCGGGGATCGAACTCAGGAACATGGGCCGAGAATGCAGCACTCTAACCACACGGCCACCACACCCGTCCGCCCTTCTGACTCACTGCAGCATCGGTGTCCGTGACCCCACGTGCTCAGGACAGCTACAGACCCCGTTTGCTTCTCGCACAGTAGATGTCGCAATTTATCACAATGCCCACTGTGAACTCCAGCCGCTGAACACTCGCTGTGGGCATGCGCACTAACCCAGCGATGAAGACAGCCATGCAATGTGAATCCTGGACATCCTGGACAATGTGAATCCTGGAATCCTGGACAATGTGAATCCTGGAATCCTGGACAATGTGAATCCTGGACAATGTGAATCCTGGACATCCTGGACAATGTGAATCCTGGACAATGTGAATCCTGGAATCCTGGACAAGGTGTATCCTGGACAAGTCCCTCCCCGTGAGTAAAGGGAGTGTGAAGAAGAAAAATGGAGAAAGATACAATGGTTGGAAGCTTACAACGCCAAACACAGGATGATACGTCACACAGAACACAGTGTCCTTGTCTCTCTGTTGCCTGGTGAGGGGGCTGCTTGCTTCCTGGACACATGGCCCCTTTCTTCACCATCAGCCTCTTCTTCAAATGCTAGACTTCCGATCGCCCCATCCAGCTCCCAAAACTTTGCCAAGAATCCAAACAAGAGTAAGTTTGAAAGCATAAAGTGCAGTTAGTTCATGAAATGTTAACTGTTGGGATGGACACTATGTCTACAGGGCTTTTGCAACAGGTAAGAGCCGGAAATTGATTTTGCCAGGAATGAATTCCACTTTCAAAGGCCAACCAAATGCTGCAAACTTTTCTAAACAGTACAGTTTCAGCTCGAGTTTGGCTGGTGTTCAGAAAAAGTGTCCATGACAGAGGTTGGTAGAAGCAACTTTGTCATTAACATTAAAGCTATCTGTAACGATCTTCGTAAAGTTGGAGAACTTTTGTCTCGTGCCAGTTGATAATATCGCTGCAATATAATGAAGTTCACTTTCTGCCAATGGCACTTTCTGCCAATCTCTCTCTCTCTCTCTCTCTCTCTCTCTCTCTCTCTCTCTCTCTCCCTCTCTCCATGTTTGTTTACATCCCAGATGACCATGAAGGCCACACTGGGCAGTCATCTCTCTCACTGTCACAGCAAGTTAAACGTTATAACCAAACAGGGCAAGTTTGGTTGCTTGGTCAAAAGGACAGATATGATTCATGGCTACATAACAGGAATCACTGCGAATGGCGCTGTGTGGGGGAGAGTGGGGAGGAGGGGGGGAGACTGCCAATCAGAAAATGATGTTGGCCGTCATACCCTCGTCAAAACCTCTGCCAATCCCATCATTCCCAGACCAATACTCACGATGTACAGTGGAAGATGGTACCCATACAGCCCCCCGGTGACCCGAGGGGACTCAGCCCTTCAAACGGAGGGGTTTAGAAATCATCAAAATGATGACAATCGATCTCAAATCGTCTGGCCACCGCGTCAGACTACTGGTGCTCATTTTCCTCCACGCCTAAACACACAACATGTTCCAAATGATGGCGCCGTCATCTTCCTTGAAATAGATTTTGCTTTTCAACGCGTAATGAAGACAAACAGCCGCTAATCACAAGGGATGTTTCCTGGACAAATGCACAAGTCTGTCTAAATGTCGCCGCTGTCCTCAAGTCGGGAACAAAATGGGTTTCTAATCTTTACCGCCTTGATGGGAGCGGTTGGATCTTGTGGCCGTGATTGCTGTAAGAGGGTGAGCCTGACGTGTTTAGCAAGGCATGGGGAAAGTCTGAAGGACGTTGTTTGCAGGGGGGGAGGAAAGGGAGACAATCAGTGTTGATGGATATGGGGGTGAGGGACCAAGCATCCAGTCCTGTGTCTCCACTGCCCAGCACTGCGTCACACTGTTCACTGCCCAGCACTGCGTCACACTGCCCAGCACTGCGTCACACTGTTCACTGCCCAGCACTGCGTCACACTGCCCAGCACTGCGTCACACTGTTCACTGCCCAGCACTGCGTCACACTGCCCAGCACTGCGTCACACTGTTCACTGCCCAGCACTGCGTCACACTGTTCACTGCCCAGCACTGCGTCACACTGCCCAGCACTGCGTCACACTGTTCACTGCCCAGCACTGCGTCACACTGTTCACTGCCCAGCACTGCGTCACACTGCCCAGCACTGCGTCACACTGTTCACTGCCCAGCACTGCGTCACACTGCCCAGCACTGCGTCACACTGTTCACTGCCCAGCACTGCGTCACACTGCCCAGCACAGCGTCACACTGTTCACTGCCCAGCACTGCGTCACACTGTTCACTGTCCAGCACTGCGTCACACTGTTCACTGCCCAGCACTGCGTCACACTGCCCAGCACTGCGTCACACTGCCCAGCACAGCGTCACACTGTTCACTGCCCAGCACTGCGTCACACTGTTCACTGCCCAGCACTGCGTCACACTGTTCACTGCCCAGCACTGCTTCACACTGTTCACTGCGTCACTGTTCACTGCCCAGCACTGCGTCACACTGCCCAGCACTGCGTCACACTGTTCACTGCCCAGCACTGCGTCACACTGCCCAGCACTGCGTCACACTGTTCACTGCGTCACACTGTTCACTGCCCAGCACTGCGTCACACTGTTCACTGCCCAGCACTGCGTCACACTGTTCACTGCCCAGCACTGCGTCACACTGTTCACTGCCCAGCACTGCGTCACACTGTTCACTGCCCAGCACTGCGTCACACTGTTCACTGCCCAGCACTGCGTCACTCTGTTCACTGCCCAGCACTGCGTCACACTGTTCACTGCCCAGCACTGCGTCACACTGTTCACTGCCCAGCACTGCGTCACACTGTTCACTGCCCAGCACTGCGTCACACTGTTCACTGCCCAGCACTGCGTCACTCTGTTCACTGCCCAGCACTGTGTCACACTGTTCACTGCCCAGCACTGCGTCACACTGCCCAGCACTGCGTCACACTGTTCACTGCCCAGCACTGCGTCACACTGTTCACTGCCCAGCACTGCGTCACACTGTTCACTGCCCAGCACTGCGTCACACTACGTCACACTGTTCACCACCAAGTACCACCACTGTTCGCTAAATCGTCTTTCACTGAAAACCGTTCAGCTTCAAGTTAAACGTTCACTAGGACTGCCTGTCTTAAAAGATAAAACATGACACATTTGCTGTTGCTGTTTATCTGTTCCAGTATGGAAAAGACTTTAATATTTCAGTAACGTCGTGAATCTTGGATATGTCTTCTTTTATGTTGTTAAAATGATTGGTATATTCTAACTCTTGCAAACTTCGTGAATAGAAAATTACAAACAATAAATACGAAATAGACCAAATAATGAGTAAAATGTGGGGGTTTGTTCATCATGTAGATTATCATTTCATCACAATGTCATATCCAATGGAGGCGAGGGGGCTAGGGGGCTGTTTCTCTAGTGACGCGGACACTGCACAACACAAATCATTTTAACACGTTTTACCAAACAAAACTATTTCAGTTAAATTAGTACATTAACGATAAGATGAAAGGAACACATCTTCATAGGTTAAAAATTCGAAATCATCTTGTCTTCAAGGTGTCCTTGAAGCGCTTGCAGGGTCTTCCACGTTCACGGTGGCCTTCCTTCAGCTGGCCATACAAAAGCATCTTCGGGATCCTGCTGTCGCTCGACCAGTGAGACAGCCAAACACTGCACTATGTGCTGGTGAGGAAGTAGTCAGGCTTGTTTAATACCAGCCACACTGAGGCTTTCTTCGTTCTGCCTTCATCTGATGTGACTTGTCTGTAGTGACAGCCATTGCTATAGGGTTAAATCAAGAAAGTTACTATTCACGCATATTGAGAATGTGCCTTTTTCACACACACACACACACACACACACACACACACACACACACACACACACACCCATTCAGTTGACACAGAAGGCCAAGCCAGACGCAGTGTGACAAGAGGAGGAACAGACGCCCAGAGAAGGAGGAAGACAAACAGTAAACGTTGATGTGACTGACCCTGTCCCAGGGTCACGGCGTGAGTACTGTAGATCTGACAGCATCAAATAGTTCCAAACTGCCAGTCATAACTGAAGGGGACCCAGTGAGCGGAAATCTGAGGCAAGCAGGACAGCACGTGCAGCCAAGCAGACCAGATAATGGCCAGAAACGGCGGCTGTCGTCTGCTTCAATCACGCCGCTTCCAGCAGCGGGAGACAGGAGGGAGGACAGCGGTCTGGGTTGTAGACCTTTGAATCGTTCACTCCGGAAATGTGGCGCGGGAAGGGGACAGCCTTCCTGGATTTGACCTTCACTGCTGGCGCGGAAAGAGTACATCGCCTGTTTTTTTGTTTTTGTTTTTTTTTGTGTTTTTTTAATCGGGTGAAAAGAATGGCGGGCTTTCAGGCAGACCGAGGAACCAGTTCACTGGGACAGTGATGTGAAGAGAAATGCCCGTCAGCTGTTGGCGTGGAACGTCACTGAGGGACAGCAACAAACACGTCACTGAGGGACAGCAACAAACACGTCACTGAGGGACAGCAACAAACACGTCACTGAGGGACAGCAACAAACACGTCACTGTGGGACAGCAACAAACACGTCACTGAGGGACAGCAACAAACACGTCACTGAGGGACAGCAACAAACACGTCACTGAGGGACAGCAACAAACACGTCACTGTGGGACACAAGCACGTCACTGAGGGACAGCAACAAACACGTCACTGAGGGACAGCAACAAACACGTCACTGAGGGACAGCAACAAACACGTCACTGAGGGACAGCAACAAACACGTCACTGAGGGACAGCAACAAACACGTCACTGAGGGACAGCAACAAACACGTCACTGTGGGACACAAGCACGTCACTGAGGGACAGCAACAAACACGTCACTGAGGGACAGCAACAAACACGTCACTGTGGGACACAAGCACGTCACTGAGGGACAGCAACAAACACGTCACTGAGGGACAGCAACAAACACGTCACTGAGGGACACAAGCACGTCACTGAGGGACAGCAACAAACACGTCACTGAGGGACAGCAACAAACACGTCACTGTGGGACACAAGCACGTCACTGAGGGACAGCAACAAACACGTCACTGTGGGACACAAGCACGTCACTGAGGGACAGCAACAAACACGTCACTGAGGGACAGCAACAAACACGTCACTGAGGGACAGCAACAAACACGTCACTGTGGGACACAAGCACGTCACTGAGGGACAGCAACAAACACGTCACTGAGGGACAGCAACAAACACGTCACTGAGGGACACAAGCACGTCACTGAGGGGCAGCAACAAACACGTCACTGAGGGACACAAGCACGTCACTGAGGGACAGCAACAAACACGTCACTGTGGGACAGCAACAAACACGTCACTGAGGGACAGCAACAAACACGTCACTGTGGGACACAAGCACGTCACTGAGGGACAGCAACAAACACGTCACTGAGGGACACAAGCACGTCACTGTGGGACACAAGCACGTCACTGAGGGACATCAACAAACACGTCACTGTGGGACAGCAACAAACACGTCACTGAGGGACAGCAACAAACACGTCACTGAGGGACAGCAACAAACACGTCACTGTGGGACAGCAACAAACACGTCACTGAGGGACAGCAACAAACACGTCACTGTGGGACAGCAACAAACACGTCACTGAGGGACAGCAACAAACACGTCACTGTGGGACACAAGCACGTCACTGAGGGACAGCAACAAACATGTCACTGAGGGACAGCAACAAACACGTCACTGAGGGACAGCAACAAACACGTCACTGAGGGACAGCAACAAACACGTCACTGAGGGACAGCAACAAACACGTCACTGAGGGACAGCAACAAACACGTCACTGAGGGACAGCAACAAACACGTCACTGTGGGACAGCAACAAACACGTCACTGAGGGACAGCAACAAACACGTCACTGTGGGACAGCACAAACACGTCACTGAGGGACAGCAACAAACACGTCACTGAGGGACAGCAACAAACACGTCACTGAGGGACAGCAACAAACACGTCACTGTGGGACACAAGCACGTCACTGAGGGACAGCAACAAACACGTCACTGAGGGACAGCAACAAACACGTCACTGAGGGACAGCAACAAACACGTCACTGTGGGACAGCACAAGCACGTCACTGAGGGACAGCAACAAACACGTCACTGTGGGACAGCAACAAGCACGTCACTGAGGGACAGCAACAAACACGTCACTGAGGGGACAGCAACAAACACGTCACTGAGGGACAGCAACAAACACGTCACTGAGGGACAGCAACATGTCACTCACATCAGAGTGCGCTGACGTCAGCACTATAAAGGTTGAAGATGTCATTTCGTGTGCATCAAAGCTCTCTCTCTCTCTCTCTCTCTGCATTTGTACAAAATTTTAATGCTCTTTGCTCGCCGAACATTCTCAAAAGTTTAGTTCTTCCTCCAGAGAAGGAAAGAAAAGCAAAGGAGAAAGAGAAAGGAGGGAGGGAAGGGGGGGGGATGCCACCAGGCTGCTTATCTTGGAAAAAAACGACACTGATTAAAACTGACCTTTTTTTTTTTTTTTTTTTTTTTTTGCCTTATGACCCTTTAAGAAACGTGCATGGGTATAAAAAATACCTCACACCTCAACCCACTTTTATTTGCTGAAGAATAAGATGATGAAATCATTGCCATCTGGCCTTCAAATGCAACCTTCACAAAGCTTACGTTGCCTCCCACCCCCCTCCACCCCCTCCCCCCCTCCCCAAACCCCCCCCCCCAGTCCTCTTCTCGTTCTGGAAAAAAAAAAAAAAAAAAAATCCATTACTCCGTACTCTGACGCACACATAAATAGTGCACGATTTCCTTCCTTTCATGTCAGCTTTGCTTTGCCCATGAAATAAGTACCAATAAGTACCCACCAACAAACCCTAACACCCTGACCTCCACAATAACAAAACCCAGTACACAAAACATGAGCAAGCATGCACGTCCCATGCCATCACACTTGTATCGCCAGCAAATGACGTAAAAGCCTCAAGAACGAGGTTAGTGTCTTGTCCAACTGTGCACTGCATCTGGTCCATGGCGCCACGGGCCAGTCAAGTGGACGGGATGGGCAACACAGTCCCTGAACGTGACAGAAGTGGATGGAACGGGCGACACAGTCCCTGAACGTGACATAAGTGGATGGAACGGGCGACACAGTCCCTGAACGTGACAGAAGTGGATGGAACGGGCGACACAGTCCCTGAACATGACAGAAGTGGAAGGAACGGGCGACACAGTCCCTGAACATGACAGAAGTGGATGGAACGGGCGACACAGTCCCTGAACATGACAGAAGTGGATGGAACGGGCGACACAGTCCCTGAACGTGACATAAGTGGAAGGAACGGGCGACACAGTCCCTGAACATGACAGAAGCGGATGGAACGGGCGACACAGTCCCTGAACATGACAGAAGTGGATGGAACGGGCGACAGTCCCTGAACCTGGCAGGAACGGATGGAACGGGCGAAACACACACACACACACACACACACACACACACACACACACACACACACACACACACACACACAGTAATTCATTCTAATCACCTTGCTAGTTCTCTAGTGAAATCGCTGTGTATTTTCTTCTCTTTTCAATTACTCAGAATTGGTTCTCCGAGGAATTGGTTCTCCAACGCAGCACAACAATCTTTGAACAATATTTTGCACGTGTAGCACCAACACAGGTGCCTTTGTTGGTAGAGAAACCCACACCCTGAAGGCTCTCTCTCTCTCTCTCTCTCTCTCTCTCTCTCTCTCTCTCTGTATATCTACTTATTTGTATGCCTTGTGTAGGTTTCTTTATGTATATTATGTTTGCAACGGGTCACAGGCCTATCCGCAATTAAAACATTTGTTCTTGTTAAAAATTTGTTCTCTCTCTCTCTCTCTCTCTCTCTCTCTCTCTCCATGAATATGATGTTTTAAAACACTGTCCCTTTTGCCAAGGTGGAAGATGAATACCATTCACTGTTTGTTCTGTGTATGTTGATTTACGGACAAAATTTCTTCAAGACTTTATAAATGTCTCTTAGTACACTTCTTCGATCAAACAACAAGCAGAGAAATTGTCAAGTATCAAAATTCAATTTCCGTGCGATCAAAAGGCGAAACCACATGCTCAGGCAAAATGAAGAAAGATATCAGGTCCATGAATAGTATAATAAATCATGGTGTGATGCTATGCAGGGATTATAACACCCCTTCCTATTCCCCTACCCCTACTCCCAGTCCCCTGGTTTGGAATTGTGGTCCATGGCCAAAGTTCACTGACACATTTCTGTCCGTCCGTCCGTCCGTCCGTCCGTCTCTCTCTCTCTCTCTCTCTCTCTCTCTCTCTCTCTCATTTTGACAAGTATTTCGATTTAACCCTGTCACATTAAATTCTGTTATCACCCCCTGATCATATGGGGTTATGACTTTAACTGAATAAATCTTCTTCCGCCCCCCACCTCCTCCTCCTCACACACACACGTGTGTGTGTGTGTGTGTGTGTGTGTGTGTGTGTGTGTCCACTTCCTTTGGGGCTTTCATTCACTTAGAGTCTGATGAATCCGCCTGGACATGCAGCAACACGACTGACTCCATTGTTGCAGCCCCACGTGAAGGGGGCGAGGGCGGAAATCTTCAGGGGGTGGGGGGGTGGCTGGGGGGAGGGGGGGGGGAGAGGGTCAAGGTGGAGACAACCCTTCACACACTACAGGAGGCACCACCAGCGGCACGCAGGGAGGCTCAGCGTGAGGACACAGGGATCTGCCGGACCACTGCTCCCCGGCCAATAAAAACCTGATTCAAATTGCCCCACCACGCTTTGTCATGTCACAACTGGCCTCCACGGGGGATTTGTCGTGCAAAATGAAGTCAATTCACGGGCGATTTCACACCATCCCGTTCTTCTTCCCTCCCCCGTACCCCCTCACCCCCCATCCCGCACCCGCCCCCCCCACCACAACCCTTTCTGTGTGTGATCTTTGTCAACGTGCAGACACCACCAATAACTCCCGGCGTGACAATTAACGTCAACCACTGGAATGAAAAACAGAAATTATCGTCTGTTTGCTGTCAGGAGTTTTGACAACTGCCCGGAAAATAAATCATACAGCCCAAGCAGAGACCGCTCAGACCGGAGGAGGGAGCAGACGACAAGATAATGACCCCCTGCACGGCTGTTCTGGTCGTGGTGTTTTTGGTGTGTGTTTTTTTTTCTCCCTCCGTCCAGTGCCGTCCACAGTGGTGAGATCAACGCTCCAAGGGACACACTGACACTGCTGACTGCGTCATTCCCACTGCATCATCCACCCCCACACCCAGCCACCCCCCGACGTCCACGTCCCCCCTCTCCCTGTTCACTCAACTTCACCGCCTCCGTCTTCAGGTCCGGTGAGGGGAGAGGGGGAATTCTGCTGGACAATCCAATGGGCACTTTATGGAAGAGGGGGAATTCTGCTGAAACGGGCACTTTATGGAAGAGGGGGAATTCTGCTGGACAATCCAATGGGCACTTTATGGAAGAGGGGGAATTCTGCTGGACAATCCTATGGGCACTTTATGGAAGAGGGGGAATTATGCTGAACAATCCAACGGGCACTTTATGGAAGAGGGGGAATTCTGCTGGACAATCCAATGGGCACTTTATGGAAGAGGGGGAATTCTGCTGAAACGGGCACTTTATGGAAGAGGGGGAATTCTGCTGGACAATCCAATGGGCACTTTTCAACGAAGTATGAAGACTCTTTATGGCAGAGGGGCGTGAGGGCATGTTGTAATATTTCGCAGTAAGAGGTAGACTAACAGAATCTTGGTAAAAGCCGACTTACCTGGGATAACAGAGGCGACGTATCGAGCCACAGGCTCTTCTTCAGGCAAATGAAATGAGTGAGTGACAGACAGAAAGATACAGTCAGAGAGCGAGAGAGTAAAGTTCAGGAAAGGAAAGTGATGAGAAGTCACAGGAAAGGACACAAAAAACAAAGCAGGCTGAGTAGAATTGTCAGTGTGAGTGTGTGAAGGAAAGAAAGGGCTCTGAAAGGGAAGGGGGAGGGGAAAGGGGGAAAAGGTGGGCGGGGGGTGAGAGGGCGGGAGAGAGGGAAGGGGGTGGGAGAGACTGTTAGGGGCAAATGAACAAGAAAGTGAAATAAAAAAATAAGTGAAAAAAAAACACAATATTTCGCATTTGCCATTTTGTTCAGAATGAATGAAACATAACGACTGTCAAAGCACACGAACATGGCACACCGATACACCTGTCCAATGAATTTTCACGTTTTGAGTTTCATTCAGTTTTCCAGTATACATCGACACATTGCAATGTGTGAGTGCATTTTTTTGCTTCTGTTTTTCCTTCTGGGATGTCGTATGTAAAAAACAACAACAACAACAACAACAAAATAAAAAAATATGTAACAGCAGATACATCCTGATTCAGCCTTCTTCAGATCAGAATATTGAGAAGAAGGTGGCTGGACGGGGACACACGATCCTGAAAAAGATTAAATCGAGTGTTGCTGGTGTCACCCCATCGTCTGTCGACATGTCTGAGGTCTCTCTTCACTGTTTGCTGGTGTCACCCCATCGTCTGTCGACATGTCTGAGGTCTCTCTCTTCACTGTTTGCTGGTGTCACCCCATCATCTGTCGACATGTCTGAGGTCTCTCTTCACTGTTTGCTGGTGTCACCCCATCGTCTGTCGACATGTCTGAGGTTTCTCTCCACTGTTTGCTGGTGTCACCCCATCGTCTGTCGACATGTCTGAGGTCTGTCTCCACTGTTTGCTGGTGTCACCCCATCATCTGTCGACATGTCTGAGGTCTCTCTTCACTGTTTGCTGGTGTCACCCCATCGTCTGTCGACATGTCTGAGGTTTCTCTCCACTGTTTGCTGGTGTCACCCCATCGTCTGTCGACATGTCTGAGGTCTTACTGTTTGCTGGTGTCACCCCATCGTCTGTCGACATGTCTGAGGTTTCTCTCCACTGTTTGCTGGTGTCACCCCATCGTCTGTCGACATGTCTGAGGTCTTACTGTTTGCTGGTGTCACCCCATCGTCTGTCGACATGTCTGAGGTCTGTCTCCACTGTTTGCCGCCAGTCCATCTTGGACTATCCACTTTCTCTAGTTTGTGGGTGTGCAGTTCACGACTTGGTTCTCATGTTTTGCTGCAAGGAGACACAGCACATGTCCCAGCCAAACGTAAATTGCAGACTTTTTACGTCAGAGGCCGATGGGACCTCTCTCTGATCTCTCTGTGAGATACGGGGTCTTTCGCCCGCCGACTTCCCTCTTCATCATTTCTTTTTTCAACCCATTCTGTCTCGGTTTCTGGCTTGTCCCGCTGTCTTCTCCTGCTGTCTTGCTGTCCTGTCCTGCTGTCCTGCTGTCTTGTCTTGCTGTCTTGTCCTGCTGTCTTGCTGTCGTGTCCTCCTGTCCTGCTGTCTTGTCCTGCTGTCTTGCTGTCCTGTCCTGCTGTCCTGCTGTCTTGTCTTGTCCTGCTGTTGTCTTGCTGTCCTGTCCTGCTGTCGTGTCCTGCTGTCGTGCCCTCCTGTCCTGCTGTCTTGTCCTGCTGTCTTGCTGTCCTGTCCTGCTGTCCTGCTGTCTTGTCCTGCTGTCCTGTCCTGCTGTCGTGTCCTCCTGTCCTGCTGTCTTGTCCTGCTGTCTTGCTGTCCTGTCCTGCTGTCTTGTCCTGCTGTCTTGCTGTCCTGTCCTACTGTCTTCTCCTGCTGTCTTGCTGTCCTGTCCTGCTGTCCTGCTGTCTTGTCTTGCTGTCTTGTCCTGCTGTCTTGCTGTCCTGTCCTGCTGTCTTGTCTTGTCCTGCTGTCTTGTCTTGTCCTGCTGTCCCTCTGTTTTGTCCTGCTGTCTTGCTGTCCTGTCTTGTCCTGCTGTCTTGCTGTCCTGTCCTGCCCCTGCTGTCCTGCCCGGCTGTCCTGTCCTGCTGTCCTGTCCCTCTGTCCTGTCCTGCTGTCCTGTCCTGCTGTCCTGTCCGGCTGTCCTGTCCCGCTGTCCTGTCCCTCTGTCCTGCTGTCCCTCTGTCCTGTCCTGCTGTCCCTCTGTCCTGTCCTGCTGTCCTGTCCCTCTGTCCTGTCCTGCTGTCCTGTCCCTCTGTCCTGTCCTGCTGTCCCTCTGTCCTGTCCCTCTGTCCTGTCCTGCTGTCCTGTCCTGCTGTCCTGTCCTGCTGTCCCTCTGTCCTGTCCTGCTGTCCTGTCCTGCTGTCCTGTCCTGCTGTCCCTCTGTCCTGTCCTGCTGTCCTGTCCGGCTGTCCTGTCCCGCTGTCCTGTCCGGCTGTCCCTCTGTCCTGTCCCTCTGTCCTGTCCGGCTGTCCCTCTGTCCTGTCCCTCTGTCCTGTCCTGCTGTCCCTCTGTCCTGTCCTCCTGTCCCTCTGTCCTGTCCCTCTGTCCTGTCCCTCTGTCCTGTCCCTCTGTCCTGTCCTGCTGTCCCTCTGTCCTGTCCTGCTGTCCTGTCCGGCTGTCCTGTCCTGCTGTCCCTCTGTCCTGTCCTGCTGTCCTGTCCGGCTGTCCTGTCCTGCTGTCCCTCTGTCCTGTCCTGCTGTCCTGTCCTGCCGTCCCTCTGTCCTGTCCTGCTGTCCTGTCCTGCTGTCCCTCTGTCCTGTCCTGCTGTCCCTCTGTCCTGTCCCTCTGTCCTGCTGTCCCTCTGTCCTGTCCTGCTGTCCTGTCCTGCCGTCCCTCTGTCCTGTCCTGCTGTCCCTCTGTCCTGTCCTGCTGTCCTGTCCGGCTGTCTTGTCCTCTCTGTGTGTGCGTGTGTACGCGTGTGTGTGTGCGTGTGTGTGTGTGTGTGTGTGTGTGTGTGTGTGTGTGTGTGTGTGTGTGAAGTGTGTGTCATTAAAGTACACTCAGTCTCCATGTCAGGCAGGAATCAGGATGGAGGAGGGTGAAGGAGGGTGGAGGAAGGTGGAGGAGGGTGGAGGAGGGTGGCCATCACTGGTCGCTGATCGCACCACGTGTCACCTCTCTACAGGCTCAGCCCAGCACGACAGGGGAGACAATCAGTGAAAAGACAAACTGCCAATTGATGGGGGGATAATCAGCAGCGTGGCAGTGATGGAACATAGCCCCGTCTTCAGGCTACCCCCCCCAGCCCCCAGCCCCAACCCCCCACCCCTTTAAAGCACCCCTCCCAGTGTGCAAAGAATAAGGGCCCAGCTACAACCAGTTTCTGTCTGTCTGTCTGTCCTCTCCACTGTGTCGCTTCTCTCTCAAAGGACTAGTGACAGGTACCAGCCTTTCCCGGCCAAGGAACAGATGGGGCAAGGGAGAGGGAGGGAAGAGAGGAAGGGGGAGAGAGAGTGTGAGGGTGGAGGGAGGGAGGTAGGTAGACTGCGCGCTTGCGCACGTGTGTCCATATGTGTGTGTGTGTGTGTGTGTTGTGTGTGTGTGTTGTTGTTGTCTTCAGTTTAACGTCTTTCCACTTGAAGTGATATTAGACGGGGAAAAAAAAAAAAAAAAAAAAAAAAAAAAAAAAACCGTGGGGGTAGGGGCTGTGAGAGGGGGAGGGGTAAAAGTGTGTGTATGTGTGGAGGGTGAATAGGGAGAGACAACGCTAGGAAAAATGGAAACGTTATAAACGCCAACATCAAACAAATATAACATCTATAACAAATGTCCTATAGGACTATGCAGCAAACCTTCTGCAATAACAAATAACATATTGGAATTGTTAATAACACATTCAAAAGAACTTTTGGTGAAGTCTGGCAAAAAACATTTTAGATTCTGACATTCGAATATTACATGGTTGCTAGAAATATGTTCTCCACATATGCATCTGACATCTTTGCTGAACTTTGTTACAAAAGCGTTCAGTTTTATCCTGTTTGATAATGTATGAATCTGCCTTAATCTTATTGAATTACTGTATGTATTTGACTGATCGATAGTTCCCGGTTGTTGCCCATTAATTACACTATGGTTTAAAGCTTTGCCGTTTTCTTGGTATAATTCTCTGACTTTGTTCCACGATGTTTTTTCTAGTATTCGATAACCCTCTTGTACAGACAGAGGCACATAAAGTTCTATGGTTCCCTGTTCGTTCTTTGCACCTTTTCTTGCAGCCCTGTCAGCCCATTCATTGTAGAGAATACCAAGATGTGAAGGAACCCAGAAAAACGTAATATGTGTTCCTTTCAAGCTTAAAAGATGTAAAATGTGGCTGATTTCTAGTATGATTTTAGATTTGTTCTTACAATTTGGTGAGTTTAAAGCACATAATACAGATTTGGAATCAACGCAAAACAAGACTTGTAGAAGGCAAATTGGAAGATCAAGAATATGATTTAGAGCCATAAGAACAGCAATAAGTTCAGCAGTGAATATTGAACGATTTTTACCAATATAGTATGATCTTTCCGTTTTCAGTTCTGGTATAACAAAAGCTGAACCTGCTTGGCCATTGTCTAATAGTGAGCCATCTGTGTAGATCTGTAAATGATCACGGTATCTATTTTGAAGGTGTACTCGGACTTCCGTTGCCATGATATTCGGATTTTCATTCTTTTTAATGTCAGTATGATTAACATCAAAATGTGCTTTATTCATCTCCCAGATGGGGTATGGACTTACGGTCTTCTGTGTGTCTACGTCATCTGAATTAATTTTAGATTTTTCGAACAGGTTTGACACAAACGTGCCAATGGGTGTTAAATAAGATATGTTTTTAGCTCTTTTGGGGAAGCTGTTTTCGGATGTAATTTTTACTTCCTCTGATGTATAATTTTCAGTTGTTGAGCTTCTCAGTACGTATTTAGCACATGCGAGGTTTCGGTATTCATCTAAAGGTAGTACTCCTATTTCTTTGTATGTTCCGAGGGTCGATGCATAAAAAGGTACACCAAGGGCAAGTCTATATGCTTTGCAGTCTATGCTTTGAAGTTTCTTTAGCAAATATTTTGGAGCATTGAAAAAGACTTCTTGTCCATAGGATAGTTTGGATCGAATAAGTGATGACGATAAATGTTTCAAAATCGTTGTATCTTGTCCCCAGTATTGTTTACTCACAATTTTGAGTAAGTTTAGAGATTTTCTTGTTTTTGTTAATATATATTCAATATGGCTGTTCCAAGTTAGTTTTGAAGTAAGTATCAATCCTAAAAACTTAACAGTATCTTTATACTGAATTGTCTCATTTTCAATCTTAAATGTTGGTAACTCTTCTGGGTTTGTACCATTGTTAAAAAGCATAATATGTGTTTTTTCTGATGATAATGTAAGACCATTATCAGCAATATATCTATTTAATCTATCTATTTCTCGTTGGTATATTTTCTTGATATAGTTTAAAGCCCTTTTGGATGTATTCCGTTTCATAGTTACATTCATCCACATACATATATCATCTGCGTATTGCACTAGGATCACATCATTTGATAAGTGTTTGGGTAAGTCGTTCAACAAGATATTAAATAAAACAGGGGCAATAACAGAACCTTGGGGTAATCCCATGTGAAGAGTTTTAGGATTTGAGTATGTATTCCCGACCCGTACCTGTATACTTCTTTCACTCAGGAAATCTTTGATATAATCATAGAGATGTCCTGAAAAGCCAACAGATTTCAGTTTAAAGAGTAACTTTGCATGCCAAACTTGATCATAGGCTTTCTTCACATCAAAAAAAGTTGCAAGAACGTTTTTCCTTCTAGCGAATTGTTGTTTTACATGTGTTGTAAGTTTTACCAAATTATCAATTGCAGATCTACCTCTCTGAAAGCCCGCTTGGTTAATTGGGATAATCTTATTTTTATGACAATAGTACATCAGCCTTCTCAAAATTATTCTTTCCATTAGTTTACCAGTATGTGATGTTAGTGCAATTGGCCTGTAGCTGCTCTTATCTGTTTTGCATTTTCCTTGTTTATGAACTGGTATCACAATAGACTGTTTCCATTGTGCTGGCATTAAACCATCAATCCAACACTTTTGAAAAATATCAAACAATAAAACAACAAAATTTTCTGGTAAATGTCTCAGCATCTCATTTGAGACTGCATCAAGTCCTACAGATGTTTTCTTTTTAGGGAGGGATACTAATGCTTCTTTAACCTCGTTGAGCGTGAGTGGAGCATTGATGTACTGACTGTTATCAGGACATGGATCTGTATAATCACTTTTGCTCTCTTCTTCGGTTCTGTGTATTCTGTTTTTAAGTGAGAGACCTTCCAATCGCATAGACTCCGAGAACATTTCTACAAATGTTTCTGCCTTCTCTACATTGGACGGGAAATCTTTGTCTTTTATCTTAATAGGACAAGATGGCAAATTTATACCTTCTTTCATTTCATTAAATTTTTTCCATACCTTTTTAGTATCTTTATGATCAGAAATCTCCCTATTACAGAAGGAAGACCAATATTGTCTTTTTGCCTGTGCAATGACCATGTTGCTATGATGATTTGCCTTTTTCTTTTCAATAAGATTCTCTGGTGATTTGTTGCTCAGATAAGTAATAAATTTAGATTTTTTATTATCTACTGCTGCTTCGCAGGCTGGTGTCCACCAAATATTTCCCGAATGCTTGCTTGATTTAAGTGAATTGTATTTTGGAATTGATATGTCGGCAGCTTGTAAAATGGTGTCAGTAAAGAATGAATACAATGTATCTATATCCGCGGTGTTTATGAACTCTGTGTTATAGCTAGCAAGCATACTTTCGAATATCTCCCAGTTAGCATCTTTATATTTATATCTTGGAACTTTGTCTTTTTTAAATTCTGTAGGTCTTTGAGTTACATTAAAAGTCATGATGATCGGTAAGTGATCACTTCCCAATGTATCTTTATATGTCGTCCATTTACATTCTGGATACAACGTAGGGGATATGAAAGACAGATCTATAGCAGATGCCCTGTGAGTGACAATATCAGGGATTCTGGTAACGCTGCCATCATTTAAAAGGCTCAAGGAGGAATCAACAATATTTTCTACAAAGCGGTTACAAGTAACTGATACACAATCTTTGTCCCAAAAAGGAGAATGGGCGTTAAAATCTCCCCCAATCAACCATTTTTCATTATCCTGAATATTATGTAACCATTCCGTGTTTACTTCGTTTGGGCCTCTCGGTAAATACACAGATACGACACGTAGAGTAAGATGATCACTGAACCTAATACGTGCCGCGCATGAATGAAAATCTGGAGTAGTGTTAGGTGCTGGTGGAGAGCATACGGTGTACTCTATTCCTTCTTGAATATATAGTGCGGCACTGATTTTTGTGGCAGCATCTACATTCTGGTGCACAGGTGGGTAATAATAACCTGGAAGCTTGGGTAATTTATTCTTCTTAACATTAAGTGATTGTAATATAAGTGCTTGGTAGTTATTATTTGCCAAATGTTGGATAAGATATGGTAAATTTGTGGAGATGGATCTAGCATTCCACTGCATAACCTGGATTGCCTGTTTGCGAATGGGGGGCATTATGGAGGAGAGTATGTGTATGTTGGGTATAGTGTGTGGAGGGTATAAGGAAAAAGAAAATAAGAAACTCTAAATTAGAAAATAAAACAACAACAACAACAACAATAATAATAACAATAATAATAATAATAATTATACAATTTGTGATTGAGTCAGCTACTTATTCGACTTACCACAGTTGTAAATCGAAAATTAAACAGTAATTATAGTGTGTGTGTGCTTGTGCGTGTGGTGTGTGTGTGTGCTTGTGCGTGCGTGCGCGCGCGCGCGCGTGTGTGTGTGCGTGTGTGTATGTATGTGTGTGTATGTGTGTGTGTGTGTGTGTGTGTGTGTGTGTGTGTGTGTGTGTGTGTGTGTGTGTGTGTGTGTGTGTGTGTGGTGTCTGTGTGTGTGGTGTCTGTGTGTGTGCGTGAGGGTGTGTGTGTGCGTGTGCGTGTGTGTGTGTGTGTGTGGTGTCTGTCTGTGTGTGTTCACGCGCACGCGCTAGTCCCTCCTTTCTTGCAGTTCAGAAGTCTCAACACTTCTCCAGCTAGTGTGGTGTTCCTGACGTCAATGAGACACTGCTGCCTGCGTTTATTGCCATCCTGGACATGGTTCATGTGACAGAGAACAGGCTGGGCTGAGTGTGTGGGGGTGTGGGGACGGAAGGTGATGTGTGTGTATGGGTGTGTGTTGGGGGGGAGGAGATGTGTGTGTGTGTGTATGGGTGTGTGTTCGGGGGGGGGGGGGGGGGGGGGGGGGATGTGTGTGTGTTTGGGTGTGTGCTGGGGGTGGGGGGATGTGTGTGTGTGTTTGGGTTTGGGTGTGTGTGTGTGTGTGTGTGTGTGTGTGTGTGTGTTGGGAGGGGGGGATGCGTGTGTGTGTGTGTGTGTTGTGTGTGTGTGTGTGTGTGTGTGTGTGTGTGTGTGTGTTGTGTTTGGGTGTGTGTTGGGAGGGGGGATGCGTGTGTGTGTGTTTGGGTGTGTGTTGGGGGGGGATGTGTGTGTGCGTGTGTTTGTGTGTGTGTGTGTGTGTGTTGTGTCTGGGTGTGTGCTGGGGGGGATGTGTGTGTGTGTGTTTGGGTGTGTGTTGGGGGGGAGGTGTTTGGGTGTGTGTTGGGTATGTGTGTGTGTTTGGGTGTGTGTTGGTGGGGGGGGATGTGTGTGTTTGGGTGTGTGTGTTGGGGGGATTTGTGTGTGTGTGTTTGGGTGTGTGTTGGGGGAGGGGATGTGTGTGTGTGTTTGGGTGTGTGTTTGGGTGTGTGTGTGTGTGTGTTTGGGTGTGTGTTGGTGTGTGTGTGTGTGTTTGGGTGTGTTGGGAGGGGTGTGTGTGTGTGTGTGTGTGTGTGTGTGTTTGGGTGTGTGTGCTGGGAGGAGGGGATTTGTGTGTGTGTGTTTGGGTGTGTGTGTTGGGAAGGGGGGGCGTGCCTGGGGATGTGTGGACGGAAGGTGATGCGTTCCACATTGCTCTCCCCTCTCTCAATAATTCTGCTGAATTAAAAGGAAAAACCAAAGCCAGCGTGGCGCGAACAGACAGAGAGTTGTTTCCCTTTCCTCCACCCACTCCAATGAAGACAGCTGATTTCTCCTCCTCTTTCGAAATTTCATTAGGAAACCTCTTTATGTGCTGAACTCAGTTTTCTGTGTGTTCAATTTTATTTCTTTGGAATTATTCATTTGTGCGCAAGGATGCCAATGGAAGTAAGCGGTTCTGTAGAAAGGCTTAAAAACCTTTCAAGGATTTTTTTTTGTGTGAAATCTCTCTCTCTCTCTCTCTCTCTCCACACACGCACACACGGAGAGAGAGAGAGAGAGAGAGAGAGAGAGAGAGAGAGAGAGAGAGAGAGATCTGCAATAATAAAGTGATCGATCAGATCAAAACGAATCCGCAAATGAATTCACACACACGAAGACCCCAGACGAGCAGGGATAATGTGAAATCGGTCGCTGCAACCAAAGTTGAACACACTCTGACCCGCAAGAAATCCCGCCCTGTTTCGGGGCGTTGTCTTTGTTATGTGACAACACATGGTATGCCGCCCTGTTTCGGGGCGTTGTCTTTGTTATGTGACAACACATGGTATGCCGCCCTGTTTCAGGGCGTTGTCTTTGTTATGTGACAACACATGGTATGCCGCCCTGTTTCGGGGCGTTGTCTTTGTTATGTGACAACACATGGTATGCCGCCCTGTTTCAGGGCGTTGTCTTTGTTATGTGACAACACATGGTATGCCGCCCTGTTTCGGGGCGTTGTCTTTGTTATGTGACAACACATGGTGTGGGACAGCACATGACACCAGAATAACACAGTACAACACACCACACAACATGACACCAGAACACCACAGTACAACACACCACACAACATGACACCAGAACAACATAGTACAACACACCACTACACAACATGACACCAGAACAACACAGTACAACACACCACCACACAACATGACACCAGAACAACACACCACACAACATGACACCAGAACAACACAGTACAACACACCACCACACAACATGACACCAGAACAACACAGTACAACACACCACCACACAACATGACACCAGAACAACACAGTACAACACACCACCACACAACATGACACCAGAACAACACAGTACAACACACCACTACACAACATGACACCAGAACAACACAGTACAACACACCACACAACATGACACCAGAACAACACAGTACAACACACCACACAACATGACACCAGAACAACACAGTACAACACACCACACAACATGACACCAGAACAACACAGTACAACACACCACCACACAACATGACACCAGAACAACACAGAACAACACACCACAACATGACACCAGAACAACACACCACAACATGACACCAGAACAACACACCACACAACATGACACCAGAACAACACAGTACAACACACCACACAACATGACACCAGAACAACACAGTACAACACACCATCACACAACATGACACCAGAACAACACAGTACAACACACCACACAACATGACACCAGAACAACATACCACCACACAACATGACACCAGAACAACATAGTACAACACACCACCACACAACATGACACCAGAACAACACAGTACAACACACCACCACACAACATGACACCAGAACAACACACCACTACACAACATGACACCAGAACAACACACCACCACACAACATGACACCAGAACAACACACCACCACACAACATGACACCAGAACAACACAGTACAACACACCACCACACAACATGACACCAGAACAACACAGTACAACACAACATGACACCAGAACAACACAGTACAACACACCACACAACATGACACCAGAACAACACAGTACAACACACCACACAACATGACACCAGAACAACACAGTACAACACACCACCACACAACATGACACCAGAACAACACAGTACAACACACCACCACACAACATGACACCAGAACAAAACACCACACAACATGACACCAGAACAAAACAGAACAAGACACCACCACACAACATGACACCAGAACAATACAGTACAACACACCACCACACAACATGACACCAGAACAACACAGTACAACACACCACCACACAACATGACACCAGAACAACACACCACCACACAACATGACACCAGAACAAAACAGTACAACACAACACCACACAACACGACACCAGAACAACACAGTACAACACACCACCACACAACATGACACCAGAACAACACAGTACAACACACCACACAACATGACACCAGAACAACACACCACCACACAACATGACACCAGAACAAAACAGTACAACACACCACCACACAACACGACACCAGAACAATACAGTACAACACAACATGACACCAGAACAATACAGTACAACACAACATGACACCAGAACAATACAGTACAACACACCACCACACAACACGACACCAGAACAATACAGTACAACACAACATGACACCAGAACAATACAGTACAACACAACATGACACCAGAACAATACAGTACAACACACCACCACACAACACGACACCAGAACAATACAGTACAACACAACATGACACCAGAACAATACAGTACAACACAACATGACACCAGAACAATACAGTACAACACACCACCACACAACACGACACCAGAACAACACAGTACAACACACCACCACACAACATGACACCAGAACAACACAGTACAACACACCACCACACAACACGACACCAGAACAACACAGTACAACACACCACCACGAAACACAAAGCAATCCTACGATGGGGTATGTGTTACTTGGAAGTGCCACAGTCCCTGAAGACAGACCCATGATCTGCAACGTTGGACGTCTCTTATAAAAAGTAAGCCTTGTTTCACAACCCACAGTTTTTACAACTTTCTACACCGTAGTTTTTATTGACTAAGAAGCCATCTTTCATTCTATCGTAGCAAAGCAGTGAACTAAAAAACCTAATGCACATATTTCTAGAATTCAACAAACTGTTGTTGGAACAGACTGGGGGTATAATGCATGTGTGGTTTGCACCCAGCTTTCCCCACCACTGATTATGTACCAGTTGCATGCTGCACGCTTACCGTTCTCATCACCATTTTTTCAAAAACTTTTTTTTATTCCAAAGTTCTCTTCACCACTTGAATATTTCCCTCTGCCTCTGCCAGTCCCTCCTGTTCTGTACAAACATGACTGCATGCAATCCATCTGTTGCTCAGCATATCTTTAACTCACTCGTTTGTCAATTCTAGTGCTCCTCCATATACGCATACCTTAATGCAATCTCTATATAAAAAAAGATAAATAAATAAATAAATTACCCGACTCACTGAGGGCACATGTACTCTGTGCATTCACACGTGCACGCGCGCTCATGCACACACGCATCCGAATTTCTCTCTCTCTCTCTCTCTCTCTCTCAAGCTTTTGTCTGTTTTTTTGGGGGGGGTCAAAAACGCGCCCAGGCCCTTGTGAAATTGTGGGGTTTTTTTAATCTCCGCCCCCCCCTCCCGCAGCCCCCCCCCCCCCCCCCCCCGCCCCCCCCCCCCCCCCCCCCCCCCTCCGCACAGCCCCCCCCACTTAACACCCGAGATGTGAACTGATGTAAAAAAGCGTGCCCTTGCTTATCAAGTAGCTCGTTCCCATCCCTCCTTCTTTCTCTTTATTCTTCCCTCTCTTCCCCCTCTCTTCCCCCCCTCTCGTTTTCAGTTCAAAAGGACCAGGGGGGAAGAAAAAGGAATCCTGAGCAGAAAGAGCCAAACGGATGGCAAGAAACGTGATTCTCCTCTCTCTCTCTCTCTGTCTCTCTCTCCCTCTCTCTCTGCCGACCTCAAAAACATGCAAGGAAATCAAGGAATCCAAACAATAATGGAAAAATGGCTGTGTGAAAGAAGAGGACGGGAAAAAGGAAGGAGGAGGTGAAAAACGAGAAACAGATCTAAAGACAGGGGTGTGGGTGGGGGCGGGGGTGCGGGGGCGAGGTGGAGGAAGAGCTGTGTAGAGAGAAAAGGAAACAGACAGACAGACACACAGATATACTGGCAGGCAGACACACAGACAGGCAGACACACAGACATCCCGGCAGGCAGACACACAGACATCCTGGCAGGCAGACACACAGACATACTGGCAGGCAGACACACAGACAGGCAGACACACAGACATCCCGGCAGGCAGACACACAGACATCCTGGCAGGCAGACACACAGACATACTGGCAGGCAGACACACAGACATCCTGGCAGGCAGACACACAGATATACTGGCAGGCAGACACACAGACATACTGGCAGGCAGACACACAGATATACTGGCAGGCAGACACACAGGCAGACACACAGACAGGCAGACACACAGACAGACTGGCAGGCGGACAGGCAGACATACTAGTAGGCAGGCATCTCTCTCCCCACCCCCTCCCCCCAAAGACAACTAACACTCCCGCCCAAACGCAGCGCAACACCAACCAGAACGTGGAGAACTTGCACAGACCCAGCAAACAGCCGTGACAGTGGCACAGTTGTCTAGAACGTGGAGAACTTGCACAGCCACATGAATACACTGACCTTGTGACGTCACCAGACAGCCACATGAATACACTGACCTTGTGACGTCACCAGACAGCCACATGAATACACTGACCTTGTGACGTCACCAGACAGCCACATGAATACACTGACCTTGTGACGTCACCAGACAGCCACATGAATACACTGACCTTGTGACGCCAATGTGACAATGACAGTACAGTATATACGGCTCCGCACAGAATCAACACACAGGCTCACAAACGACCACAGAGTCAACACACAGGCTCACAAACGACCACAGAGTCAACACACAGGCTCACAAACGACCACAGAGTCAACACACAGGCTCACAAACGACCACAGAGTCAACACACAGGCTCACAAACGACCACACAGTCAACACACAGGCTCACAAACGACCACACAGTCAACACACAGGCTCACAAACGACCACACAGTCAACACACAGGCTCACAAACGACCACAGAGTCAACACACAGGCTCACAAACGACCACAGAGTCAACACACAGGCTCACAAACGACCACACAGTCAACACACAGGCTCACAAACGACCACACAGTCAACACACAGGCTCACAAACGCCACAAAGCACACACAGACACTCTCCATGTGCAAGTACAGCCACCTTTCCACTCTCTGCTTCCTTCCCCCGCCCTGTTCACCCCCCAGATACACTTGTGTGCCTCACGCACACACAGACACAGACACAGACACAGACACACACAGAGACAGACCCACACCTCCAGCACACAGTTTCTCCATACCGACAATAAAAGACAATAAGGGACTGGATGGGGAGTGTCAGGAAAAGGCCAGGCCTCTTTTTGCCGTTGGAAAACCGTTTTTCTGCAAGCAATAACGACTTGCTCCATGGCCAAGATGGCTTGTGAACCCTGTATCTCCTCTCTTCCTGCCCTGCACTGTGTGTGTGTGTGTGTGTGTGTGTGTGTGTGCGCGCGCGCGCCTGATGCAGCCATGACTGGAGTTCAGGAACCAGTGGGACAAGTGTAGTGAACGTGTAAATCTGGCTCTCGATCAACCACATATCCACTTTGTCCTTTCAGCACACGACACAGTTTTTAAATACTTTACAGGATTATACACAGACAGTTGTTGGGTATCATTACAGGGTCACGTCGGATGTAAGTCCACTATGAATTTAAAACTACAATATCACTAACAACGACGAAATTGTCAAATTAATGCTAAGAGCAAAGGCTCTTCATTGAAAACTGCTCAAATCCAATTGTTCGACACATTTATTTCAACTTAAGTGCAAGACAACAGATTATTGTTTTGTGCAAGTACAATACAAGCATGACAGTTCACCTCAATGGTTCTGTGGTTATCTACAAAGGACATCATCAATGTCTCTTAAAATGAAAGTGGACAGACAGTATATTCCTGTTGACTGACTTAATCTGGGATAGATTTCACACCGTCCGAAGCCAAGCTGACCACGGAGGCCGCAAAAAGGCCACAGAGACTCAACAAAAGATAAAAATACAGGGCAAAACGCCCCAAACTTTGTCCGCAATGAAAATGGTCCAGTCAACTTTCCTTCCAAACCACTAACAGCACACTCACTCACTGAGCCTAACTCGTAATGATCAAGATAAAAGCTGTGGATATTCGTTTTATCTCCTCCCAAACAACCAGAAGATACTCCTCTACCACCTCTATGACGTTTACCAAAACACAAACACCGACAAACATGTCTTCTTTTTTTCAAATTTCTGGAACAAGAGCAATGCTGACAAAAACGCCGCTATCTCTTGTACCGAGCTACATGGACTTCCAGACGTTGTGAAGTGTGCTATGAGGGCACAGCGTGTCTGCAGGCACTGTAACAGACAGCCGTGTGGTCAGGGTGCTCAGACGACGCCAGCATTTCAGTTGACATGATGCATGGTGTGGCTGAGTGCTGAGAGACAGGGAGAGTGACATGATGCATGGTGTGGCTGAGTGCTGAGAGACAGGGAGAGTGACATGATGCATGGTGTGGCTGAGTGCTGAGAGACAGGGAGAGTGACATGATGCATGGTGTGGCTGAGTGCTGAGAGAGAGACAGGGAGAGTGACATGATGCATGGTGTGGCTGAGTGCTGAGAGACAGGGAGAGTGACATGATGCATGGTGTGGCTGAGTGCTGAGAGACAGTGAGAGTGATATGATGCATGGTGTGGCTGAGTGCTGAGAGACAGGGAGAGTGACATGATGCATGGTGTGGCTGAGTGCTGAGAGACAGGGAGAGTGACATGATGCATGGTGTGGCTGAGTGCTGAGAGAGAGACAGGGAGAGTGACATGATGCATGGTGTGGCTGAGTGCTGAGAGACAGGGAGAGTGACATGATGCATGGTGTGGCTGAGTGCTGAGTGAGAGACAGGGAGAGTGACATGATGCATGGTGTGGCTGAGTGCTGAGTGCTGAGAGACAGAGTTGTGGCCGAGGCTGTCAGGCCGAAATCACGCTGTTGCCTGAAACACCCCTCCCCCCCCCCCCGGCCCCCCCCCCACCCCGACACACACCCACCCCAGGTCTTTGTCATCTCGTGAAACGTGAAACAGGCTGCTCTGCCTTGCTCATCAATCCCCCCTCCAGTCCATCATTCTTTCTCGCCGTGCTCCCCATATTTGATTATCCCATTATGCTTCACATCTTCAACTTCATTAGGGGAGATTAGTAAATGCCACTTCGAATTTTACTGGGGGTTTGCTCTTGAGGGATAACAGTGATCTAGATTTCCTGACCCCACCCTCACCACTATAAAAATAAAAGTCGAAATCCATCACCACAATGAAATACATGCAAGCACGCGCACATACACAGACATACTCGCGTGTCCATACACCCACCCACACACAAATAGTAGACACAAAAAAATCATGTGTGTGCGCACATGCATACTCCTCTAAAACCTCAACAGGCACGCGCGCGCGCACACTAACACACACACACACACACACACACACACACACACACACACACAGGGGGTGGAGGGTTGAAAAGAAGGAAGGAAGGATAGGACTTGACCGAGGAGTGATTACAATGTGATGCACAGAGCACAGGCAGAGATAATGACCGCCAAGATTTATTACTGACGGGGCCAAAGGGCAAGCGAGCATCCCCTCCCCCAGTCTCCGCCTACCCCCTCTCCACCCCGCCCCCCTACACACACGCACACACACACAACGGGGCTCCAAGAACTGTCTGGAGTCAAGACGGTGGGGAGGGCAATCGCATGCACGAGTTTCGTATACAACTTTTCTTTCTGAAGCAAGTTTTCACATCAGGGTAAGAGAAATGGAAGGTAGCAGAATCTCTTCCTTCTTCCCCACTCTCTCTTTCTCCACCTGCCTGTCTGTCTGTCTGTCTGTCTCCCCCTCCTCCCGTTGTGAGACAAGCGGTTGTTTCAATCATAGTCAGTCAGCCCGTGTTCCTGAAATCCTGATATCCTGTTTTCCTCTCTCCTGTCATTCTCTGTGTTTCTGGAATTTCTCTCCTTGCTGCTGTCTCTCCTTTCTTGTTTTCTGCCTTGCTGGTCCATTCACCTGTATTGTCCAGTTTTCTGTTGTGCTGGTCCATTCACCTGTATTGTCCAGTTTTCTGATGTGCTGGTCCATTCACCTGTATTGTCCAGTTTTCTGATGTGCTGGTCCATTCACCTGTACTGTCCAGTTTTCTGATGTGCTGGTCCATTCACCTGTATTGTCCAGTTTTCTGATGTGCTGGTCCATTCACCTGTATTGTCCAGTTTTCTGATGTGCTGGTCCATTCACCTGTATTGTCCAGTTTTCTGATGTGCTGGTCCATTCACCTGTACTGTGTCCAGTTTTCTGTTGTGCTGGTCCATTTACCTGTACTGTCCAGTTTTCTGTTGTGCTGGTCCATTTACCTGTACTGTCCAGTTTTCTGTTGTGCTGGTCCATTTACCTGTACTGTCCAGTTTTCTGTTGTGCTGGTCCATTTACCTGTACTGTGTCCAGTTTTCTGATGTGCTGGTCCATTCACCTGTATTGTCCAGTTTTCTGATGTGCTGGTCCATTCACCTGTATTGTCCAGTTTTCTGATGTGCTGGTCCATTCACCTGTATTGTCCAGTTTTCTGATGTGCTGGTCCATTCACCTGTATTGTCCAGTTTTCTGATGTGCTGGTCCATTCACCTGTACTGTGTCCAGTTTTCTGTTGTGCTGGTCCATTTACCTGTACTGTCCAGTTTTCTGATGTGCTGGTCCATTTACCTGTACTGTGTCCAGTTTTCTGATGTGCTGGTCCATTCACCTGTACTGTGTCCAGATTTCTGTTGTGCTGGTCCATTCACCTGTACTGTCCAGTTTTCTGTTGTGCTGGTCCATTCACCTGTACTGTCCAGTTTTCTGTTGTGCTGGTCCATTCACCTGTACTGTCCAGTTTTCTGTTGTGCTGGTCCATTTACCTGTACTGTCCAGTTTTCTGTTGTGCTGGTCCATTTACCTGTACTGTCCAGTTTTCTGTTGTGCTGGTCCATTCACCTGTACTGTGTCCAGTTTTCTGTTGTGCTGGTCCATTCACCTGTACTGTCCAGTTTTCTGTTGTGCTGGTCCATTCACCTGTATTGTCCAGTTTTCTGTTGTGCTGGTCCATTCACCTGTACTGTCCAGTTTTCTGTTGTGCTGGTCCATTCACCTGTACTGTCCAGTTTTCTGTTGTGCTGGTCCATTTACCTGTACTGTGTCCAGTGTTCTGATGTGCTGGTCCATTCACCTGTACTGTCCAGTTTTCTGTTGTGCTGGTCCATTCACCTGTACTGTCCAGTTTTCTGTTGTGCTGGTCCATTCACCTGTACTGTGTCCAGTTTTCTGTTGTGCTGGTCCATTCACCTGTACTGTCCAGTTTTCTGTTGTGCTGGTCCATTCACCTGTACTGTCCAGTTTTCTGTTGTGCTGGTCCATTTACCTGTACTGTCCAGTTTTCTGTTGTGCTGGTCCATTTACCTGTACTGTCCAGTTTTCTGTTGTGCTGGTCCATTTACCTGTACTGTCCAGTTTTCTGTTGTGCTGGTCCATTTACCTGTACTGTGTCCAGTTTTCTGATGTGCTGGTCCATTCACCTGTACTGTCCAGTTTTCTGTTGTGCTGGTCCATTCACCTGTATTGTCCAGTTTTCTGTTGTGCTGGTCCATTCACCTGTACTGTCCAGTTTTCTGTTGTGCTGGTCCATTCACCTGTACTGTGTCCAGTTTTCTGTTGTGCTGGTCCATTCACCTGTACTGTGTCCAGTTTTCTGTTGTGCTGGTCCATTCACCTGTACTGTGTCCAGTTTTCTGTTGTGCTGGTCCATTCACCTGTACTGTGTCCAGTTTTCTGTTGTGCTGGTCCATTCACCTGTACTGTCCAGTTTTCTGTTGTGCTGGTCCATTTACCTGTACTGTGTCCAGTTTTCTGTTGTGCTGGTCCATTCATCTGTACTTTTTCCAGAAAAAAAGTATCTTCTGTCTGTTTTCGGAACAGAAAATTGGACATTTTTATTTTGAAATATGAATTGCCCCTTGGGGTTTTTTGTTGTTATTGCCCGTTTAAAAATTTTGTTGGGAGTGTAAAGTTTTCTTATTTGTGTGATCAAGTTACTTTCTTTATCCTCCGGGGAAAAAATCGACGGAACTGTCAAAGCCAGAGGCATGTCTCGGGTTTTTTGCGCGTGAAGAGGACTGTACTTGTGGCTGATGTTCTCCTGCAGGTTGTCTGTCCACCTTCCACATGATCGATACTGATGTTCTCCTGCAGGTTGTCTGTCCACCTTCCACATGATCGATACTGATGTTCTCCTGCAGGTTGTCTGTCCACCTTCCACATGATCGATACTGATGTTCTCCTGCAGGTTGTCTGTCCACCTTCCACATGATCGATACTGATGTTCTCTTTCAGGTTGTCTGTCCACCTTCCACATGATCGATACTGATGTTCTCCTGCTGTCTGTCCACCTTCCACATGATCGATACTGATGTTCTCCTGCAGGTTGTCTGTCCACCTTCCACATGATCGATACTGATGTTCTCCTGCAGGTTGTCTGTCCACCTTCCACATGATCGATACTGATGTTCTCTTGCAGGTTGTCTGTCCACCTTCCACATGATCGATACTGATGTTCTCCTGTAGGTTGTCTGTCCACCTTCCACATGATCGATACTGATGTTCTCCTGCTGTCTGTCCACCTTCCACATGATCGATACTGATGTTCTCCTGTAGGTTGTCTGTCCACCTTCCACATGATCGATACTGATGTTCTCCTGCAGGTTGTCTGTCCACCTTCCACATGATCGATACTGATGTTCTCCTGCTGTCTGTCCACCTTCCACATGATCGATACTGATGGTGTTGTTCGCCTTCATGTAATTCTGTGCATTTGACTGAACTATAAACAACAACCACACCACCAGCCTCCCCGCCCACACACCATATGCAGGGGATGTGTGTGTGTGTGTGTGTGTGTGTGTGTGTGTGTGTGTGTGTGTGTGTGTGTGTGCGTGCGTGCGTGCGTGCGTGCGTGCGTGCGTGCGTGCGTGCGTGCGTGCGTGCGTGCGTGCGTGCGCGCGCGCATACACACTTTTCTTCTGTCATTGCTGCTGTGTGCACATGTCAAATAATCGGTATGAGGACAAGCCCGGTACTTCTTTTTTTGGGGGGGTGGGGGGGGGGAGTGTCTGGCTTTGTTCTAATGTACCTTTTATTCACCTGTGTGCTAGTTGAATTGGTAGCGTAAGCAGCACTGACCTGAAGTTGTGTACCTTGTGTATGGAGAGAGTCACCACTCTTTACTATTTGTTAATTATTTATCTCCTGGCTTCATCGTTTATTAATTTCAAGTTGAAAAACCACCAAGGCAGCCATGTGTTTGTTCTGTATTGTCCGTGTGTTCTGTTTGGCTTGTTCAGGATTAAAGAGGCTGTGCCAGTCTTGAATAAAAGCTCATTTGTGTTTGCACATTTCTTCTGTCATTGCTGCTGTGTGCACATGTCAAATGATCGGTATAAGTGCAAGCCCGGCGCTTCCTTATCTACAGGGAGGTGACTGGGTTTCTTCCAGTGTTCCCCCTTCCACCCCCCCCCCCTTTTTTTTTTTTACTTACTTGTGTGCTAGCTGAATTGGTAGCGTAAGCAGCATTGACTTGAAGTTGTGTACCTCGTGTATGGAGAGAGTTACCACTCTTTACTATTTGTTAATCATTTGATCTCCTGGCCTCAAGTTGTGTACCTCGTGTATGGAGAGAGTTACCACTCTTTACTATCTGTTAATCATTTGATCTCCTGGCCTCAAGTTGTGTACCTCGTGTATGGAGAGAGTTACCACTCTTTACTATTTGTTAATCATTTGATCTCCTGGCCTCAAGTTGTGTACCTCGTGTATGGAGAGAGTTACCACTCTTTACTATCTGTTAATCATTTGATCTCCTGGCCTCAAGTTGTGTACCTCGTGTATGGAGAGAGTTACCACTCTTTACTATCTGTTAATCATTTGATCTCCTGGCCTCAAGTTGTGTACCTCGTGTATGGAGAGAGTTACCACTCTTTACTATTTGTTAATCATTTGATCTCCTGGCCTCAAGTTGTGTACCTCGTGTATGGAGAGAGTTACCACTCTTTACTATCTGTTAATCATTTATTTCCTGGCCTCAAGTTGTGTACCTCGTGTATGGAGAGAGTTACCACTCTTTACTATTTGTTAATCATTTATTTCCTGGCCTCAAGTTGTGTACCTTGTGTATGGAGAGAGTTACCACTCTTTACTATTTGTTAATCATTTATTTCCTGGCCTCAAGTTGTGTACCTTGTGTATGGAGAGAGTTACCACTCTTTACTATTTGTTAATCATTTATTTCCTGGCCTCAAGTTGTGTACCTTGTGTATGGAGAGAGTTACCACTCTTTACTATTTGTTAATCATTTATCTCCTGGCCTCAAGTTGTGTACCTCGTGTATGGAGAGAGTTACCACTCTTTACTATCTGTTAATCATTTGATCTCCTGGCCTCAAGCTGTGTACCTCGTGTATGGAGAGAGTTACCACTCTTTACTATTTGTTAATCATTTGATCTCCTGGCCTCAAGTTGTGTACCTCGTGTATGGAGAGAGTTACCACTCTTTACTATCTGTTAATCATTTGATCTCCTGGCCTCAAGTTGTGTACCTCGTGTATGGAGAGAGTTACCACTCTTTACTATTTGTTAATCATTTATTTCCTGGCCTCAAGTTGTGTACCTCGTGTATGGAGAGAGTTACCACTCTTTACTATTTGTTAATCATTTATCTCCCGGCCTCAAGTTGTGTACCTCGTGTATGGAGAGAGTTACCACTCTTTACTATTTGTTAATCATTTGATCTCCCGGCCTCAAGTTGTGTACCTTGAGTATCGATAATGACCCCATTGTGTATCGATAATGAGCCCATTTCTCTTTTCTTTCTTTATGCCTAAATTAAAAACTAGACAAAGAATAATAAATACTATTGTTCGTTGAGCTTTTCTCTGTCAAAGCACGATAATAGAAAGAAAAAAAACCTTTACAAAATGCACTCACCTTCGTATCAGGTAATTTTTAACATACCAAATCCCCATGAAGTTAAATAGAAAAAACCCACCTCAGACTATTGCGGCCTTTCACACACTGGTACGGAAGACTGAAAAAAGCAGAGCTGAATGAACAGACCATTTTACACTAAGATTCCACAAAAGACCATTTTACACTGCGATTCCACCTGACCAGACAAAGAAAAGACCATTTTACACTGAGATTCCACCTGACCAGACAAAGAAAAGACCATTTTACACTGAGACTCCACCTGACCAAACAAAGAAAAGACCATTTTACACTGGGATTCCACCTGACCAGACAAAGAAAAGACCATTTTACACTGGGATTCCACCTGACCAAACAAATAAAAGACCATTTTACACTGGGATTCCACCTGACCAAACAAATAAAAGACCATTTTACACTGGGATTCCACCTGACCAAACAAAGAAAAGACCATTTTACACTGGGATTCCACCTGACCAAACAAATAAAAGACCATTTTACACTGGGATTCCACCTGACCAGACAAAGAAAAGACCATTTTACACTGGGATTCCACCTGACCAGACAAAGAAAAGACCATTTTACACTGGGATTCCACCTGACCAAACAAAGAAAAGACCATTTTACACTGAGACTCCACCTGACCAGACAAATAAAAGGACACGAATCATAATTAGAATTCAAGAAGTTTGACATGCTAATGGTTAATATATCTTTATCAAACTACATAAATCCCGGGTCTGAGGAGCCCAGAACGATGTGGTGGGTGGGAGGTACGAATAGGTTGTGTGTTTGTATTGTTTGTATTTGTGTGTATGTGTTGATCGTCACCTTTCTTTGTGTCTTCGTTGCTTTTATCTATGTGTATTGATTGACTGCTATCTGTGTGTCTTTGTTGCTTTTATCTATGTGTATTTATTGACTGCTATCTTTGTGTCTTTGTTGCTTTTATCTGTGTGTGTATTGATTGACTGCTATCTTTGTGTCTTTGTTGCTTTTATCTGTGTGTGTATTTATTGATTGCTATCTTTGTGTCTTTGTTGCTTTTATCTGTGTGTTTATTTATTGATTGCTATCTTTGTGTCTTTGTTGCTTTTATCTATGTGTGTTTATTGACTGCTATCTGTGTGTCTTTGTTGCTTTTATCTGTGTGTGTATTGATTGACTGCTATCTGTGTGTCTTTGTTGCTTTTATCTGTGTGTGTATTTATTGATTGCTATCTTTGTGTCTTTGTTGCTTTTATCTGTGTGTGTATTTATTGATTGCTATCTTTGTGTCTTTGTTGCTTTTATCTGTGTGTGTATTTATTGATTGCTATCTTTGTGTCTTTGTTGCTTTTATCTATGTGTATTGATTGACTGCTATCTGTGTGTCTTCGTTGCTTTTATCTGTGTGTGTATTTATTGATTGCAATCTGTGTGTCTTTGTTGCTTTTATCTATGTGTGTATTCACTGATTGCCATCTGTGTGTCTTTGTTGCTTTTATCTATGTGTATTGATTGACTGCTATCTGTGTGTCTTCGTTGCTTTTATCTGTGTGTGTATTTATTGATTGCTATCTGTGTGTCTTCGTTGCTTTTATCTGTGTGTGTATTTACTGATTGCAATCTGTGTGTCTTTGTTGCTTTTATCTATGTGTGTATTCACTGATTGCCATCTGTGTGTCTTTGTTGCTTTTATCTATGTGTATTCATTGATTGCTATCTGTGTGTCTGTGTGTCTTTATTGCCACTGCTTACCGGTGAAGCTGTGAGTGGCAGGACCGAGTTGTCTTCCAGGGACGCTGGCCTTCCCTCCAGCCCCACAGTGTGGGGTGGCCGCCTTTTCCAGCCCTAACAACTTCCCCGTCACACAAAATAATGAAATGGAAATGTGTTTATGGCGTGGGCCCAGGACGCGAATAGACAACTGTAATCGCTCGGAAAATGACGAGGCGCAAATAAACCTCTGGCTGTCCATGTTCCTCCTCACAGCCCCGCCTCCCCTGTCCTGGCCATTCATTGGACAAGGGCGTTTTGCTCACCCACGTTCCGGGGCCCGCGGCTTATTTGCGTGTGAATTATGCAATAGACAGATCCTCGGATTACTTTCCAAATTTGGTTAAGGCCTTCTCGGTGTGGATCAGACCCTAGTGTGACGCTGTCTACGTCATCCAGGGCTGGATGGTGGGGGGCATGGTGTCATCAGCACGGAGGATGTGGAAGACGTCACGTGACGTCATGTCAGCTGGCAGTGTACAGTGTGGACTACAGTGAGGGTGCGCAGTTTTCTTCGGAGAACCACTCGTCTGTTGACAGTGCTGTGTGAGGAAGGAGAGAGTACTCACAACTCACAACTCAAAACGGTTTGTATTCAAAGATTAACATTTTAGGCATGGCCCATTCTTCCAATCTGTCCTTGAGAGTGAGCGAGAGAGACAGAGACAGAGACGGAGACTGGTTGAGCTCACAGAACAGGATGCCTGTCACCGTTCTTCACCTGGACTTCTTTCACCGGGGATTGAGTCGTTTACTCATCACATTCAGGGACATGAATGTTTCCTCATCACAGTCAGGGACATAAATGTTTCCTCATCACAGTCATGAATGTTTCCTCATCACAGTCAGGGCAATGTATGTTTCTTCATCGAAGTCATGAATGTTTTCTCATCACAGTCAGGGACATGAATGTTTCCTCATCGAAGTCATGAATGTTTCCTCATCACAGTCAGGGACATGAGTGTTTCCTCATCACAGTCAGGGACATGAATGTTTCCTCACCCAAGTCATGAATGTTTCCTCATCACAGACAGGGACAGGGACATGAATGCTCCATCATCAAAGTCAGAAACATGAATGTTTCCTCATCACAGTCAGGGACATGAATGTTTCCTCATCAAAGTCAGGGACATGAATATTTCCTCACCCAAGTCATGAATGTTTCCTCATCACAGTAAGGGACATGAATGTTTCCTCATCAAAGACAGAGACATGAATGTTTCCTCATCACAGATGATTTATCCAGTAATGAAGGAGTTAAACTCGCATGCAATCCGAAAGAGACATTTACCCTAAATGACAAAAATGTCGGTATCTATCCTTGTTTCAAACTACCAAAACAAAACTCAATGAGGTAATATTACAAATCATCGTACTACATTTTCAGCACGACACAAAAATGTTTTGGGAAATTTAGACACAGTTTCCATTGTAAAGAAGGTATATTTGAAACAATAAATCGAGCCGAATACATGTCAAAATAACACACTTAACAACCTTATCAATTCCCCCCCAAAATATCTAGAAATAAAAGAATACTGGATTTAAAAGATTTCCGTTAAAACAATCCCCAAAATACAACCAAATGTCACAAGTTACGACACTAACACCACGAGGACAAACTAACTATACAACTCCCCCCTCACCTGTCACCAGGCAGGAATCAGGCTCACCACTGGCCCAGGAGAGAACACAGAACACAGACCCACACAGAGGCAGAAGGGGGTCACACCAGAACCGAACCCCACGACTGGCCAAGAGGGCACCCAACAGCTCACTTGCTGGAACGGCGACCCTTCTCCTTCCAAAGCTCGGCACCAAAGGCGAAGCAAAACCTTTCTTTCAAAACGATGTTAACTCCGAACTCATCTCAGAGTTCAGAGCGAGAAGGACTAAGGACGTGTCAGACACACATCACAACAGATTCACGTGCATCAGTTCGGAACAGAACTCAGCACACAAGAGAACGATAGAGCAAAAGGGGGAGAGAGGAGGGAGAAAGGGAGAGGGGAAAGGAGAGGAGGGGAAAGGAGAGGGGAAAGGAGAGGGGAAAGGGAGAGGAGGAGAAGGGAGAGGAGGAGAAGGGGGACGAACATACGAACACACGCACAAATGAATGCTACGAGCCGTGACAAGCGCCTATTCTCGGTCGACGAGCAAGCTCTAAGCGCTTTACAAACACGGAGTCATTTATGCAGCAGGCTGCCTTCCTGGGTAGAGCCAACTAACAGCTGCCTTTGGGCGCTCATCATTCGTTTCCCGTGTCATACAGTCAGTTTTCTGTCACGCACACGCACAAACACACACACATGCGCGCGCGCGCGTAGCTTTTTACTTGTATTACCGTTTGTTTATTACCGCGTCAAGCAGGCATCCATACTCCATTTACATGGGTGCGCACGCTGGGCATGTTCTTCTTACCATTACCCACCGAACGCTGACATGGATAACGGGGTCTTTAACGCGCGTATTTCATCTTCAGCGCGTGTGTACACACAAAGGGGATTCAGGCAGGTACTAGCAGGTGTGTGTGTGTGTGTGTGTGTGTGTGTGTGTGTGTGTGTGTGTGTGTCGTTCGTTCGTTCTTTAGTTTAACGTCTTTTCACAGTGTGTGTGTGTCTGTGTGAGTGTGTCTGTGTCTGTGTGTGAAGAGAGAGACAGAGACAGAGACAGAGACAGAAAGAGACACAGAGAGACACAGAGAGAGAGAAAGAGATGAGAGCGTCTATTTAAAACCAGGAAAACATAAACAAAGACACGGGTGACAAAACTAATGGTGATTAGCCACATGACGATTCCGGTAACAAGTGTCAACATTTCATCAGCCTCCTGGCTTCCAGATCCGTCCTTCCCTTGGTGTGTGTGTGTGTGTGTGTGTGTGTGTGTGTGTGTGTGTGTGTGTGTGTAGGGTGCGGGGTGGGGGGGGGATGTCCCTCTGAAACAGCATGTCACAGTAACAGTTCCATTTCAGCCCTTCAAGACCATAGCTTTTGCCGACACAATTTTTTTGGTACACGATAGAAATGCGCGCGCTTGCACATCCACACACGCTCGTACGCACACAAACACGCACGAACACACACACACACACACACGCATGCATGCATGCAAACACGCATGCGCGCGCGCGCGCGCCCACACACACACACACACACACACACAGGTGTATTCGGAAACTCCATGGGGAATACAGTGGCCTTTGACACACGTGTGCAAAAATAACAACAGTGATGCACAGGATGGGGAGATAGGCTTTCTGGTGATTCACTGTTCTATCACGATGAAGACAACACACTTTCACACACTGTCGGAAGGCCAATAATGGCTCCCTCTCAAATCCCATCACATCACAGAAAAATAATTTCACACTTCTTACAATGATTCAGACTATATCTGACTTCAACGATTGTTTTGTTATCTAGGCTTGGCAAAGTGATGTGAACTGTGCACAGTGTCTGCAGCCATGACCAGGCTGTGCCATTTCCGGCTGTACCCCGCCACTTCCTGTCTGAAGTGAGGACAGGGGAGACAATGCCAAGTGGAGGAGAGGCGGGCCCAAGTGGGGAGGAAAGTGCAGAATGGCCATATCCCTTCAGCTGGACCAAAGTGCAGAATGGCCATATCCCTTTAGCTGGACCTAAGTGCAGAATGGCCATATCCCTTTAGCTGGACCTAAGTGCCGGGCGACGGGAGGGGATCGCTTTCTTCTGGTGGCCGGCACAGGGGAGGGGGGGGGAGGTCACAGATCAATACACGCCGATGGCGGGGGTGGGGGTGGGGGGGGGAGGAGGAGGGGACAGCAGCACACATACAGGAATACAGAAGCAAACACGCGAGAGTACGGTAAATCTCCAGAAAATAACGCGATCATACCATCCTCACATTCTGCCAGCTTGGTTCCCCCCCCTCCCCACCCCACCCCCCCTGTGATCCTGGGGGTTTGGGGTGAGGAGAAACGCTGGGCTGGCGTGTTCAGGTTGTCGTCACCTGCATACAAACTAAATGATCTGCATCAACACGACGGAGAGACCCCCTCAGGCTGTCAACATCTTTGGAAATCACCAGGATGGCCTCTTTCCTTCGCACATATCTCAAAGACGTGGTTTGACTTGTAAACGTAAGTTAGTCATTGCCACTTTAACAAATGGAACTGTTACACAATTTGTGATCTTTGTCCCCTGGACCTTGCCAAAACAGCAGTAATTAACTGACAACAGAACGTGGTGTTATCTTCTGCCTTCTTGGAGATGTTTTCCATAACATCATGCATTAAAAAAATGAATGTAAAAATATAGGTGGGAGGAAAAGTTCCAAATAAGGGATAAAAAGACAGACCGCTGAGCTAGCATAGTGTGTTGTTTGCAGCCGTGAACAGAGGCGTGAGGACACTTCGTCTTGATCTGCAGACACAAGTTGTCTGTACTGGAAACACTGCACAGTGCCCTTTGTTGCACGTGTTCTATGCACACCGATACATTAGGACCAGACTTGCAGCACTGAAAAACGTATGGCTGGAACCCCCAGTTCCCCAGCAGTGGTGCACATTGTTCAGAACTGCAAACATAAACCGAAAGGAAAGGAGAAACCCCCTTTCCCCAAAACTTAGACACCCGGCAGAAGGTATCTGGTCTTTACGTCCAAACTACTTTCCAACTTTTGACAGTCCCGAGACTTTTTAAAAGCTGATTTCAGGACCTATTCATTGGTACTTCTTGGTACTTTTTTCAACCTGTAAGCAGACCGCTGTGATTGTGAAAGCTTCTTACGGTGCGGTGGTAGGGTGTCATCTTACAGAGGACGGTGTCAGTTCCAGTCTCCTGATGTAATGGTCACCGTGTGAGGACTGGTCCAACAGCACTTGACATCATCTGCTGCGACAGAGGGTTAATGGCCAGGGGAGAGACATGGGGCGGGGGCGTTGGGGTGGGGGGGGGGGGTGGGGGTGGAAGGCCGTGTGTGGAAAACCAGAGGGTGGAAGGGTGTGGAAAACCAGAGGGTGGAAGGACACACACTGTGCCTGTCAGCCCTCCACTGCCCAGCTGGTTTTCACTGCAATGTCTGCGTACTGGTGAACGTACTGCAGTGAACATGATCATTCTTGGGGTACGGTTCTGTGACAACTCTCTCTCTCTCTTTCTCTGTGTGTGTGTGTGTGTGTGTGTGTGTGTGTGTGTGTGTGTGTGTGTGTGTGTGTGTGTGTGTGTGTGTGTGTGTGTGTGTGTGTGTGTGACAGAGAAGATTTGGGGGAGGGAGAGAGGGAGGGAGAGAGAGCTGTTTCAGTTGAACAACATTTTTGACATAATTACTGATGGAAATTTGAACCTATAGTGAGGCTGACCTGATATCGAGCGCCGTATTTCCTAATTCGCTGTCCACATCTTAATGTTCCACTTTCATTTTTACGGCAAGACCACATTCGTGCCCATCTCATCTTGAGATGATAGTTACTCTAAATCGGATCCATTAATTCTGGCTCAGTTAACCGTGGTTATAATTTCAAAGTTTTAAAGTTAGCAAAGAGAGGGAGACGGACAGACAGACAGACAGACAGAGACAGACAGACAGAAAGGAGCACAGAGAGACAGAGACAGACAGACAAAGAAGGTCGAGAAGGTCAGAGAGAGACAGAGACAAACAGAGAGAGACAGGTCTATAAGTTACAGTTGTGGAGATGGATGACGCAAATTGACTTCCACTCTCCGTGCTGAGAGGTACTGTCAGAGAAAAAGCAATCAATTACGGACTATCAGCAATGTCTTTTTGTGACGTACCTCCCGGAGTCACAGTTAAGCGTCTGGAGACACCCCCACGTGAAGTCATCCATCGGACACATCCGCTCTTGACAGCCCTGGCCCAGTCGTCAGTGTGACAGTGAAGGATTTCCCCTCAACTGTGTGGGGTCCACGGGTGGTCCGCACTCTGCAGGCGATGCTTCTTGGATCGGCAACCTGTGGCCGCTGTTGAGTGCCTGCCTCGAAGCACTAAAAACATCAATTCATCGATAATCCCTCTTTAATAACGCCATCCATCAATCAGCTGCTGTTTTCCTGTGTGATCGCTGACCGTGAAATTGTAGCATGGAGAGTAAAGTGCCGTCTGCTTTTCTTCTCACTCACAAGTTACTTACTCCGCCCCGAGTTCACGTCGTGGATGTGAAGGCAGCGTGTTTAAAGTGACTCTGATGGCGTGGTGTTGTCGGCCCTTGTCACACCGTCACACGCTGTGTGTGTGGCCCTCATTCAGTCCTCACCCTGCCTGCAGTCATCCCTCATTCAGCCCTCACCCTGCAGTCATCCCTCATTCACCCCTCACCCTGCCTGCAGTCAGCCCTCATTCAGCCCTCACCCTGCAGTCATCCCTCATTCAGTCCTCACCCTGCCTGCAGTCATCCCTCATTCAGCCCTCACCCTGCAGTCATCCCTCATTCACCCCTCACCCTGCCTGCAGTCAGCCCTCATTCAGCCCTCACCCTGGAGTCAGCTGATTGTCACGGTCCCTGCCTGCAGTCAGCTGATTGTCAAGGTCCCTGCCTGCAGTCAGCTGATTGTCAAGATCCACAGAACAACCCGTGTCCATTTCGTTCAGGGCGGATCTCCCATTCCTTGACCAACACTGACCGTACGCTCTGAGAGGGGGGCACTGGTATCCTGGAGTGCACAGAATGAATGGCTATTTCCTGGTGTCCAGACTGCACAGAATGAATGGCTATTTCCTGGTGTCCAGACTGCACAGAGTGAATGGCTATTTCCTGGTGTCCAGACTGTATAGACTGAATGGCTATTTCCTGGTGTCCAGACTGCACAGAGTGAATGGCTATTTCCTGGTGTCCAGACTGTATAGACTGAATGGCTATTTCCTGGTGTCCAGACTGCACAGAATGAATGGCTATTTCCTGGTGTCCAGACTGTATAGACTGAATGGCTATTTCCTGGTCTGACTGCACAGAATGAATGGCTATTTCCTGGTCTGACTGCACAGAATGAATGGCTATTTCCTGGTGTCCAGATTGCACAGAATGAATGGCTATTTCCTGGTGTCTAGACTGCACAGAGTGAATGACTATTTCCTGGTGTCTAGACTGCACAGAATGAATGGCTATTTCCTGGTGTCCAGACTGCACAGAATGAATGGCTATTTCCTGGTGTCCAGACTGCACAGAGTGAATGACTATTTCCTGGTGTCCAGACTGCACAGAGTGAATGACTATTTCCTGGTGTGACTGCACAGAATGAATGGCTATTTCCTGGTGTCCAGACTGTATAGACTGAATGGCTACTTCCTGATGTCCAGACTTCACAGAATGAATGGCTATTTCCTGGTGTTCAGACTGCACAGAATGAATGAATGGCTATTTCCTGGTGTCTAGACTGCACAGAATGAATGGCTATTTCCTGGTGTGACTGCACAGAATGAATGGCTATTTCCTGGTGTTCAGACTGCACAGAATGAATGGCTATTTCCTGGTGTCCAGACTGCACAGAATGAATGGCTATTTCCTGGTGTGACTGCACAGAATGAATGGCTATTTCCTGGTGTTCAGACTGCACAGAATGAATGAATGGCTATTTCCTGGTGTCCAGACTGCACAGAATGAATGGCTATTTACTGGTGTCCAGACTGCACAGAATGAATGGCTATTTCCTGGTGTGACTGCACAGAATGAATGGCTATTTCCTGGTGTGACTGCACAGAATGAATGGCTATTTCCTGGTGTCCAGACTGCACAGAATGAATGGCTATTTCCTGGTGTGACTGCACAGAATGAATGGCTATTTCCTGGTGTCCAGACTGCACAGAATGAATGGCTATTTCCTGGTGTCCAGACTGCACAGAATGAATGGCTATTTCCTGGTGTGACTGCACAGAATGAATGGCTATTTCCCGGTGTCCAGACTGCACAGAATGAATGGCTATTTCCTGGTGTCCAGACTGCACAGAATGAATGGCTATTTCCTGGTGTCCAGACTGCACAGAATGAATGGCTATTTCCTGGTGTCCAGACTGCACAGAATGAATGGCTATTTCCTGGTGTCCAGACTGCTCTGAATGAATGGCTATTTCCTGGTGTCCAGACTGCACAGAATGAATTGCTATTCCTGTGTCCAGACTGCACAGAATGAATGAATGGCTATTTCCTGGTGGTCCAGGACTGCACAGAATGAATGGCTATTTCCTGGTGTCCCCAGACTGCACAGAATGAATGTGCTATTTCCTGGTGTTCAGACTGCACAGAATGAATGGCTATTTCCTGGTGTGACTGCACAGAATGAATGGCTATTTCCCGGTGTCCAGACTGCTCTGAATGAATGGCTATTTCCTGGTGTCCAGACTGCACAGAATGAATGGCTATTTCCTGGTGTCCAGACTGCACAGAATGAATGAATGGCTATTTCCTGGTGTCCAGACTGCACAGAATGAATGGCCACTTTCCGGTGTTCAGACTGCACAGAATGAATGGCTATTTCCTGGTGTGACTTGCACAGAATGAATGGCTATTTCCTGGTGTGACTGCACAGAATGAATGGCTATTTCCTGGTGTCCAGACTGCACTGAATGAATGGCTATTTCCTGGTGTCCAGACTGCACTGAATGAATGGCTATTTCCTGGTGTCCAGACTGCACAGAATGAATGGCTATTTCCTGGTGTCCAGACTGCACAGAATGAATGGCTATTTCCTGGTGTCCAGACTGCACAGAATGAATGGCTATTTCCTGGTGTGACTGCACAGAATGAATGGCTATTTCCTGGTGTCCAGACTGCACAGAATGAATGGCTATTTCCTGGTGTCCAGACTGCACTGAATGAATGGCTATTTCCTGGTGTCCAGACTGCCCTGAATGAATGGCTATTTCCTGGTGTCCAGACTGCACTGAATGAATGGCTATTTCCTGGTGTCCAGACTGCACAAAATGAATGCTTTTTCCTGGTGTCCAGACTGCACATGACGCCTTTCTTTTCTCTGCTACCACAGACTGCGCAGGATGACTTGGTTTTCTCGTATCCACTGGAGGCGTGCTCAGGGTCAGGAAGCTGTTACCTCCCTTAGACACTGATCTTCTTCACAGTTTCAATAGACAGTGAGTGTTTGTGGGGCGCGGGCGCTGTAGGAACTGAGGAGATGGTGAGAGATGTCTGCGAATGTCGGTAAAATCAGCTTTCTCTCAGTGCCAGTGAGGCATAAGGATGATTCAGGTCTTCAGAAAACGTGGTCTGCAGCACAGACAGTCTGACGGCATCAGCAGTGCTGGCAAAGGTAGCGGCGGGTTGAAAGACTTTTATTCCAATACAGTTCACAATTTTTTTTAACGAAATCTGCGTCCAAATACCAGTTTCTCCGTAAAGGCTGCAAGTACGCTTGTCAAATAAGGCTTATTTCCCTGGTAATTCTGTTCTTATCCACATATATATATATATATATATATATATATATATATATATATATATATATATATATATATGTGTGTGTGTGTGTGTGTGTGTGTGTGTGTGTGTGTGTGTGAAAAAGAATGTGTCAAGGAAAGAAATGCCTCATAGGCAATCTTTTGCAGTGGCTTCAGCTATACAGTCTATACTTGTGATGTCAAGCATATTTGTAGTCCCATTTTAGAGAAAAGGCAACACAAGGAAGAACCAAACCACGTCTTTTCTGTCCCACCCTTGTATCGAAGGTTCATTCTTTCCTAGCCACGTGCTCTGCACATCTGAAAATCCACACCTGGAGCTGCAGCTAAAGTGCACTGACAGCCAGAATCCGCCAGACAGCCGGTATGAGTCAGAAATAACCCAGTATCAGTCAGAAATAACCCGGTATCAGTCAGAAATAACCCGCTATCAGTCAGAAATAACCCAGTATCAGTCAGAAATAACCCGGTATCAGTCAGAAATAACCTTTATGGAAAACTAATCCACATAATTAAAGAAAGAAATGAAACCAGAGACAAAAGATTGTTCAGCATTACAACAGTTTTCATAAAAAGCATGAACAAGGTATTTATGGTATGGTGTTTGCACCATGCCTCAGATGCTTGAGACAGGCAGTGGATGGCGTTCTGGTTTCAGTTCACTGTCTGTCTGTCCATTGTATGGTGTAAATCATGTCTGTCTGTCTGTCTGTCCATTGTATGGTGTAAATCATGTCTGTCTGTCCATTGTATGGTGTAAATCATGTCTGTCTGTCCATTGTATGGTGTAAATCATGTCTGTCTGTCTGTCCATTGTATGGTGTAAATCATGTCTGTCTGTCTGTCCACTGTATGGTGTAAATCATGTCTGTCTGTCTGTCCATTGTATGGTGTAAATCATGTCTGTCTGTCTGTCCATTGTATGGTGTAAATCATGTCTGTCTGTCCACTGTATGGTGTAAATCATGTCTGTCTGTCCATTGTATGGTGTAAATCATGTCTGTCTGTCTGTCCATTGTATGGTGTAAATCATGTCTGTCTGTCCATTGTATGGTGTAAATCATGTCTGTCTGTCTGTCCATTGTATGGTGTAAATCATGTCTGTCTGTCCATTGTATGGTGTAAATCATGTCTGTCTGTCCATTGTATGGTGTAAATCATGTCTGTCTGTCCATTGTATGGTGTAAATCATGTCTGTCTGTCCATTGTATGGTGTAAATCATGTCTGTCTGTCCATTGTATGGTGTAAATCATGTCTGTCTGTCCATTGTATGGTGTAAATCATGTCTGTCTGTCCATTGTATGGTGTAAATCATGTCTGTCTGTCCATTGTATGGTGTAAATCATGTCTGTCTGTCCATTGTATGGTGTAAATCATGTCTGTCTGTCCATTGTATGGTGTAAATCATGTCTGTCTGTCTGTCCATTGTATGGTGTAAATCATGTCTGTCTGTCCATTGTATGGTGTAAATCATGTCTGTCTGTCCATTGTATGGTGTAAATCATGTCTGTCTGTCCATTGTATGGTGTAAATCATGTCTGTCTGTCCATTGTATGGTGTAAATCATGTCTGTCTGTCCATTGTATGGTGTAAATCATGTCTGTCTGTCTGTCCATTGTATGGTGTAAATCATGTCTGTCTGTCCATTGTATGGTGTAAATCATGTCTGTCTGTCTGTCCACTGTATGGTGTAAATCATGTCTGTCTGTCCATTGTATGGTGTAAATCATGTCTGTCTGTCTGTCCATTGTATGGTGTAAATCATGTCCTGTCTGTCCATTGTATGGTGTAAATCATGTCTGTCTGTCCACTGTATGGTGTAAATCATGTCTGTCTGTCCATTGTATGGTGTAAATCATGTCTGTCTGTCCACTGTATGGTGTAAATCATGTCTGTCTGTCCATTGTATGGTGTAAATCATGTCTGTCTGTCCACTGTATGGTGTAAATCATGTCTGTCTGTCCACTGTATGGTGTAAATCATGTCTGTCTGTCCACTGTATGGTGTAAATCATGTCTGTCTGTCCACTGTATGGTGTAAATCATGTCTGTCTGTCTGTCCACTGTATGGTGTAAATCATGTCTGTCTGTCCATTGTATGGTGTAAATCATGTCTGTCTGTCCATTGTATGGTGTAAATCATGTCTGTCTGTCCATTGTATGGTGTAAATCATGTCTGTCTGTCCACTGTATGGTGTAAATCATGTCTGTCTGTCCATTGTATGGTGTAAATCATGTCTGTCTGTCCACTGTATGGTGTAAATCATGTCTGTCTGTCTGTCCATTGTATGGTGTAAATCATGTCTGTCTGTCCACTGTATGGTGTAAATCATGTCTGTCTGTCCATTGTATGGTGTAAATCATGTCTGTCTGTCCATTGTATGGTGTAAATCATGTCTGTCTGTCCATTGTATGGTGTAAATCATGTCTGTCTGTCTGTCCACTGTATGGTGTAAATCATGTCTGTCTGTCTGTCCATTGTATGGTGTAAATCATGTCTGTCTGTCCATTGTATGGTGTAAATCATGTCTGTCTGTCTGTCCATTGTATGGTGTAAATCATGTCTGTCTGTCCATTGTATGGGTATATCATGTCTGTCTGTCCATTGTATGGTGTAAATCATGTCTGTCTGTCCATTGTATGGTGTAAATCATGTCTGTCTGTCCACTGTATGGTGTAAATCATGTCTGTCTGTCTGTCCATTGTATGGTGTAAATCATGTCTGTCTGTCCATTGTATGGTGTAAATCATGTCTGTCTGTCCATTGTATGGTGTAAATCATGTCTGTCTGTCTGTCCATTGTATGGTGTAAATCATGTCTGTCTGTCCACTGTATGGTGTAAATCATGTCTGTCTGTCCATTGTATGGTGTAAATCATGTCTGTCTGTCTGTCCATTGTATGGTGTAAATCATGTCTGTCTGTCCATTGTATGGTGTAAATCATGTCTGTCTGTCTGTCCATTGTATGGTGTAAATCATGTCTGTCTGTCCACTGTATGGTGTAAATCATGTCTGTCTGTCTGTCCATTGTATGGTGTAAATCATGTCTGTCTGTCCATTGTATGGTGTAAATCATGTCTGTCTGTCCATTGTATGGTGTAAATCATGTCTGTCTGTCTGTCCATTGTATGGTGTAAATCATGTCTGTCTGTCTGTCCACTGTATGGTGTAAATCATGTCTGTCTGTCCATTGTATGGTGTAAATCATGTCTGTCTGTCCATTGTATGGTGTAAATCATGTCTGTCTGTCCACTGTATGGTGTAAATCATGTCTGTCTGTCTGTCCATTGTATGGTGTAAATCATGTCTGTCTGTCTGTCCATTGTATGGTGTAAATCATGACTGTCTGTCCATTGTATGGTGTAAATCATGACTGTCTGTCCACTGTATGGTGTAAATCATGACTGTCTGTCCATTGTATGGTGTAAATCATGTCTGTCTGTCCACTGTATGGTGTAAATCATGTCTGTCTGTCCATTGTATGGTGTAAATCATGTCTGTCTGTCTGTCCATTGTATGGTGTAAATCATGTCTGTCTGTCCATTGTATGGTGTAAATCATGTCTGTCTGTCCACTGTATGGTGTAAATCATGTCTGTCTGTCCATTGTATGGTGTAAATCATGTCTGTCTGTCCATTGTATGGTGTAAATCATGTCTGTCTGTCCATTGTATGGTGTAAATCATGTCTGTCTGTCCATTGTATGGTGTAAATCATGTCTGTCTGTCTGTCCATTGTATGGTGTAAATCATGTCTGTCTGTCCATTGTATGGTGTAAATCATGTCTGTCTGTCCATTGTATGGTGTAAATCATGTCTGTCTGTCCATTGTATGGTGTAAATCATGTCTGTCTGTCTGTCCATTGTATGGTGTAAATCATGTCTGTCTGTCCATTGTATGGTGTAAATCATGTCTGTCTGTCCATTGTATGGTGTAAATCATGTCTGTCTGTCCATTGTATGGTGTAAATCATGTCTGTCTGTCCATTGTATGGTGTAAATCATGTCTGTCTGTCCATTGTATGGTGTAAATCATGTCTGTCTGTCCATTGTATGGTGTAAATCATGTCTGTCTGTCCATTGTATGGTGTAAATCATGTCTGTCTGTCTGTCCATTGTATGGTGTAAATCATGTCTGTCTGTCTGTCCATTGTATGGTGTAAATCATGTCTGTCTGTCTGTCCATTGTATGGTGTAAATCATGTCTGTCTGTCCATTGTATGGTGTAAATCATGTCTGTCTGTCTGTCCATTGTATGGTGTAAATCATGTCTGTCTGTCTGTCCATTGTATGGTGTAAATCATGTCTGTCTGTCTGTCCATTGTATGGTGTAAATCATGTCTGTCTGTCTGTCCATTGTATGGTGTAAATCATGTCTGTCTGTCCATTGTATGGTGTAAATCATGTCTGTCTGTCTGTCCACTGTATGGTGTAAATCATGTCTGTCTGTCTGTCCATTGTATGGTGTAAATCATGTCTGTCTGTCCATTGTATGGTGTAAATCATGTCTGTCTGTCTGTCCATTGTATGGTGTAAATCATGTCTGTCTGTCTGTCCATTGTATGGTGTAAATCATGTCTGTCTGTCCATTGTATGGTGTAAATCATGTCTGTCTGTCCATTGTATGGTGTAAATCATGTCTGTCTGTCCATTGTATGGTGTAAATCATGTCTGTCTGTCCACTGTATGGTGTAAATCATGTCTGTCTGTCCATTGTATGGTGTAAATCATGTCTGTCTGTCCATTGTATGGTGTAAATCATGTCTGTCTGTCCACTGTATGGTGTAAATCATGTCTGTCTGTCCATTGTATGGTGTAAATCATGTCTGTCTGTCCATTGTATGGTGTAAATCATGTCTGTCTGTCCATTGTATGGTGTAAATCATGTCTGTCTGTCCATTGTATGGTGTAAATCATGTCTGTCTGTCCATTGTATGGTGTAAATCATGTCTGTCTGTCTGTCCATTGTATGGTGTAAATCATGTCTGTCTGTCCATTGTATGGTGTAAATCATGTCTGTCTGTCCATTGTATGGTGTAAATCATGTCTGTCTGTCCATTGTATGGTGTAAATCATGTCTGTCTGTCCACTGTATGGTGTAAATCATGACTGTCTGTCTGTCCATTGTATGGTGTAAATCATGTCTGTCTGTCCATTGTATGGTGTAAATCATGTCTGTCTGTCCACTGTATGGTGTAAATCATGTCTGTCTGTCCATTGTATGGTGTAAATCATGTCTGTCTGTCCATTGTATGGTGTAAATCATGTCTGTCTGTCTGTCCATTGTATGGTGTAAATCATGTCTGTCTGTCTGTCCATTGTATGGTGTAAATCATGTCTGTCTGTCCATTGTATGGTGTAAATCATGTCTGTCTGTCCATTGTATGGTGTAAATCATGTCTGTCTGTCTGTCCATTGTATGGTGTAAATCATGTCTGTCTGTCCATTGTATGGTGTAAATCATGTCTGTCTGTCCATTGTATGGTGTAAATCATGTCTGTCTGTCTGTCCATTGTATGGTGTAAATCATGTCTGTCTGTCTGTCCACTGTATGGTGTAAATCATGTCTGTCTGTCCATTGTATGGTGTAAATCATGTCTGTCTGTCCATTGTATGGTGTAAATCATGTCTGTCTGTCCACTGTATGGTGTAAATCATGTCTGTCTGTCCATTGTATGGTGTAAATCATGTCTGTCTGTCTGTCCATTGTATGGTGTAAATCATGTCTGTCTGTCCATTGTATGGTGTAAATCATGTCTGTCTGTCCATTGTATGGTGTAAATCATGTCTGTCTGTCCACTGTATGGTGTAAATCATGTCTGTCTGTCCATTGTATGGTGTAAATCATGTCTGTCGTCTGTCCATTGTATGGTGTAAATCATGTCTGTCTGTCTGTCCATTGTATGGTGTAAATCATGTCTGTCTGTCCATTGTATGGTGTAAATCATGTCTGTCTGTCCACTGTATGGTGTAAATCATGTCTGTCTGTCCATTGTATGGTGTAAATCATGTCTGTCTGTCTGTCCATTGTATGGTGTAAATCATGTCTGTCTGTCTGTCCATTGTATGGTGTAAATCATGTCTGTCTGTCTGTCCATTGTATGGTGTAAATCATGTCTGTCTGTCTGTCCATTGTATGGTGTAAATCATGTCTGTCTGTCCATTGTATGGTGTAAATCATGTCTGTCTGTCTGTCCATTGTATGGTGTAAATCATGTCTGTCTGTCCATTGTATGGTGTAAATCATGTCTGTCTGTCTGTCCATTGTATGGTGTAAATCATGTCTGTCTGTCTGTCCATTGTATGGTGTAAATCATGTCTGTCTGTCCATTGTATGGTGTAAATCATGACTGTCTGTCCATTGTATGGTGTGTCTGTCCACTGTATGGTGTAAATCATGTCTGTCTGTCCATTGTATGGTGTAAATCATGACTGTCTGTCCATTGTATGGTGTAAATCATGTCTGTCTGTCCATTGTATGGTGTAAATCATGTCTGTCTGTCCACTGTATGGTGTAAATCATGTCTGTCTGTCCATTGTATGGTGTAAATCATGCCTGTCTGTCCATTGTATGGTGTAAATCATGTCTGTCTGTCCACTGTATTGGGTAAATCATGTCTGTCTGTCCATTGTATGGTGTAAATCATGACTGTCTGTCCATTGTATGGTGTAAATCATGTCTGTCTGTCCATTGTATGGTGTGTCTGTCCACTGTATGGTGTAAATCATGTCTGTCTGTCCATTGTATGGTGTAAATCATGTCTGTCTGTCCATTGTATGGTGTAAATCATGTCTGTCTGTCTGTCTGTCCACTGTATGGTGTAAATCATGTCTGTCTGTCCATTGTATGGTGTAAATCATGTCTGTCTGTCTGTCCATTGCATGGTGTAAATCATGTCTGTCTGTCCACTGTATGGTGTAAATCATGTCTGTCTGTCCATTGTATAGTGTAAATCATGTCTGTCTGTCCACTGTATGGTGTAAATCATGTCTGTCTGTCCATTGTATAGTGTAAATCATGTCTGCCTGTCTGTCCATTGTATGGTGTAAATCATGTCTGTCTGTCCACTGTATGGTGTAAATCATGTCTGTCTGTCCACTGTATGGTGTAAATCATGTCTGTCTGTCCATTGTATGGTGTAAATCATGTCTGTCTGTCTGTCCATTGTATGGTGTAAATCATGTCTGTCTGTCCATTGTATGGTGTAAATCATGTCTGTCTGTCCATTGTATGGTGTAAATCATGTCTGTCTGTCTGTCCATTGTATGGTGTAAATCATGTCTGTCTGTCTGTCCATTGTATGGTGTAAATCATGTCTGTCTGTCCATTGTATGGTATAAATCATCAATCTATCGTTCTTGCAGTTCTTTTTTCTTCGCCTGCATAACATGCCCCCCTCGTAAAATTTCGATTTCGCAGATTTCTCCAAATCACAATATGCGATACTCTCTTCTTATGTCCGAACTATTCCATACCTTCAAAGACTATTCTTTATTCAGGCAAACCCACTTTAAGTCAAAAGCTCTCATTTCTTGTCTACTTTTAAAAACAGGCAACGCATGAGGACTGTCCATCATTTTCAACAGTCCAAAATATGATTCTCAAACATGACTTCCATCTTTCATTTCCAGTTTTGATGAAATTGCTGAGTGCGCAAACAACAACAACGAAAAACTGTGTTCAAAACAGTATCGTTCTCTGAATTTTTACAAATCGTTAGAAAATAAAGACTGTGGGCTATGGCGCGCGCATGTGCATATTCGTAAGCACACGTGTGCGTGCACACTAGCAGCGTAATCCCACGAGAGTGACAGAGAAAGAGAGAGAGAGAGAGAGGGGGGGGGGGTGGAACAGGAGGAAGAGAGGAGGCAGGATAACCAGAAAAGCAGTTCTTGATCGTTTAAGTTCGATCAGAACTTGGTATTGGCAATCTTGGAAAGGGGTATAGGATTTCAGGCAGAGGAGGGGAGGGGAGAGATAGGGGGGGGGGGGGAGACAAGCAGACAGACAGACAGACAGATAGAGACAGATACAGAGAAACAGAGAAGGGAAAATAGAGAGGGCAGAAACAGAGAGAGAACAGGAGAGTGAGAGAAGGAGAGATGGAGAGAGACAGAGAACAGGAGAGGGAGAGACAGGAGAGATGGAGAGAGACAGAGACAGAGAGAACAGGAGAGGGAGAGAGAGGAGAGAGACAGAGACAGAGAGAACAGGAGAGGGAGAGACAGGAGAGAGACAGAGACAGAGAGAACAGGAGAGGGAGAGAGAGAAGAAGAGAGACAAAGAGAGGGAGACAGTCAAAAGAGATTGATTTTAACCCGAGAAAGCAATTGTTGGTGGTATAAGTTGGATCCAAACGGCACTGGCAATCTCGGGGAGAGGTCAGGGTGTGATGGGGCGGGACAGCAGGAGAGAGGTCAGGGTGTGATGGGGCGGGACAGCAGGAGAGAGGTCAGGGTGTGATGGGGCGGGACAGCAGGAGAGAGGTCAGGGTTTGATGGGGCGGGACAGCAGGAGAGAGGTCAGGGTGTGATGGGGCGGGACAGCAGGAGAGAGGTCAGGGTTTGATGGGGCGGGACAGCAGGAGAGAGGTCAGGGTGTGATGGGGCGGGACAGCAGGAGAGAGGTCAGGGTGTGATGGGGCGGGACAGCAGGTGAGAGGTCAGGGTTTGATGGGGCGGGACAGCAGGAGAGAGGTCAGGGTTTGATGGGGCGGGACAGCAGGAGAGAGGTCAGGGTTTGATTGGGCGGGACAGCAGGAGAGAGGTCAGGGTGTGATGGGGCGGGACAGCAGGAGAGAGGTCAGAGTTTGATGGGGCGGGACAGCAGGAGAGAGGTCAGGGTGTGATGGGGCGGGACAGCAGGAGAGAGGTCAGGGTGTGATGGGGCGGGACAGCAGGAGAGAGGTCAGGGTTTGATGGGGCGGGACAGCAGGAGAGAGGTCAGGGTGTGATGGGGCGGGACAGCAGGAGAGAAGTAATGGTTTGATGGGGCGGGACAGCAGGAGAGGTCAGGGTTTGATGGGGCGGGACAGCAGGAGAGGTAAAGGTGTGATGGGGCGGAACAGCAGGAGAGAAGTAATGGTTTGATGGGGCGGGACAGCAGGAGAGAAGTAATGGTTTGATGGGGCGGGACAGCAGGAGAGGTCAGGGTTTGATGGGGCGGGACAGCAGAAGAGGTCAGGGTGTGATTGGGCGGGACAGCAGGAGAGAAGTAATCTTTTGATGGGGCGGGACAGCAGAAGAGGTCAGGGTTTGATGGGGCGGGACAGCAGGAGAGAATTAATCGTTTGATCGGGCGGGACAGCAGAAGAGGTCAGGGTTTGATGGGGCGGGACAGCAGGAGAGAGGTCAGGGTTTGATGGGGCGGGACAGCAGGAGAGGTCAGGGTTTGATGGGGCGGGACAGCAGGAGAGAGGTCAGGGTTTGATGGGGCGGGACAGCAGGAGAGGTCAGGGTGTGATGGGGCGGGACAGCAGGGGAGAGGTCAGGGTGTGATGGGGCGGGACAGCAGGAGAGGTCAGGGTGTGATGGGGCGGGACAGCAGGAGAGAGGTAAGGGTTTGATGGGGCGGGACAGCAGGAGAGGTAATGGTTTGATGGGGCGGGACAGCAGGAGAGAGGTCAGGGTTTGACTGGGCGGGACAGCAGGAGATAGGTCAGGGTGTGATGGGGCGGGACAGCAGGAGAGGTAAGGGTTTGATGGGGCGGGACAGCAGGAGAGAGGTCAGGGTGTGATGGGGCGGGACAGCAGGAGAGAGGTAAGGGTTTGATGGGGCGGGACAGCAGGAGAGGTAAGGGTTTGATGGGGCGGGACAGCAGGAGAGGTAAGGGTTTGATGGGGCGGGACAGCAGGAGAGGTAAGGGTTTGATGGGGCGGGACAGCAGGAGAGGTAAGGGTTTGATGGGGCGGGACAGCAGGAGAGAGGTCAGGGTTTGATGGGGCGGAACAGCAGAAGAGGT
>NC_134877.1:1155669-1198169 GCF_041734735.1 Babylonia areolata
TGGTGTATGTGGGGGTGGTGTTTGGGGGAAGTGGTGTATGTGGGGGTCGTGTTTGGGGGGAAGTGGTGTATGTGGGGGTGGTTTTGGGGGTGTGTGGTGTATGTGGGGGTGGTGTTGGGGTTTTTTGTGTATGTGGGGGAGGTTGGGGGGGGGGGGGCGGGTTGAGTGCGGGTGGTGTTTGGGGGAAGTGGTGTGTGTGTGGGGGGGTGTTTGTGGGGAGTGGTGTGTGGGGGGAGTGGTGTGTGGGGGAGTGGTGTGTGGGGGGAGGGGGAAGTGGTGTGTGGGGGAGTGGTGTGTGGGGGGAGTGGTGTGTGGGGGGAGGGGGAAGTGGTGTGTGGGGGGAGTGGTGTGTGGGGGGAGTGGTGTGTGGGGGGAGGGGGAAGTGGTGTGTGTGGGAGTGGTGTGTGTGGGGAGTGGTGTGTGGGGGGAGTGGTGTGTGGGGGGAGGGGGAAGTGGTGTGTGGGGGGAGGGGGAAGTGGTGTGTGGGGGAGTGGTGTGTGGGGGGAGTGGTGTGTTAATGCATGATTCTGGTTTTCGGGATTTTGTTTGTCTTTGATTTCTGTTTTGAGGACAAGGAAAATGAAGAAGGAAGTGGATCGGTACAAGGAACAGAACAAGAGAGAGAGACATAGTTGAGAGAGAGACATAGTTGAGGGAGAGAGACATAGTTGAGGGAGAGACATAGTTGAGTGAGAGAGACATAGTTGAGGGAGAGACATAGTTGAGGGAGAGAGACATAGTTGAGAGAGAGACATAGCTGAGGGAGAGAGACATAGTTGAGAGAGAGACATAGTTGAGGGAGAGACATAGTTGAGAGAGAGACATAGTTGAGGGAGAGACATAGTTGAGAGAGAGACATAGTTGAGAGAGAGACATAGTTGAGGGAGAGACATAGTTGAGAGACATAGTTGAGAGACATAGTTGAGAGAGAAACATAGTTGAGGGAGAGAGACATAGTTGAGAGAGAGAGACATAGCTGAGGGAGAGACATAGCTGAGGGAGAGAGACATAGTTGAGAGAGAGACATAGTTGAGAGAGAGACATAGTTGAGGGAGAGACATAGTTGAGAGAGAGACATAGCTGAGGGAGAGAGACACAGTTGAGGGAGAGACATAGTTGAGAGAGAGACATAGTTGAGGGAGAGAGACATAGTTGAGGGAGAGACATAGCTGAGGGAGAGACATAGTTGAGTGAGAGAGACATAGTTGAGGGAGAGACATAGTTGAGGGAGAGAGACATAGTTGAGAGAGAGACATAGCTGAGGGAGAGAGACATAGTTGAGAGAGAGACATAGTTGAGGGAGAGACATAGTTGAGAGAGAGACATAGTTGAGGGAGAGACATAGTTGAGAGAGAGACATAGTTGAGAGAGAGACATAGTTGAGGGAGAGACATAGTTGAGAGACATAGTTGAGAGAGAAACATAGTTGAGAGAGAGACATAGTTGAGGGAGAGAGACATAGTTGAGAGAGAGACATAGCTGAGGGAGAGAGACATAGTTGAGAGAGAGACATAGTTGAGAGAGAGACATAGTTGAGGGAGAGACATAGTTGAGAGAGAGACATAGCTGAGGGAGAGAGACACAGTTGAGGGAGAGACATAGTTGAGAGAGAGACATAGTTGAGGGAGAGAGACATAGTTGAGGGAGAGACATAGCTGAGGGAGAGACAGAGACAGAGAGTGACACGGACGATTAAAGCAGAGGGCAAAGATGTTAACGACATATATATAAAAAAAAAGAAAGACAAAAAAAAAGTGGTTTTGGGGGGCTTACAGCTTACAGCGTCCTTAGAAATGTGCGAGGAGGAGTTTGAAAAAGATGGAGACCTTGTTATACACGTTGAACAGCTTCCTTTTTCTCTCTTTTTCTCATTTGCGGTGCGTCTGGTTCCAACACATCCACGAGGCTCAACGGGCGGTGGGGATGGGGGGGCGGGGGCGGGGGCGGGGTGTGTGTGTGGGGGGGGGGGAGGAGGTGGAGTGGGGAGACTGGAGAAGGTCCAGCTGAGGACGGATTTCTCCACTTCCTGCTGTCCAAGGAACTAAGTTTCTTGCAAGCTCTGTGTGCCTGTCGATGGAAATTCACCGCCTAAATTTCGCTTCCAGAGCCAGTTTTAGTGTCAAGGAGGGGGGAGAATGATCCATATACGCTACTTATCTGTTTAAAAAAAATCCCAGCCAGACTAGATATTGCCAAGCGGACAGGTCCGTCAGGTAAGTGATCAAGGGTGCTTCCCTTCTGTCCTTATGGCGTCAGGGATTTCAACACACAATGGTGTGTAACACAGTGTGCGTGTGGTGGGAGGGGGGGTTCTGTGTGTGTGTGTGTGTGTGTGTGTGTGTGTGTGTGTGTGTGTGTGTGTGTGTGTGTGTGTGTGTGTATCTGTGTGTGTGTGTGTGTGTGTGTTAGTGAAACTACTGTAAGAGCGAGACAGGGACAAAAGATATATGCTGCAAGGACGAAAGGTAACACACAGACAGAGAGATAAATACAGATAAAAAAGAGACAGACAGACAGGCAGGCAGATAGACAGGCAGGCAGACAGACAGATATAGACGCTAGAGACAGACAGATAGAAAAACAGAATGAGACACACACACACACACACCCACACACACACACACACACACAGAAAGAGAGAGAGAGAGAGAAAAAACGTGGGAGGGGAACGCCCACGATTCTTCGCAATCCTACGGATTGTGAGAAATCGTGGGCTTACAGGGACAGACAGAGACACACACTGACACTGACCACCCCACCCGCTGTACAGCCCCAAACACCTGTTTCACAAAGCAGCCCCTCAGCACTGGATCCACAGCTCCTGGCACAGACAGGTCCCTGGGCTCATGTGACAAAGACGAAAAGGAACAGTGGGTATTGCCCTGAAGGGATAAACCAAACCACTATTGGTCTGAAGGCTTTGATCGCCTCAGCTGACAGTTGGCGTCCCCCATTGCTTGGACAGCTCCCCACACCCCTCCCTCTCTGTCTCTCTCTCACACACACTCGTCTTGAATAACCACGTACTTGAAAGTCCAAGCTCTGTATCCACCATGGGTGGAGAAGAAGTGTCTGGCAAGGGAAAGCACTACAAAGACACACGTCGACTTATCATCTCTTGGTGTCTGTTCTCCGACACCACACACAACCGTGCTGTCCAGTCGTTATCTTTTCACCACGCCCCGCTAACCACACGTGTGTCTGCCTGTACCTGATCGTTCACGTCCCGAGTTTCAGTCTGACACTTTTCTGTCGCCTTACTTTGGTCCTGTGTGTCCAGTGCTGAGGGAGGAGACAGGCTGCTGTCTGCCGCACAGACAGTCAGGGATGCTTGACGTACGTGTGAAACACACACACACACACACACACACACACACACAGCAGGGGATGGTGGTGGCGAAAGGTGAGGCAAAACAAAACTTCCAGCAAGAGACAGTGTCCAAGCATCCACTGGTGCGAGGTACAAAAGAGCAAGCCACAAAGCGCATACAGCATAGAGAGGTCTGTTGTTTTCAACAACATAGTTGGGTCTGTTGTTTTCAACAACATAGATGGGCGTGTTGTTTTCAACAACATAGGTCTGTTGTTTTCAACAACAACATAGATGGGCGTGTTGTTTTCAACAACATAGTTGGGTCTGTTGTTTTCAAAAACAACATAGATGGGCATGTTGTTTTCAACAACATAGTTGCGTCTGTTGTTTTCAACAACATAGATGGGCCTGTTGTTTTCAACAACATATGTCTGTTGTTTTCAACAACAACATAGATGGGCCTGTTGTTTTCAACAACATAGATGGGCGTGTTGTTTTCAACAACATAGGTCTGTTGTTTTCACCAACAACATAGATGGACGTGTTGTTTTCAACAACAACATAGATGGGCATGTTGTTTTCAACAACATAGATGGGCGTGTTGTTTTCAACAACATAGGTCTGTTGTTTTCAACAACAACATAGATGGGCGTGTTGTTTTCAACAACATAGGTCTGTTGTTTTCAACAACAACATAGATGGGTCTCTTGTTTTCAACACCTTGCCACACGTCACTGAGCGCCCCATGTGGAGATAGCTTACAGACTTGTGTCCCTGGTGCACGTGCAGGACCAGAGATCAGACGGACATCCACCCGGCCTTTCTCTTCCCGGCCCTGCAGCCAGGGGAGGCCACTCCTGTCAGTAACGTTGTCCGGGGTCTTGTCAAGTGTCACTGTCCTTGTAAGGCAGCGCGAGTCTGCTCGGAATTTTCCCTCATTCCCTCTCCTTTTCTTTCAAACTTTGTAACAACCCGTTCCTTGTGCACGGCTTGTCGTAAAGTGCCCTGTATGCATTATTCAAAGCATGGCATGGGACTGAATGGAAACTTATTTCACAGCTTTAACTTCTGACATGGTTTATAGACTCTCTCTCTCTCTCTCTCTCTCTCTCTCTCTGTGTGTGTGTGTGTGTGTGTGTGTGTTTCAAGCTTTCATTTTCATTTAGTATCGTGTAGTGTAGACCCTGTTCAGGCCGGGGACTGGATGTAAAAAAGCACACCATTGCTTATCTATTATCCTCGAAATAAAGAATTTTGTCTTGTCTTGTCTTCTGTGTGTGTGTGTGTGTGCCTGTCTCTCTGTCTCTGTCTCTCTCTCTCCCTTTTCCACACCCACTCGCCTTCTCTCCACACCTTCCTCCCACACACTACCCCCCTCACCCTCTCCACACCTCCCCCACCCACCCCAGTCCGTGCATCCTGCCAGTTACCCTTTGTTCTTTGCCCCCTCACTGACTATCGCTGAACAATGCCTGCAGCTGGCACACAGTTCCCACAAATGGAACGACCCTCTTCACTTAGTGCTGACCTGGTGGGCTGCAGGCAATAACACGTGTAATGGCCTCTTTCCAGTCCATCCCCTGAACAGCATGGGCAGTCACCACGTCCTTCCTGGCCTGTCGCCTGTCTCCGCCTTGCCTCTCAGTTTTACACTCGCCTGTTCAATCGGTTTCCAAAGTGACTGGCTTTGTCGGGAAGGCCTTGAATTTCTCTGGAAACCCGGGGAAGAGGAAATGAGCAAGCAGAGAAAGGGAGGGGAGGTAATGCTGAGGTCGGGATGAACCGTCAGGTCCAACAACTCAGCTGCCATTAGCAGCTTCAGAAAATGGCCCAGTTTCACTTTTGTTATCTCCTCCTTTCAAGAGTCATCCTTGCTTCCTCCTTCCTTCCCAGTGTGAGCGTTTCTTTTCAATCCACAAATGGTGTCGTTTTTTCTTCACTATGATGGCTTTGTCATTCCACCTTTCATTGTCTGGTTCAATTTCATCTGATGTAGGAAATGTCAGCAGGACATAGTTCATCATGTGCTGTAAAACATGTCAGACACATATCACGATAAGAATACATTCTGTGTTTTATCATTGCAGTTCATTTGAGAATGTAGGCTGTCATTACGGACTGCACTTTGACAGGGCTCCCAGACAGTCATGTTTGTGTGTTGGGATGTGCGTGTGGGGGTGGAGGTGGGGGAGTCATGTGAGTATTGGAGGGGGACATGTGTGTGTGATGTGAGTGTGTGTGTGTGTGTGTATGTATGTGAGTGTCAGTGAGTGAGTGTGTGTGTGTGTGTGTGTGTGTGTGTGTGATGTGTATCTGTGTATGTGTCACTGTGTGTCTGATATTTGTGTGTGTGTGGAAGAGGGGAGGGGGGGGGTTGAGGGGGGGGGGGGGGGTGAGAGACAGAGACAGAGAACTGAACGCTAAACGACTTTAATGACTCAGGCCAACAGCCCCTATTATGACATTTGTGAGAATCTACATAAAAGAAAATTAAAAAATACCACACATCCATTATATCCAGCCTTCATACAGACAAACACACACACTCTCACAGAGAGAGACACACACACAGACACACACAGACACACACACACACACACACACAGAGTGCTGTCAAAGAGCCAGATTCCCAAAAAAGGGAAGATGAGAGACAGACACAATGATTTAGACTGACATGGTAACTTTTCCCATGGTACCTGATCTCTTGTTGCCAATAAGCACTATCCAACAAAACAGTTTCCAAGAACTAGATCTAATGCTTGCTCCCCTCATCAATGGACTGACATTAAAAAGAAGAAAAGGGAAGTGTTTTACCCTAAGGGGCTGAGACACGTTATTCTAAAGCCTTTGATCACAGGCGCTTACCAGCTGTAATCCACTTGTGCACTATCTCATTGTCTGGACATCTTTGTCTCTGCATCTCTCCCAACCTCCATCCCACATTCACTCTCTTTGTGTCGGTCACACACACACACACACACACACACACACACACACACACATCAAAACGGTTTTGAACAGGCATGCACTTTAAAGTCTAAACACTGTGGCGACTATTACTGGTGACAATAAAGAAACGAAAGTGGCAGGGGAAAGCACTACAAAGACAGTCGTCGACTTCCGGTCTCTTTGTGTCTGTTCTCCGACACCAAACACAAACGTGCTCCCTCGTCACTTATCTTTTCACCACGCCTCGCTAACCACTGTCCTTTTCCTCGTCTGTAATTTATCGTTCACGTCCCAGTTTTCTGTCCGACACTTTTTGTCGGCTTCCTTTGATCCTGTGGGTCCAGTCTGCAGGGACTGTCTGCGACACTGACACTTCGTGCTGTTAGATTCACGTGTCCAATACACACAGACACTTGGAGGGAGACAGCAAGAAAAGGAAGAGACTGAGAGATTCTCCATGTTCCGGATATTCCATACTGCTTCTCAATTGACGGAATGGAAATCACAAGAAAACAACCCAGTTGCTATGCAGTATGGCCAGGATAGTATTACACGGTTTTGCTCAGCCTCTACTCGGACATCGTTACAGAGAATTACTGCTGTTGCACCACCCAAAAGTTTTGCGACCAGTGTAGTATTCTTTAGTCAATTGCCAGCAGCACTGAGCGAAAACCCGCGTGAAAACAGCACGTGAGGCCGATGTTGCACAGTTTCAGCAACTTCCTTGATGAATGAGTGGCAGTCTTACTGGTTTGTCTCTTTGAAGGGACTGAATCCCAACTCCCTGAATACGTCACCAAGACAAGACACGCACAGAAAATCGCCGACTCTGAGGAAGCATTAATTTTCCCAACATGTCCTTCTGATTCCCTTGACATCTGACTCGCTTTGGAATGTCTTCAAAGACACAGAGCTGTTTACTGACGAGTGCATCCCAGACGTACGGTGAATACTCAGCTCTTCAGCAAGACCAGCAGTGCCAAAGATCTGTATCTGTAGGAAAGTCATACAGATACACACACAATACCCATCTGACCATAGTGTGCATTAGCAGATGATGGGGTATATACCCATCTGACCAAGGTGTGCATTAGCAGATGATGGGGTATATTTCCATCAAATGCTTGCAGCTTTCACGCCCACCAGCCTCAGAGGCCGAGGAAATACATGTCCCTGCAATCGTTGGCTGGCAACACAGCCGCTGATGGCCAGCTTGGGACAGAGTCTGGGCACGTTCCACACGTAACCACAGAAAGAGAGAAGTACTCCATTGACACATTACACAGCACTAACTTTCTGAGATCAGACCGTGTCCCTTTCTTGTCATTTTCTACGTCAAGTTACAGAACACGCTGGGATGAGGAGTTAGTGGAACTTGGCGAGTTGTTCTCTTTGAAACATGGCAAAGGGAGGAGTGTAAAGCGTTCTCAGAACATCATTTTAACAAGAATGTAAACAATGTAACATTTCTCTATCCCAACGCCAACACACACACACACACACACACACACACACACACACACACACACACAGACACACACACACACACACACACACGCACACACACACACACACAGAGAGAGAGAGAGAGAGGGACGGTAGCGGGGAAAGGACATACAAAAGAGAACTGTCAACAAAGACAGAGACATAAGTCTCAAACATTAGGCTCTACGAAAAAAAGTCTTCTTGGTGATTTCAAAACAACTGTTGACATTCAATAAAAACGCATGTTTCAAAATGACGTTTAGAACATAACTTCATCACTGATGACAAAAGAAACAGCCAGCCAAACAGGCAGAGTTCCCAACAGGTGTGGACAAAAGGCTGTCTCTCCAACACAGCCAAACAGAGTTCCCAGTAGGTGTGGACAACAGGCTGTCTCTCCAACACAGCCAAACAGAGTTCCCAGTAGGTGTGGACAAAAGGCTGTCTCTCCAACACAGCCAAACAGAGTTCCCAGTAGGTGTGGACAACAGGCTGTCTCTCCAACACAGCCAAACAGAGTTCCCAACAGGTGTGGACAACAGGCTGTCTCTCCAACACAGCCAAACAGAGTTCCCAACAGGTGTGGACAAAAAGCTGTCTCTCCAACACAGCCAAACAGAGTTCCCAGTAGGTGTGGACAACAGGCTGTCTCTCCAACACAGCCAAACAGAGTTCCCAACAGGTGTGGACAAAAGGCTGTCTCTCCAACACAGCCAAACAGAGTTCCCAACAGGTGTGGACAACAGGCTGTCTCTCCAACACAGCCAAACAGAGTTCCCAGTAGGTGTGGACAACAGGCTGTCTCTCCAACACAGCCAAACAGAGTTCCCAACAGGTGTGGACAACAGGCTGTCTCTCCAACACAGCCAAACAGAGTTCCCAGTAGGTGTGGACAACAGGTTGTCTCTCCAACACAGCCAAACAGAGTTCCCAGTAGGTGTGGACAACAGGCTGTCTCTCCAACACAGCCAAACAGAGTTCCCAGTAGGTGTGGACAACAGGCTGTCTCTCCAACACAGCCAAACAGAGTTCCCAACAGGTGTGGACAAAAGGCTGTCTCTCCAACACAGCCAAACAGAGTTCCCAACAGGTGTGGACAAAAGGCTGTCTCTCCAACACAGCCAAACAGAGTTCCCAGTAGGTGTGGACAAAAGGCTGTCTCTCCAACACAGCCAAACAGAGTTCCCAGTAGGTGTGGACAAAAGGCTGTCTCTCCAACACAGCCAAACAGAGTTCCCAGTAGGTGTGGACAACAGGCTGTCTCTCCAACACAGCCAAACAGAGTTCCCAGTAGGTGTGGACAAAAGGCTGTCTCTCCAACACAGCCAAACAGAGTTCCCAGTAGGTGTGGACAAAAGGCTGTCTCTCCAACACAGCCAAACAGAGTTCCCAGTAGGTGTGGACAAAAGGCTGTCTCTCCAACACAGCCAAACAGAGTTCCCAGTAGGTGTGGACAACAGGCTGTCTCTCCTACACAGCCAAACAGAGTTCCCAGTAGGTGTGGACAAAAGGCTGTCTCTCCAACACAGCCAAACAGAGTTCCCAGTAGGTGTGGACAACAGGCTGTCTCTCCTACACAGCCAAACAGAGTTCCCAGTAGGTGTGGACAAAAGGCTGTCTCTCCAACACAGCCAAACAGAGTTCCCAACAGGTGTGGACAAAAGGCTGTCTCTCCAACACAGCCAAACAGAGTTCCCAGTAGGTGTGGACAAAAGGCTGTCTCTCCAACACAGCCAAACAGAGTTCCCAACAGGTGTGGACAACAGGCTGTCTCTCCAACACAGCCAAACAGAGTTCCCAACAGGTGTGGACAACAGGCTGTCTCTCCAACACAGCCAAACAGAGTTCCCAGTAGGTGTGGACAAAAGGCTGTCTCTCCAACACAGCCAAACAGAGTTCCCAGTAGGTGTGGACAACAGGCTGTCTCTCCAACACAGCCAAACAGAGTTCCCAGTAGGTGTGGACAACAGGCTGTCTCTCCAACACAGCCAAACAGAGTTCCCAACAGGTGTGGACAACAGGCTGTCTCTCCAACACAGCCAAACAGAGTTCCCAACAGGTGTGGACAACAGGCTGTCTCTCCAACACAGCCAAACAGAGTTCCCAACAGGTGTGGACAAAAGGCTGTCTCTCCAACACAGCCAAACAGAGTTCCCAGTAGGTGTGGACAAAAGGCTGCCTCTCCAACACAGCCAAACAGAGTTCCCAACAGGTGTGGACAAAAAGCTGTCTCTCCAACACAGCCAAACAGAGTTCCCAACAGGTGTGGACAAAAGGCTGTCTCTCCAACACAGCCAAACAGAGTTCCCAACAGGTGTGGACAACAGGCTGTCTCTCCAACACAGCCAAACAGAGTTCCCAGTAGGTGTGGACAAAAGGCTGTCTCTCCAACACAGCCAAACAGAGTTCCCAGTAGGTGTGGACAAAAGGCTGTCTCTCCAACACAGCCAAACAGTTCCCAGTAGGTGTGGACAACAGGCTGTCTCTCCAACACAGCCAAACAGAGTTCCCAACAGGTGTGGACAAAAGGCTGTCTCTCCTACACAGCCAAACAGAGTTCCCAGTAGGTGTGGACAAAAGGCTGTCTCTCCAACACAGCCAAACAGAGTTCCCAGTAGGTGTGGACAAAAGGCTGTCTCTCCAACACAGCCAAACAGAGTTCCCAGTAGGTGTGGACAACAGGCTGTCTCTCCAACACAGCCAAACAGAGTTCCCAACAGGTGTGGACAACAGGCTGTCTCTCCAACACAGCCAAACAGAGTTCCCAACAGGTGTGGACAAAAGGCTGTCTCTCCAACACAGCCAAACAGAGTTCCCAGTAGGTGTGGACAAAAGGCTGTCTCTCCAACACAGCCAAACAGAGTTCCCAGTAGGTGTGGACAAAAGGCTGTCTCTCCAACACAGCCAAACAGAGTTCCCAACAGGTGTGGACAACAGGCTGTCTCTCCAACACAGCCAAACAGAGTTCCCAGTAGGTGTGGACAAAAGGCTGTCTCTCCAACACAGCCAAACAGAGTTCCCAGTAGGTGTGGACAACAGGCTGTCTCTCCAACACAGCCAAACAGAGTTCCCAGTAGGTGTGGACAACAGGCTGTCTCTCCAACACAGCCAAACAGAGTTCCCAACAGGTGTGGACAAAAGGCTGTCTCTCCAACACAGCCAAACAGAGTTCCCAACAGGTGTGGACAACAGGCTGTCTCTCCAACACAGCCAAACAGAGTTCCCAGTAGGTGTGGACAACAGGCTGTCTCTCCAACACAGCCAAACAGAGTTCCCAACAGGTGTGGACAACAGGCTGTCTCTCCAACACAGCCAAACAGAGTTCCCAGTAGGTGTGGACAACAGGCTGTCTCTCCAACACAGCCAAACAGAGTTCCCAACAGGTGTGGACAACAGGCTGTCTCTCCAACACAGCCAAACAGAGTTCCCAACAGGTGTGGACAAAAGGCTGTCTCTCCAACACAGCCAAACAGAGTTCCCAGTAGGTGTGGACAAAAGGCTGCCTCTCCAACACAGCCAAACAGAGTTCCCAACAGGTGTGGACAACAGGCTGTCTCTCCAACACAGCCAAACAGAGTTCCCAACAGGTGTGGACAAAAGGCTGTCTCTCCAACACAGCCAAACAGAGTTCCCAACAGGTGTGGACAAAACACTGCCTCTCCAACACAGCCAAACAGAGTTCCCAGTAGGTGTGGACAAAAGGCTGTCTCTCCAACACAGCCAAACAGAGTTCCCAGTAGGTGTGGACAAAAGGCTGTCTCTCCAACACAGCCAAACAGAGTTCCCAGTAGGTGTGGACAACAGGCTGTCTCTCCAACACAGCCAAACAGAGTTCCCAACAGGTGTGGACAAAAGGCTGTCTCTCCTACACAGCCAAACAGAGTTCCCAGTAGGTGTGGACAAAAGGTTGTCTCTCCAACACAGCCAAACAGAGTTCCCAGTAGGTGTGGACAAAAGGCTGTCTCTCCAACACAGCCAAACAGAGTTCCCAACAGGTGTGGACAAAAGGCTGTCTCTCCAACACAGCCAAACAGAGTTCCCAACAGGTGTGGACAAAAAGCTGCCTCTCCTACACAGAGAGTTCACAACAGGTGTGGACAAAAAGCTGCCTCTCCTACACAGAGAGTTCCCAACAGGTGTGGACAAAAAGCTGCCTCTCCTACACAAGCAGAGAGTTCCCAACAGGTGTGGACAAAAAGCTGCCTCTCCTACACAAGCAGAGAGTTCCCAACAGGTGTGGACAAAAGAGGAAGGGAAGGAGGGGAAGAGAAGAAGAACAAAATCAAAGAAGGCAAACACAGCCCCATGTATCCAATAGCCTACTACATTGAAGCTAAATTATCGGATTTTCCCGAAGACACACACCTACTTCTTTAAAGCTAAATTATCGGATTTTTCCGACGACACACACCTTGTTCAGGCCAAAGACAAGGACACACGGACCGTCAGGCTCAGAAAAATATCAACAATCAAAAACCGTCCTCACACAAGATGCTTGAAATGTCAATACGTCGCCCATGAACAAATGGCTATAAGAATATGCATAATATTCAACAACCAGGGCCCAAAGCTTGAATAACGCAATGGTTAATTTCCATTCAACAAAAAAAACACCATTCATGATTTACGATTTGCGATTAACGTATCACTATCATTTATTCTTCTATTAATGTATTCGGTTCGTCTTTCTCACAGTCAATACACATGCTTTGTTCTTTACCAGTGTGTAGGAGAGAGAAGATAGGGCAAGTATGTGGCCTTGAGACAGACAGACAGACAGACAGATGCAGACGGAAATAAGTGAGAAGCGTGTGACTAGGCAGACAAAAAAGTAATGACAGTTATCAACACATCCTTGATCTACACACACTGCCTGGTGCAGCCTTCATCTCGTGGTGTCAGTCTGTGGAGAACAGGGCAGGTGTGTGTGTGTGTGTGTGTGTGTGTGTGTGTGTGTGTGTGTGTGTGTGTGTGTAAGAGAGGGAGAGACAGACAGACAGACAGACAAAGATAGAGACTGACAGGTATAGAAAGTTTCAGTTTTCAGTTTCAGTTTCTCAAGGAGGCGTCACTGCGTTCGGACAAATCCATACACACTACACCACATCTGCTAGGCAGATGCCTAACAGCAGCATAGCCCAACATGCTTGTCAGGCCTCCACTGCATGGTTATATATTTGTGTACATATCAGAGTGGATTTCTTTCTACATACTTTTTTTCTCTCCAGAGAACAGGTATAGGAAAACAGAGACAGAGACAGACAAACTGCTATCAGCAAGCCTGACAATGTGAAAAGCTGAAGACCACTGTGCAGAAAGATTCACAGAGAACAAGGAGCTTGAGATAAAGACACAGAAATCAAGACAGACAGACAGAGATAAAGACACAGAAATCAACACAGACAGACTGAGATAAAGACACAGAAATCAACACAGACAGACAGAGATAAAGACACAGAAATCATGACAGACAGACAGAGATAAAGACACAGAAATCAACACAGACAGACAGAGATAAAGACACAGTAATCAAGACAGACTGAGATAAAGACACAGAAATCATGACAGACAGAGATAAAGACACAGAAATCAACACAGACAGACAGAGATAAAGACACAGAAATCATGACAGACAGACTGAGATAAAGACACAGAAATCAACACAGACAGACAGAGATAAAGACACAGTAATCAAGACAGACAGAGATAAAGACACAGAAATCATGACAGACAGAGATAAAGACACAGAAATCAACACAGACAGACAGAGATAAAGACACAGAAATCAACACAGACAGACTGAGATAAAGACACAGAAATCAACACAGACAGACAGAGATAAAGACACAGAAATCAACACAGACAGACAGAGATAAAGACACAGAAATCAACACAGACAGACTGAGATAAAGACACAGAAATCAACAGACAGACTGAGATAAAGATACAGAAATCAACACAGACAGACAGACAGAGATAAAGACACAGAAATCATGACAGACAGACTGAGATAAAGACACAGACATCAACAGACAGACTGAGATAAAGATACAGAAATCAACACAGACAGACAGACAGAGATAAAGACACATAAATCATGACAGACAGACAGAGATAAAGACACAGACATCAACAGACAGACTGAGATAAAGACACAGAAATCAACAGAGACAGACTGAGATAAAGACACAGAAATCAACACAGACAGACTGAGATAAAGACACAGAAATCAACACAGACAGATTGAGATAAAGACACAGTGATCAACACAGACAGATTGAGATAAAGACACAGTGATCAACACAGACAGATTGAGATAAAGACACAGTGATCAACACAGACAGACAGACTGAGATAAAGACACAGAAATCAACACAGACAGACTGAGATAAAGACACAGAAATCATGACAGACAGACGAACACAGTAATCAAGACAGAGAGAGCAACACAGTAACAGACACAGAGTACCACTTCCCATTTACATCTTTTGTTGTCAGTAAGCACCACGGAACAAAACCGTCTCAGCGCAGGAGATTCCAAAGCCTGTTTCTGACATCAATGGGCTGATATTAAAAAGAAGAAAGAGGAAAGTGTTTTACCCTGGGGGACTGAGACACACTGAGATTACAGCCTTTGATCACAGATACCTACCGGCAATCACAGATACCTACCGGCAATCACAGATACCTACCGGCTATCAGCCACCAGTGCACATTCCCACAGTCCAGACGAATCCATGACAAAACCCAAGTGGACAAAACCCAGTGGACAAAATCCCAGCTGACAAAACCCCAACCCGTTATGTGAAAAGTGGACAACCAGCTATGTCACCGTCAACGTGCACGCAAACACACACACTATCACAAAAACAAACGCCCGCATGCATTAACAGCAGGCGAGATCATGGTCGCATTTCCAGACATACATTTTTGCAACAGCTAAAACAGAATTGGGCCAAGTCCTAGTCTTACCCCTGACATGTTACAGTGATCAGCTCATGAGCTTTAAACTCAGCAAAGTCGGTAGGCTCAGGCTCAGGTGCGATTAGCTAAGGAAAATGGGTGAGTTTATTTCAGGTCTAGTAGGACTGATCACACAGGGTGGTTATAATCTTGGCCTGATCTGTCCCATTCACCCATGAAAATCATCCAAAACAATGAAGGCGTTGTGAAAGTGTGTTGTGAAGGATATCTCTGCAGCAGGACAATCACGACCAAGGCCATTTGATGGCAGTGTACAAACCATGCTTCACCCTTTGTGTTGGAGCAATGAACACCAAACATGGTATTAAAGTTTGCGAAAAGAAAGGCAATATATCATTTCATTTAATCGTGTGTTTTATTTCATATTCCATATACGTGACAAGGGTTTTGTACACTTTCATATAATAGGTTGGGGTTTTGGCTGATGGGATTTTGTCCATTGTGGTTTTGTCTGATGGAATTTTGTCCATTGGGGTTTTGCCAATTCACTGTCACTGCCTTTCTCTGTGCATTCCATCTCTCTAAACCCTCATGCCACGTTCTCTCTCTCTCTCTCTCTCTCTCTCTCTCTCTCTCTCTCTCTCCCCCTCTCTCTCTCTCACACACACACATCCTTTCTCTCTCTCTCTCTCCCTCTCTCTCTCTCTCTCTCTCACACACACATCCTTTCTCTCTCTCCCTCTCTCTCTCTCTCCCTCTCTCTCACACACACATCCTCTCTCTCTCTCTCTCTCTCTCTCACACACACACACACACACACACATCAAAATGGACTTGAAATAAGTGTATACTTAAAAGTCCAAACTTTGTAACCACCGTTACTGACAAAACAAAGGATGTGAGAGTGGCAAGGGAAAGCACTACAAAGACACACGTCGACGTATCATCTCTTGGTGTCTGTTCTCCGACACCACACACAACCGTGCTGTCCAGTCGTTATCTTTTCACCACGCCTCGCTAACCACACGTGTGTCTGCCTGTACCTGATCGTTCACGTCCCGAGTTTCAGTCTGACACTTTTCTGTCGCCTTCCTTTGGTCCTGTGTGTCCAGTGCTGAGGGAGGAGACAGGCTGCTGTCTGCCGCACTGACAGTCAGGGATGCTTGACGTACGTGTGAAATGGGGAAGTCTCCAAGAGACCAGATAATGTCAAGACTGGGGAGGCTGCTAAGACATACAACTGTCCTCCATCTACCATTGTATAGTGATATATATGATAGTCGTGTCCGACTATGACCATCAGAACAGTAGAGGATGCAACTGCTGTTCCGACTATCTGGGCTAGAATTTGATTATAGTGGAGAGTGTCTTGCCCAAGTTACATCCCCACTCTCTAGGCCAAGAGGGTTTTAGGACAGTCGGCGTTGGGATGGTTCCCAAAGGCCAACTAGCCCACAAGGCTGCAGCACTAAGAGCCAGTGCAATTTTGCCTCCTAGTTTGAGAGTCATAGTCCTTCACAAAAGACTAAGCTGTAAATGGTTTCCCACTGACTGGAGAAGCCATTGATATATACTGATCCAATAACGACACTTCACAGTGGTGTGGTGGCCTACTGGTAATGCGTCCACCTGGGAAGGACAGAATCTGAGGTCTTGAATCACACCCTAGCCAGAAATTTCTCCCCCTCCACTAGACATTGTGTGGTGGTCTGGACGCTAGTCTCAGATGAACTGACAAACTGAGGTCCGGTATACAGCATAACCTAATACACGGCAACACGAGAATTGTCCTTGGTAACCTTAAATGACACGTGTGTGCGTGAACATGACTGAAGCCTGAGGAAATGGTACAGGAAACGAATGGTAGAGAGACAGACAGACAGACAGACAGTCAGACAGACAGACAGAGAGAGACAGTCAGACAGACAGGCATAGACAGAGAGACACAGAGAGCGACAGAGACAGAGAGACAGAGAGACAGACAGAGACAGACAGACAGATGACATAGGCAGGGAGAGACAGGGATAGGACGAGAGACTGGGGAGGGAGGGAGAACACATACTTGTGCGCACATGTATGTACACATACCACATAATATGCTGGGCACACAGAAATATCAACATGAGCATACATTTATCAACATGCGTATACATACCGACAAACGTACACATAATATGCTGGGCACACAGAAATATCAACAAACGCATACATACTGACAAACATACACATGTATGCATGCACACACACAGACATATAGTATGTGTGTCATCAGAGTTCATCAACACAGACGACGATGACGACGAAAAAGAAAAGGGAGGATACAAAAGAAGGAATGGGAAAACAAGAGAGGCCACGTTGTCTGTATCCTACACGTGAAACGATGAGTCAGACTTGATCAAACAATCCAGTCATATCCAGGCCAAACACAACACCACAAATGTCTTCTGACAATGAACAAGATAAAAGGGCCAGAACCCTTCCACAGACTTCCTTGAAATACCGTAGCATCGGCCAACATTGAACTAAAAGACAGACTCATGTTTAGATAACATCCCAAACCCAAAGCTTCCATTATCATGATGTTATTTTCCACGGCAATGTATATATATATATATATATATATATATATATATATATATATATATATATATATATGTATATATATATATATATATACAGACAGACAGACAGACAGCCTGAATCCCAGTGGACTGTCCTTCACATCTTCGTCTGCCCTTTGTCTACCTAGTCTGTCGTTTGTGTGTTGTATTAGTGTAGAAGTAGTAGTAGTAGTAGTAGTAGTAGTAGTAGTAGTAGTAGTAGTAGCAGCAGCAGCAGCAGCAGGAGGAGTGTGCATGAGCAGAGTGTATGTGAATGTGTATTTGTTTTTGAAGTAGTCAGAACAGGGATGGTAACATGCTTTCATTTCCCGTTCAAGCGTTTGAATGGGCACGTGCTTTGCTTTCCCATTAAAGTGTTGCTTTTCCTCAGGGAAAAATACCATCCAGCTTCTCAGTGTCACTGAAGGCTTCAAAAAAACCAGCGCCTTGTTTACAATGGACAGAGGCTGGGAGTGACGGAGCGAGCAGCACAGAAAACCCTGCAGAAAGAAAAACAAGTTTCTGAGAAACTCAACAAAAGTGTGAAGAAAAATGCGTCCAACAGTTTTTACAGAAAAAAGGTTGCAAGCGACACTTTGATGGAGTGTAAAAGAAAAACACAGTTCTGTTTAACTGGCTATGGAATCAGACAGGCAAGAGGAGGAGGGTGGGGAAAAGAGTGGGTTTTTTTTAAGATAAAAAAAATACGAGGAAGTTTCTTGTGCTTGCCGAAAACCGAAGGCATGAAAAACAACGAGAAACATCCCCAGACAAGATCTTTGAAGCTGTGAACTCGCTTTTCATCCTGACAGCAGTTAACACAACAATAACACTGGTCCCCCCCCCCCACCCCTCCGCCTCCCTCCCACACACACACACACACACACACACACACACATCATTTCTCCCACGTCCATCCCCAACTGCCCGAGGTGATCAAGAAAACCCTGGCCAGCCAAACAAACCTGATTAAGTTGGTAAATCGATTTCACACACAAGATAGAATGTGCAGTGAGACAGACAAGGCCATGCACACAGACGTCCTGCAGTGTCTGGGAGAAACGATCATCACTGGCTGCAGTGTGGGGGAGAAACGATCATCACTGACTGCAGTGTGGGGGAGAAACGATCATCACTGACTGCAGTGTGGGGGAGAAACGATCATCACTGACTGCAGTGTGGGGGAGAAACGATCATCACTGACTGCAGTGTGGGGGAGAAACGATCATCACTGGCTGCAGTGTGGGGGAGAAACATTCATCACTGACTGCAGTGTGGGGGAGAAACGATCATCACTGACTGCAGTGTGGGGGAGAAACGATCATCACTGACTGCAGTGTGGGGGGAGAAACATTTATCACTGACTGCAGTGTGGGGGAGAAACGATCATCACTGGCTGCAGTGTGGGGGAGAAACGATCATCACTGACTGCAGTGTGGGGGAGAAACGATCATCACTGACTGCAGTGTGGGGGAGAAACGATCATCACTGACTGCAGTGTGGGGGAGAAACGATCATCACTGACTGCAGTGTGGGGCAGAAACGATCATCACTGGCTGCAGTGTGGGGGAGAAACGATCATCACTGACTGCAGTGTGGGGGAGAAACGATCATCACTGGCTGCAGTGTGGGGGAGAAACGATCATCACTGGCTGCAGTGTGGGGGAGAAACATTTATCACTGACTGCAGTGTGGGGGAGAAACGATCATCACTGACTGCAGTGTGGGGGAGAAACATTTATCACTGACTGCAGTGTGGGGGAGAAACGATCATCACTGGCTGCAGTGTGGGGGAGAAACGATCATCACTGACTGCAGTGTGGGGGAGAAACGATCATCACTGCAGTGTGGGGGAGAAACGATCATCACTGACTGCAGTGTGGGGGAGAAACGATCATCACTGACTGCAGTGTGGGGGAGAAACGATCATCACTGACTGCAGTGTGGGGGAGAAACCATCATCACTGACTGCAGTGTGGGGGAGAAACGATCATCACTGACTGCAGTGTGGGGGAGAAACGATCATCACTGACTGCAGTGTGGGGGAGAAACGATCATCACTGCAGTGTGGGGGAGAAACGATCATCACTGACTGCAGTGTGGGGGAGAAACGATCATCACTGGCTGCAGTGTGGGGGAGAAACGATCATCACTGGCTGCAGTGTGGGGGAGAAACGATCATCACTGGCTGCAGTGTCTGGGAGAAACGATCATCACTGACTGCAGTGTGGGGGAGAAACGATCATCACTGGCTGCAGTGTGGGGGAGAAACGATCATCACTGACTGCAGTGTGGGGGAGAAACGATCATCACTGACTGCAGTGTGGGGGAGAAACGATCATCACTGGCTGCAGTGTGGGGGAGAAACGATCATCACTGACTGCAGTGTGGGGGAGAAACGATCATCACTGGCTGCAGTGTGGGGGAGAAACCATCATCACTGACTGCAGTGTGGGGGAGAAACAATCATCACTGACTGCAGTGTGGGGGAGAAACGATCATCACTGCAGTGTGGGGGAGAAACGATCATCACTGACTGCAGTGTGGGGGAGAAACGATCATCACTGACTGCAGTGTGGGGGAGAAACGATCATCACTGGCTGCAGTGTGGGGGAGAAACGATCATCACTGGCTGCAGTGTGGGGGAGAAACGATCATCACTGGCTGCAGTGTGGGGGGGAAACGATCATCACTGACTGCAGTGTGGGGGAGAAACGATCATCACTGGCTGCAGTGTGGGGGAGAAACGATCATCACTGGCTGCAGTGTGGGGGAGAAACGATCATCACTGACTGCAGTGTGGGGGAGAAACGATCATCACTGACTGCAGTGTGGGGGAGAAACGATCATCACTGGCTGCATCACATCACATCACATTCAAGCACGTGGAACCTCCAACCCCCATTCGATACCACACCACACCACACCACACCACACCACCCACCCACTCACAGTCATCATACACTGTGTGCATCTTACCAGTTGCTCTCTGTATCACTGGACAACCCATTAACATGTAACCCTAAATAGTTCCCAGGGAAGAAAACCTCTTCACTTACCGCTAACCCGTGGGGCTGCAGGCAATCAAACGTGTAATGGCTTCTCGTCCTGTGTCTTGCCCCTCAATTTCACAGTTGCAGTCAAGGCGGGTTAGAGTAAGGAGGCCTGACATTTCTCTGGCACCCTGGGGCACGGGGAAGGGGGGGGGGTGGGGCTGGGGGTGCACGGGGCATGGGGAGAGGGCTAAAACAAAACAAGTGGCTGCTACGCTGAGCACTGCACAAAATTCAGCTTTTAGCCGCTTCGAAAAAATATCGCGTTAATGTCGATATTCCTTTTGGTCTTTTCGTTTGCGCTATGTGCCATTCTCTGGCTGATTTGGTTTCCATGACAACAATAGCTTTCTATTTCAGGGAGAGGAAAGGTGATTCTGTACTCAATGTTTTCACCCCAAGCTGATGCTGCTTCAAATGTTCAAACGGTGTGCTCCGTGCCATCCCCTTTCCCAGTCATGGCTGAATTCATCAGTTGTCTCTGTTATCTATCTGTAATAACAGAAAAATAAAGATATACTCTTCTGTGAATCAACCTGGTCTGACAACGTTCTTTTTTTTTGTTTGTTTTTTTGTTTTTGATATTTTGAATCATTGTTTTAGAGTTGTCAGTTTTTGCCTTGTTTTCCAATCGACTTTTTACAAGAGTTTGGTTTAGCGTTGTCATCTACAAGAATGTCCTAACTGATTATTCTGTCACGGTTCTCAGTGAAAATGCACCCTTCCCGCGAGGGAGATGTTCGGTGCTACGATGTCCACACAATGCTGCAACACATGGGGCGGAACGTTCAGGACGAAAAGTGTAAATGACGACACTGTGAACAGACACGATTCCTTCCAGTGTTCTGCTAGCCTGCCATCGTTTATATGGATCAAGGTCTGTCACAGCTGTGCATTATGTCGGAACCATCACAGTGACAGTTGTGCATTATGTCGGAACCATCACACTGTGTTCTTCAGTCATGAGAAGGGAGACGCGCGGCTCTTGATATACGGTTCCTCCCGCCCATTCCCCACTCCCCCCCCCCCCCCCCCTCTCTCTCTCTCTGTGTTTCTCTCTCTCTCTCTCTGTATTACGAAGAGTCATCCACGCCGGTTAAAAAACCAAACACCTATCAATGACATGATGGGTCTTTCTGATCGTAATTCAACCAATCAAAGTCAAATGCCTCCAGCGTAGTTTCCGAATGATCACATTCCTCCATGGGCTGAATTCCGTTCCGACCCCGCCCTGTCCCCCTGATCCCTTTGGAAAGCTGCTCGTGCCGCCCTTCCTCCCCACCCCCACCTCACCCAACTGCTTCCCCAGCATGCACTGCCGCAGAACGGGAACTGGCAGCCATACAGTTCCCACAACAGTCAGTTCCGTCATCGTCAGGGCCTGATCAGGGCCGGTCACCGGACACCCCGTGTCGAGTTGCCGTGCACACTTGTCTCCCTTGTCCAGGAGCACGGCCGGGGATCAGAGGACCACGAAGCCTGGCTTTCTCTTCCGCCAGTCGGCGCCACAGTACAGACCACTTGTGGCCACTTTTTTTTCTAGGATCCCTGCCAAGTATCGCCTTCCTTGTAAAATGACCGAGTCTGCTTGGAATTCTCTCCCCTCCTCCCATTCTCCCGTCAAGCAGCAACAATCGACTTCCAGTTCAATTCTTATCTGACAACCCTGCTTGCTTTATTCCAAACACGGCCAGCCATTTACTGAGAACATTCCACAACACCTTTTAGTATCGTCTGTCAGACATCTCCCTCGCTAACGCTGTGTGTGTGTGTGTGTGTGTGTGTGTGTGTGCGTGCGCGCGCGCGCGCGCGCGCGTGTGTGTGTAAGAAGATGATCGTTTTGATCGTTATGTCTGTTCAAGGACATGTGGTAAACACGTTTTGTTCCCTCCCAGAAATCACTTGACACAATTTCAGTCACATGGATGCTCTTCAACATATTCATGTGTATACGCATGACCTCAACAATTTAAGTTTCTATGAGGTGTCAACGCGTGCGGACTGATCCATATAAGCTACTCCACGTGTGCTTTACAATGGAGGAGCAGAATCGGACCTACACACAGACCTAACGCGATGCTCTGGTCTTGAGATCCTATCACACTGCAGGGAAACGGGAACCCAGATAGACAGACAGACATACCAATAAACCTCAGATCCTATCACACTGCAGGAAAACGGGAACCCAGATAGACAGACAGACATACCAATAAACCTCAGATCCTATCACACTGCAGGGAAACGGGAACCCAGACAGATAGACAGACATACCAATAAACCTCAGATCCTATCACACTGCAGGAAAACGGGAACCCAAACAGATAGACATACCAATAAACCTCAGATCCTATCACACTGCAGGGAAACGGGAACCCAGATAGATAGATATACCAATAAACTCCAAAATCTACTTTCAACTTTTAGTGATACCGCTCGGATAACTAAGAAAAACCAAACTGATAGACAGATAGATAGACAGACAGACAGACAGACAGACAGACAGACAGACAGACAGTCAAGGGTCTAGAGTAAAACACCTAACATCACCGAGACAATCCAATATTGGTGATGCTTTCAACAAACCCTGACTGTCCCTCACTCCTTTTTGTACAGCACAAACAGCTGACCCTTCAAACTGCAAAGTGAGTACACGACAGCTGTTCCGATCTGCAGCATTCAGTAGCTCTCTTCCAGTAAGTAGGACATCTTTTCGCGTGGTACAGTATAGTGGTGTGGTACTGCACAGTGCGTTGGTCGGTGAACACGGATCATGGTCACACCATGCGGTCATCAGTGACTGCTTTTGTTACCTTACTGATCCTGTCTCAAGATTTGTTTCCTGATTGCCATGCAGTGAGTGTGTGGGGGGAGGGGAGGGGAGGGGAAGGGGGGGCGGCGGGAGGCGCTGAACGGAGAGATGTAAGAGCGTTGTAAGATCCTGATGGCTTGTAGCTAAACAAGCTTTTAAACCTTTCTTCTGAAAGAAACCTAATGGTTCCTGATTGCCAATAATATTTATTTGAAAAAAAACAACAACAACAAAAAACAAAACCATCGATGTCAATCAATTTCTATTCACAGAACATTGGTTTCAGCTGGCTGTTGAGACTTGAAGAGAATGCAGATGATGAGAATTACCGGAACAGACGATTTTTGAGCTTTGGATGTCTGTTTTTGACACCTTTACCAATCCGTCATCCAACACACGTGCACATAATACGCATACACACTATGTATAGATATAAATGTTTTATAATGTGTATAGACATGGATGTTTATAGATATGTTTTATTTCTGTGTTTTCTACTTCACTTCTCCCATACCAGTTCTACTAACGTCTACTCTATTTCCCCTGTGCTAAATAGGTTCAGAGATACCGTGCCTTTCAAACGGCGCTTAGCATAAAGGAAATATTGTCAGAGCTACTTGTAATCAGGACATCCCTAAATTCTTCAGATATCCTCAAGAGCCTCGTCGTCTGAAACATCTTTACGCAAATGAGTTCAGACAACCTCTCAATCACGCTCACCGGGGATCAAATTAATCTACGATTGATTTTTGCTCTGTCGTGCTTCTTCTGCTAAATGTTTCACACAAAATGTTGTCTTTGTTATTTTTGTTCTCCTCAACAGCAAACTCTCAACAGCTGTGACTGGCTGGAAATCGATCACTACACATAACTGTGGTGGTCTGAACGGCACAAGATCTGCCGCCAGCACACCAGGTCGCTGATGCTGCCAGTGAAAGGTCTCTGGCCTGGCTTCAGATAGCGCTTCCACTGAGGAAGGGCTGTGGGCCCACAAGCGCCTTAGCCATCGGAATTAACATCGTTAATGGAATGAACTCCGTGGGCACGTGAAGGAGGCATGTGAGGGGAGGATTCAGTCCGGGTTCCACGTGCACTTCCTTTCTGTCCCCTGGAGACAGCGATCCTGTGGTACTGCACTGAGTGCAGTGTACGTCAGTCACACGTCATCTTGTTAACAGGCCTTGCTACATGTAGTCAGTCACACGTCATCTTGTTAACTGCACTTCCTACATGTAGTCAGTCACACGTCATCTTGTTAACATCACTTGCTACATGTAGTCAGCCAGACGTCATCTTGTTAACAGCACTTGCTACATGTAGTCAATCAGACGTGATCTTGTAAACATCACTTGCTAAGTGCATTCAATCAGACGTGATCTTGTTAACATCACTTGCTAAGTGTAGTCAATCAGATGTGACCCTGTTAACATCACTTGCTACATAGCGTGGATGACACTCTGGTAGAAGTCGCAAAAATAAACAACACGTGATCAAGCAAAACGTGCGAGTGTGATACACGGCCCAAACAGCCCCAGTGTCTGTGTGATACATGGCCCAAACAGCCCCAGTGTCTGTGTGATACACGGCCCAAACAGCCCCAGTGTCTGTGTGATACACGGCCCAAACAGCCCCAGTGTCTGTGTGATACACGGCCCAAACAGCCCCAGTGTCTGTGTGATACATGGCCCAAACAGCCCCAGTGTCTGTGTGATACATGGCCCAAACAGCCCCATTGTCTGTGATACACAGCCCAAACAGCCCCAGTCTCTGTGTGATACATGGCCCAAACAGCCCCATTGTCTGTGTGATACATGGCCCAAACAGCCCCAGTGTCTGTGTGATACACGGCCCAAACAGCCCCATTGTCTGTGTGATACATGGCCCAAACAGCCCCAGTGTCTGTGTGATACATGGCCCAAACAGCCCCATTGTCTGTGTGATACACGGCCCAAACAGCCCCAGTGTCTGTGTGATACACAGCCCAAACAGCCCCAGTGTCTGTGTGATACACGGCCCAAACAGCCCCAGTCTCAGGGGCACTGTCCACTAGAGCTGTGTCCACACTGAGGTCCTGTCCCTACTGACTCCATGGACCTACTCTGTGTCTACAGTCTTCAGGCCCTGTCCCTACTGACTCCATGGACCTACTCTGTGTCCACACTGAGGCCCTGTCCCTACTGACTCCATGGACCTACTCTGTGTCCACACTGAGGCCCTGTCCCTACTGACTCCATGGACCTACTCTGTGTCCACACTGAGGCCCTGTCCCTACTGACTCCATGGACCTACTCTGTGTCCACACTGAGGCCCTGTCCCTACTGACTCCATGGACCTACTCTGTGTCCACACTGAGGCCCTGTCCCTACTGACTCCATGGACCTACTCTGTGTCCACACTGAGGCCCTGTCCCTACTGACTCCATGGACCTACTCTGTGTCCACACTGAGGCCCTGTCCCTACTGACTCCATGGACCTACTCTGTGTCCACACTGAGGCCCTGTCCCTACTGACTCCATGGACCTACTCTGTGTCTACAGTCTTCAGGCCCTGTCCCTACTGACTCCATGGACCTACTCTGTGTCTACAGTCTTCAGGCCCTGTCCCTACTGACTCTATGGACCTACTCTGTGTCAGACGTGCGTGATGTGTGTCACTGACAACAGGTTGGGAAATCCACTTTCTGATAAGTCACTCGGCAAACCTTCAGCTGTTCCCTTTCCACGTTTCTTTCTGGTCCGGGTCGGTTTTCTTTCCGAGATTCACATTCATACATATAAAACTATTAATCAATCAAATATCTATAGTAATCATATTCAGATGTTCTTGCATTGCAGGTTTGTAACACACATATACAGGAAATTCGCACGTATGCACACACACACACACACACACACACACACACACACACACACACACACACACACACAGTCTACTCCTTAACCATTTCTTTCTTTCATAGCACTTACCAGAAAGACCTAAACCTGAAAACAACGACAGCCGCTATGACAACACACCTAACCAGTTTAAGTGTTCACGTGGACCGACCATCGGCACGGCAAGGGACACCACTCTGCCTTCACGGAGAAGGTGTGTGCCGGAAACAGATATTGGCAGACTGCTCCCCGTGCACTGAACACATTTCCCCGGGGGCCACCTGTCTCCTGCCATCCTCCAGATGAAGCTGAAAGATATTGCTGCCCGCCCCCACTCCGCTTCAGTCCGCTGTACAGACTGCGCTACATCTCTGTCTGCTCACACCCACCCTCCTCCTCCCCATGACGGCGATGGGCTGTACGGAGAGGGGGGGGGGGGGTGGTGAGGGGAAAAGGGGTCGCGCCATGGACTATGTTATGCAGAATCCGCCAGTTCCTCGTAATCTGCAAGTCCGGCATGAGTGGAGCAGGGCCAGGAAACTGGGTCCAAATAAAATCATCTTCCACAAGAGGCAGCGTCTTCCGGCAGTGTACACGCTCAGCATACCGTGAGATGTGCAACGCGGAGTGTGTGACAGGACAAACGAACTCGCCTGCAGACAATGTTATCGAAGTAATGTACGAACGAAGTCACTCGCAGACTACAACATTATCGTAATACGTACAAACTCACTTCCAGACAACGATATCAGAGAAATAATATACAACCAAACTCACTTCTAGATTACAACATTGAAATAATGTACCAACGAACTCACTTGCAGACAACATTATTGTAATGATGTACAACCAAACTTACTTGCAGACTACAACATTATTGCCATAATAGACAAACTGACGCGCAGACTAACATAATTATTATCGTAATAAATCAATGTTGAACTGTCTTCCAGCCGGTCAATTGTCCCGGATCGCCTGACCCACAAGTTGTTTCACAGTAACTGTTGCCAGCGACATTCAGTTTGCACCACCATCCGGGTCCGATCTGATCATGCAACTGCCATTCAAACTGAAAAAGGATCGGGTTTGGTCACCTGAATAATGCCAAGACAGACTGGGCGTGCTTTGATCATAGACATGACTTGGTAAGAATCTGATAAAAAGGACGACTTGTGGCGCGAACATGGTGCTGTTTACACTTCTGGGGTTAGAAATTGTTCAATGATTCGGAGATTTAAAGACCTGATCCTGCTAAAAATCCATTTCTATCAATAATTTCGAACCAGGGTGTAGGGTTATTTGGTTGCTTTCATTCATACTGCAAAATTAACAGTGTTTTTTTCTTTCAATTCTCCCAGCAGCAAGTTTGCGTGTGAAAACTGCGTGTTGCATCTGTTGTTGTTTTGGGTTTTTTTCCTAACTGCGGAACTCCTGGTTCAACATGCACGTCCAGTTTCACACCTGGAGGTGATACCTAAAAAGCAGTCAATATACATTTTTAGCGAATAAACGTTGAACTTAAACGCAGAATTAATTATCCATCACTCCCTCTTTTCAGGCATGTAAAATAAACACAAAATCTAGACTATGACTCAATAATTATCGCACTGTGAACATGAATCGATATTCTGGTGGAACACTTGGGCACATGGTCTTTTTGGACTGACAACATGGTTGAGAAAATGTTTGTTCTGGCTTTTGTAGTAGCAGTGGTGGTGGTGGTGGCGACAACAATAATGATGTGCTCTTCTTGTGCCCAATCTACTGAAGCTGTAACTGAGGTGTGAAAGCTGTTTAGAAACTTGACAGCCATAAAGGTGTTACGATGTATTGTAATAAACTGCAATGTATTGTTTCATCATAAAAGGAGTCTGCGAGGAAAAGGAACTGTACTGCCTTAGTAAAGTGCCATTTTGCCTCTCCATTTTTCTTTATTCTGGCGAGGGGGGGGGGGCGTGGGGGGTGGGGGAGTTATTTTATGTTATTTGTTGTTGTTGTGATGAATGGTTTTGCGGGCAGAAGAAAGTGTTTGATCGGGGGGTGGGGTGGTGGGGTGGGGTAATCTGGGGGGGTTGTTGTTACATGGCAACATGCCGGTAGGAAGGAGAACAATAATGACAAAAGCAGCACTGTGTGCAGTGACACTGATTATCACACAGCAGTTTGTACTCGCCCTCTGCAGTGATACTGCTTTCTATTGGTTCTGGCATGGCGTTTCTGAGTGTGTGTTCTGTCAAACACACACAATTAGGTATTTTTGTAGGTGTTCCAAAATCAAGTTTGATCTTCTTTATTTTGTCTTTTGTTTTTAAACGGTTGGCAAGTTAAACGATTTCGACAAACGTATTTTCACAGGTCCTTACATCACTTCCAAACAGAATCATTCTATATTTAAAAATCATTTCCGAGACCCTTAAACCCTATTGTCAAGTGATGGCCTAGAGGTAATGCGCCAGCCTAGGAAGCGAGAGAATCTGAGCGCGCTGGTTCGAATCACGGCTCAGCCGCCGATATTTTCTCCTCCCTCCACTAGACCTTGAGTGGTGGTCTGGACGCTAGTCATTCGGATGAGACGGCAAACCGAGGTCCAGTGTGCAGCATGCACTTAGCGCATGTAAAAGAACCCACGGCAATAAAAGTGTTGTTCCTGGCAATATTCTGTAGAAAAATCCACTTCCATGGGAAAAACAAATAAAACTGCACGCACAAAAAAAAGGGGGTGGCGCTGTAGCGTAGCGACGCGCTCTACCACAGAGAAATCTGTTGTAATAAAAAGAAATACAAACAAATACAAATTTTGCGACTGAATGCAAAGTGTATGTAATGATGACTCTTTTCAAGCAAAAACTGCATGTGCCACATATGCTTCCTGCATCCAGTGTTTTCACAGAGTCACAATCTGACCTGCATAAGTTATAATTTCACCTCTTGTATAATTCTTCGCTGTTTTGAAGTGACTCTCATTCATCCGAGTTCAGGTTTTGCCCCATGTATACTGTGCCCCATGTATACTGTGCCCCATGTATACTGTGCCCCGTGTATACTGTACCCCGTGTATACTGTACCCCATGTATACTGTACCCCGTGTATACTGTGCCCCATTTATACTGCGCCCCGTGTATACTGTACCCCATGTATACTGTACCCCATGTATACTGCGCCCCGTGTATACTGTGCCCCGTGTATACTGTGCCCCATGTATACTGTGCCCCGTGTATACTGTGCCCCGTGTATACTGTGCCCCGTGTATACTGTGCCCCGTGTATACTGTGCCCCGTGTATACTGTGCCCCATGTATACTGCGCCCCATGTATACTGTGCCCCGTGTATACTGTGCCCCGTGTATACTGTGCCCCGTGTATACTGTGCCCCATGTATACTGTGCCCCATGTATACTGTGCCCCGTGTATACTATGCCCCGTGTATACTGTGCCCCATGTATACTGTACCCCGTGTATACTGTGCCCCATGTATACTGTGCCCCATGTATACTGTGCCCCATCTATACTGTGCCCCATCTATACTGTGCCCCATGTATACTGTGCCCCGTGTATACTGTGCCCCATCTATACTGTGCCCCATGTATACTGTGCCCCATCTATACTGTGCCCCATGTATACTGTACCCCATGTATACTGCGCCCCATGTATACTGTTCCCCATCTATACTGTGCCCCATGTATACTGTGTCCCGTGTATACTGCGCCCCATGTATACTGTGCCCCATGTATACTGTGCCCCGTGTATACTGTGCCCCGTGTATACTGTGCCCCATGTATACTGTGCCCCATGTATACTGTGCCCCATGTATACTGTACCCCGTGTATACTGCGCCCCATGTATACTGTGCCCCGTGTATACTGTGCCCCATGTATACTGTGCCCCATCTATACTGTACCCCGTGTATACTGTTCCCCATGTATACTGTGCCCCATCTATACTGTACCCGGTGTATACTGTACCCCATCTATACTGTACCCCGTGTATACTGTACCCCATCTATACTGTGCCCCATGTATACTGTGTCCCATCTATACTGTGCCCCATGTATACTGTGCCCCATCTATACTGTGTCCCATGTATACTGTGCCCCATGTATACTGTGCCCCATCTATACTGCGCCCCATGTATACTGCGCCCCATGTATACTGTGCCCCATGTATACTGTGCCCCATGTATACTGTACCCCGTGTATTCTGTGCCCCATGTATACTGTGCCCCATGTATACTGTGCCCCGTGTATACTGTGCCCCATGTATACTGTGCCCCACGACACGTTCGCAGGCTGTGTTGGGCCGTAGAACCAGACGGCCGAAGTGGACGAGCTAGGACCCAGTCCAGTGATGGCCCTGAAGAAAGAAACGGAGTGGATTTGTGTGGTGAGCCACAAACATTGCAGGGGGGAAAAAAAGTTGCAAAACCTGAAGCCTTATTTCAAAGATTTGCATGTGGCTGCATTGAGACTGAAACAAACATGGAAAAAGATACACAGAAGTGGAAGGAAAAATTTTAAAAATAAATAAATAAAAAGGCCTTTCTTGACGAGACGATGGGAGTCGGCTTTTTGTTGTTTGTTTTTTATTTCAATGCCACGGCAAAATAAAGTTCAACAGGAAATTGCATCCCCACCCCCTGCCCAAAGCCCTCTTTTCAGCGACGTAAAAAAAGACAGACATGTCCATTAAGGCCGTCACGTTATAGCTCAGTGCAAGAAATACAGGATAAACACCGACAGAAAAAAGAGGCCAGAGTAAAAGAAAGAAAACGGACCTGAATATGAGGAATCTCATGGACAGATTATAAGAGGGGAGATAACCGAACGTGTAATGAAATCCCCCAGAGCCAAGTGCGGGGCACGCAAACAGAAATGCTGCTTTTCCCTCCCCTTGCTTGACCCCCCCCCCCCCCCCTCCTCTCTCCCCTCCCCCCTCCTGCCACACGTCAATTATACACTAAATTCAGGCACGTGGAAGTGTACCGACAGCTCGGCAAGTTAAAATCACACGCCCCATTTACAGAACATGCAGCTGGAAGGAAGCGGTGGAAACGAGGCAGACACAAGATGACACGGCATCAGTCATCTCTGCTTCACTGGAACCAAGCTGAAAGGAGCGAAACCTTGAAAGTCTGAAGTGACGAGTTAGACTGACATGGCTGATGATGCTTTAGGGTTATGCTACATTCAGTCTGTCTGCTTCACTGGAACCAAGCTGAAAGGAGCGAAACCTTGAAAGTCTGAAGTGACGAGTTAGACTGACATGGCTGATGATGCTTTAGGGTTATGCTACATTCAGTCTAACCGACTGTAAGGTTATGCTACATTCAGTCTAACCGACTGTAAGGTTATGCTACATTCAGTCTGACAGACTGCAAGGTTATGCTACATTCAGTCTAACCGACTGTAAGGTTATGCTACATTCAGTCTAACCGACTGTAAGGTTATGCTACATTCAGTCTGACCGACTGTAAGGTTATGCTACATTCAGTCTGACCGACTGCAACAGACAAAAGCCAGAAACAAACTGCACGTCGCCAGTTGTAAATATTATACTCAGGTTTATACATTTAAAAAAATAGAGAAAAAACCAGAATGCGCGTGTTGGCTTTCCGTTCGGGAAGACAGTGCGAGAAAAGAGAGAGAGCAGGAAAACAGAGAGAAAGAAAGAACAGATGTGAACAGCACTGCAGTCAAGATGACAATCTCCCAAGCATCTGACATCTGCAGACCTTGCTGACGGAGATGCCGCAGGACAGGACATCCTCAGACTGCTACAGGACATCCTCAGACTGCTACAGGACATCCTCAGACTGCTACAGGACATCCTCAGACTGCTACAGGACATCCTCAGACTGCTACAGGACACCCTCACACTGCTACAGGACACCCTCACACTGCTACAGAACATCCTCACACTGCTACAGGACATCCTCACACTGCTACAGAACATCCTCACACTGCTACAGGACATCCTCAGACTGCTACAGGACATCCTCAGACTGCTACAGAACATCCTCAGACTGCTACAGGACATCCTCAGACTGCTACAGGACATCCTCAGACTGCTACAGAACACCCTCACACTGCTGCAGGACACCCCTCCCGGAGCAGTTCCTGGCGGACCTCCAGGTGGTGTTACAACGTGAGGAAGGGGACCGGCACACAACAGGGGACTTCTTTTTAACGTGTTTTTACTGCCCTTCATTTACAGTTAGTCTTTTGTGAAGGACTTGGACTTTCAAACTAGGAGGCAAAATTGCACTGGCTCTTAGTGCTGCAGCCTTTGGGAACCATCCCAACGCCTATTTCCTAAAACCCTCTTGGCCGAGAGAGTGGGATGTAACTTGGGCAAGACACTGTCAAATTCTAGCGTGGACAGTCGGGACAGCAGTAACCTGTTGTGCTGGTCATTGTGGAACACGAGTGACTGTCATACACATCATACACTGTCCTTCCCACCCTGCTGGACTGACAGCAGGATAAGACAAGGAATGAAGTGCTCCAACAACTGGGATAAAACTGCTGGGACACTGTTGTGCTGTTACATCTTTCAACACTGGTCCTCAAATCTTTCTGTTCAGTTACGTGAGGCGTAGCTTTTTCTGCCCAAAGAGGTGTGTGTGTGTGTGTGTGTGTGTGTGTGTGTGTGTGTGTGTGTGTGTGTGCGTGTGTGCGTGCGTGTGTGCGTGTGTGTGTGCGTGCCCAAAGAGGTGTGTGTGTGTGTGTGTGCATGTGTGTGTGCGTGCCCAAAGAGGTGTGTGTGTGTGTGTGTGTGTGTGTGTGTGTGCGTGTGTGTGCGCCCAGCACGTTCTCCAAACCTCACCCCGACTGCCCACTTCCCTACACTCTCCCTCCCAACCCCATCCTCTCTCTCTCTGTGTGTGTGTGTGTGTGTGTGTGTGCGCGCGCGCTTACAATGAGTGTTTTTGTTTCTCCCCTCCATACCACAGTGGTTATAGATAGGTAAGTAAATGACGTGAGCTGTTTGATAAGTGTGTGTGCTTGAACACGGCTAATATATCTGCATCTGTACCAATATATTTGTATTTGTATTTTGTATTCGTATTTGTATTTCTTTTTATCACAACAGATTTATCCGTGTGAAATTCGGGCTGCTCTCCCCAGGGAGAGCGCGTCGCTATACTACAGCGCCACCCTTTTTTTTTCTTTCTTTTTTTTTACCTGCTTGCAATTTTATTTGTTTTTCCTATCGAAGTGGATTTTTCTACAGAATTTTGCAGGAACAACCTTTTTGTTGCCGTGGGTTCTTTTACGTGCGCTAAGTGCATGCTGCACACGGGACCTCGGTTTTTCGTCTCATCCGAATGACTAGCGTCCAGACTACCACTCAAGGTCTAGTGGAAGGGGAGAAAATATCGGCGGCTGAGCCGTGATTCGAACTAGCGCGCTCAGACTCTCGCTTCCTAAGCCATCACTCCACACTAGGCCAGCACTGTAAAGTTTCTAAGATCAAAAACTGCTTCGACACGGAAATTATATCGCCACAGTTCAGCACTGTAAAGTTTGTAAGATAAAAAAAAACCAGGCCCAGGGATTTCACAGCTCAAAAGAGTGAAACACCAAGTTGACGTGGACAGGGAAAAGAAGACGGAAGGCAGGCAGGAAATGGGGTAGATAAAGGAAAAACAAAGGCAAAAAGAAAGAAAGAAGAAAGAAAATGAAGCCAGAAAAAAAAACAAAGGAAAAGACAAGGACAGACACAGAAACAAAACAAAAACTGATTTGCAAATTCACGAACACAATTAACGCGTTTTATTTATTTGCTTTGAGTTTTTGTGATTGATCTCTTTCTTTTCCGCTTTGTTTTGACAGCACTACAACTGCGATGGACAAAATAAATGTATTCTGTTTGTTTGTTTGTGGGTTTTGTGATTATTCTGTTTGAACGGCATTACAACAGAAACGGCCGTCTGACGTCACTGGCACGTGGGATTTGCGCGCATGATGATGACATTTTTAAACACGGGATTGGCCGCAGCCTTCACGGAATTGTCCCAGGCTGAAAGCAGACACTTCTATAGCTATGGAATCCCGATCACTCCTGCACATCGATGCAAACAGGCCACAGAATCGATTTTCATGTCATCTCTCTAAACTTATTCCCAGCCCAAGATATGTGCAGGGACGTACGTAGAAAAATCACACTTGCACCACCATCCTTTGTTTGTTATTCCTTTCTCTTTTTTTTCTTTTCTTTTTTTTATTTTCCAATACCACAGTTCAAATTGAGTTTCACAGGAAATTGCAAGTCTCACCACCCCCTCTCCCCTCTCTCCCCCTCACCCCCAACACACACAAAAGACAAAAATTACGTCACCTGCCCGAGCTATCATTTCGGACGAAATGCTTCCAAATCCGAAATGCAACGCAGTCAGAAAAGGCCGGTGAATCTGAGAAATCACTAAGTGTACGTAACGTGCATCTCCAGAGAGTAACAACAACGAGAGGCAAGGCCTTCAAGACTCACTTTTTCCAGTAAAAAAACAACAACAAACAGTTAAATTAAGTACTGTATTCAATAATATAAAGCTTCTGAGAGAGGGAAGAGAGAAATAGCACACAAAAAAACCCAAAAAAACACACACACAAAAACAAACAACAAAAAAAAAACAACAAACATTTAGCCGATTCGAACCAAGCGCATTCGGTTCGAGAGTAATTAGACTTACAGCGCTAAAGCATGCCTACCAATGACGTTCAAAAATTGATATCAAAACATATGTTTCGGTTCCGACATAAATCGATTGGAGGTGATAACGCTGTTTAAATCATATCACTTTGGAATATTTCGATTATTGAAGAAAGTCCGCGGTAAAAGAGACGTTGCAATCGCCTCAAGCACATCGCGACATGTGGCCGTTTTCTCTAGATCAGTGTGTTCGACATACTGACAGAAACTACAACGCGGTTCATTCAGTTTCTCTTTTATGTTCACTCTACATTAATTCAGTATCTACTTTAAAATATTCATATGCAGTCAACACTCTCCATAATTTGTATTTCTTTTCCTTTAATTGTGAACAAGAAAAACGAGGTCAGGCCGTCATCAAACCAAACCACAAAATTAGTATCTTTAGGATTCGGATCCTCGACGAAATAAAACTGTTGATGATCCGGAAATGCAGCTTAATCCGGAAGACCTAAACCTATTATTGATATGACTGTTAACATTTTTTCCAACTATATTTAATCCAAATTTGGTACTGGCAGACAAAAGTATTTCCAGAGAAAATAATAATGTTAAATTTTACCACAGACACACAGACATACACACAGACACAGACAGACAGACACACACACACACTACCGAACATCAGGATATTACACAGATTCACACTGTTTACACAAGTGAGTCAAAACTCCACGGCATCCCCACAGAGAAACAAGCGGCAGAAATGCTGATCCTTCTGTTCTTTCCCACTCCTGATGCCTACACCCCAGAGAGACAACTGGCTCATCGACACGGGGTGATAGGACGTATCAAGAAATGTACATTATACATTTCTAGGAGGAAACTTGGAAAGATCTACTGGGAGCGAGACAGTCATTAGGGCAGGGGAGGTCATCAGGCCGCTGTCTGGCCCGCTACAATCCGTCTTAAATGTGAAATGTTACAAATCCCAAAGGGCGAGCAGTTTGACAGTTCCAGCAAGTCAGCGCTAAATGTTGAGGGATTTGTTGTTCGTTCAGCCTCAGCGCTTATGGAAGGCCACCAACCAGAATATAAACACGTGTCTGGTGGAGAGGACTGAGGTTTCATGTTTCCTCGGTGCTTCTTCAGCTGTGAAAGAACTGCTCTCTCTCTCTCTCTCTCTCTCTCTCTTCCTCTCTCTCTGTGTCTGTCTCCCTCCCCCCCCTCTCTCTCTCTCACACAGAGAGAGAGAGAGAGAGAGAGAGAGAGAGAGAGAAGCGTGACCTCCCCGGTTTCCACCCTCCACCAGGAAGGGAGAACAAGGAAACGGTGTCGTTGCTGCAGAAACTGCTGAAAATTCTGATTCAATTTTCCTGGAAGCCGAGCAGCGACAACAGCTTATTGACCCAACAAGCACAAAAGGTCTGCACACACACGAACATGACGCTTTCTTTTTGAAAACATTGAATCTGTTATTGAGTCGTGACGAGTCCTATGCATCTTTCACGAGCCCACAGGCAGTTTTTAGGTGATCACTGTCAACTTCTCCCTCCGAACACGTGCAGCGGGGACAGAAAAACACTACATCAACACAAAATACGAACCAAGTAACATTGCGCCTTTTCAACTCGACAGCTCAAATTTAGTTTCACAGGAAATTGCAAGTGCGCTCTCTCTCTCTCCCCCCCCCCCCCTCTCTCTCTCTCTCCACCACACACACATTGTCAGACAATCATCTCTTTCTCTCACTCTGCCCCCCCCCCACTCCTCACCCCCCTCCCACGCCTACATTGAAACAAATCATTTCATATTCTGTGTGTATTTGCTGTCGGACACTGCGTCATTCCAACAACCAGTGTGAAGAATTCTGTGGAAGCTCAATGGCAAGGCCCGGGTGTGAACCCCAACATTGTGCTCATCCGTTATTCTCTGAAATCTAATTGTCTGTCCTCTCTCTCTCTCTCTCTCTCTCTCTCTCTCTCTCTCTCTCTCTCTCTCTCTCTCTCTCTGTAACAGGCACATGGCATTAAACTTTCATGGCAGTTAACTTAAATACGCACGGTGTTGCTCTGTACACTGTTGTTCGTTACGTGTGCCTTGAATGAAAACCAAACTGTAAGCACCTGTGTTGATGTGTACAGTGGACATCACTAAAGCAGCTACGGTCTCTCTCCCTCACTGGAAGACGCTGTTTCTCACGTCAGACGATGTTTTGTCATGTGGGCTGCTAGCCATCAGATTCTGCCAACTTGTGGCTTTGACATTCAGAAATCGGACACGTTTTCTCGTGAAGCTGAGGTATAACACTTCACGTGTCAGTTGCTACTTTGTGAGTGTGTCGGCAGTCTTCAGCACCTGGCTCCTGCTGCCTTGTGAGGATGTAGAAGCGAATCCTGGACCAGCTGGGCAGAACGAATCCTGGACCAGCTGGGCAGAACGAATCCTGGACCGGCTGGGCAGAACGAATCCTGGACCGGCTGGGCAGAACGAATCCTGGACCGGCTGGGCAGAACGAATCCTGGACCAGCTGGGCAGAACGAATCCTGGACCAGCTTGGCAGAACGATCGGGGATACCATTTTCAGCAGCACATCGACTACAATCAAACTCCTGATCATCTTCATGGTGATCCACGAGGTTCCACGCATGCCTGGGGTGGCAGTGCTCAAACCCTTGACCCAAGCTCTTCAGTGCAGAGAAAAATGCTGTCTCTAGCAGGCTATCCTCAGCAAGGCGACAGTTTCCCTCACAACTCAAGCACCTGGCCTGCTGCACTCTCTTTGACTGAAACGGTGCACAAACTGCAATCATGGTGTCATTCCCTTCAAGAGCAGAATCACCAACTGAAACACGGCATGGGAACTGTTGCAAACAAATACAACACTCTGGAGCAAGAGTGTGACAACCTGCGCCAATGGAAGGACTTCTTCTTTGGTGTGAGCAAGAAAATGGACATCCAAATGGACAAATTAGAATCGCTCTCGAGGCGCAACAACATACGGTTCTTCAATGTGTCTGAAAGCCTGGAGGAGAACAGCGATCAGTGTGTCAGTTTGGTGGTGCAGTTGCTGAACCGCTTCTTCCCAGACAAGAAACGCTGGACAGAAGACGACGTGGAGCGTGCCCATCGCACTGGACCGAAGAGCCAGGACAGCCATCGTCCCCGCCCCATCATCGCTTGCTTACATCGCTGGTGCGACAAGTTGTCCATCTTACAATCCAGCGAAAGCAGACGAGAGATGGCAAACACGCTGAATGTCAGGGTTGCTTCCGATCTGACTCAACGCCAGAATCAAATTCTTAGGGAGGAAAGAGAAGCTGGGAAGAAGGCGTACTTCTGGAAAGGTCGGCTGTACTGCAACAAGTACAACAACAACAACCGATCACCCCATACACACAATCTCCACAGAAACCACAGAGAAAGACCCACATATGTACGTCCTGGTAGACATATGACCAGGAACTCTACTCCTGATGGCCTCACGACGGGATGCTGCAAACAACAGTTCTCCCCGTGAAATCCCACCTCACTACTTTCCTCAAAACCATGGAACAATGGAACAAAATGTCACGAACGGTAACCCTCCCTCGATGTTTGACATGCACGTCTTCCCAACACTCCCAGGTCGGAAACGGCTGGAGGACAGGCACAGGGATCCTCCACCTGCCTCGCTCTTCGCTCCCACAGACATCACAACATCTTGGAGAGGAAAGCCCTCCTACCAGCAGCAGGTCGACACTCATCATGTTGCTGATCGTCACACCGACCAGACACAGTGTGCTGTGGATGACACAGACAGGAACAATTTTCTGTCTTCCAGTGTGGTCCACTTACCACCTCCCCCAGCCAGCCCTCGACCTCGACGTCCTCAGCAGAGAACCAGGAGACTGACTGACCAGTGGGGTGTGAGACTTGTGGATGAACTGGAGAATACCAGTGGCACAAGTACTCCAGCTCACTTTGTCTCTGCCGCCCATGATGGCTGTCAGACTCACACTGCTGATAACTTTGGGCAGTCCCCCCGTGTTGTCCCCTCCCAGTGTCCCAGTGACCATCCCAGCCCCAGCCCTGGAATGCCTTCCACAATGCCCACCTCTGTGAATGCTGTAACTGCCGGAGACATGGCGAACCCCAACAGTACCCCCCTGCCTCGTGACGGTAATGGTGCAGCTGCAGACTGTTCATCTACACGACTCACCCCAGCTATGTCACCCCGCAGTGAAGATGACAGCAGTACTGTAAGTAATCTCTAAGATAGAATCAAAACACATGCGTGTGGAAATGTTTCTCAAAACCAACCAGACACAAGTACAACATCCAAATACATCAGGAAAACTGTAATCCAAAAATACATGTGGAACCAAGATAAGACTGACGAATATTCTGATGCAATTGCATCCCCTGAAGTTTTAGATTTCTTCAACACAGCCACCAACTTCATGGATTCCGACATTGAGACAGCTTTGGTAACGTTTAATAAAGGCATTTTTCTCGCTGAGAGGTTTCACCAGAGATGCCCACAAAAGATCCTCGGCATAAAGTGGCAAGACAGGGTCTCCTAAATATTGCATAGGGTCCTCCTTTTCACCCCCTTGCCCACCCCCTCCCCCTCTCTCTCCTCATCCACTTCTAAGAGCTGTGATCAATGAACCGCACATTATTCAGGTGCTGTGATGTGTGCTATGTGTGATGAGTGTGGTGATGTCCTGTAAACTGTTATCCACTTATGACTGCAGTCACTGGAATACCTGAGAGATGCAAATCACCACAGACACCTCACACAATGCATTCGTCAATTTTACAATCTGGAAACTTTCTCACGGGTGTTCAAAGCACAAGACCAATACATCAGTGAATAAAACAGAGAGAATTGGTAATGTTTTATTGCCATGATTACATGTGCACAACAGGAATACCTGCACAGAGGGAATTGGTAATGTTTTATTGCCATGGTTACATGTGCACGACAGGAATAGTTACCTGCACAGAGGGAATTGGTAATGTTTTATTGCCATGGTTACATGTGCACGACAGGAATAGTTACCTGCACAGAGGGAATTGGTAATGTTTTATTGCCATGGTTACATGTGCACAACAGGAATACCTGCACAGAGGGAACTGGTAACGTTTTACTGCCATGGTTACATGTGCACAACAGGAATACCTGCACAGAGGGAATTGGTAATGTTTTATTGCCATGGTTACATGTGCACGACAGGAATAGTTACCTGCACAGAGAAAGGCAGCTCATAGACCTCACATGTGAGGAAGGTTTGTGAACTGATCAGAGAGAGAGAGAGAGAGAGAGAGAGAGAGAGAGAGAGAGAGAGAGAGAGAGAGAGAGAGAGAGTGTGTGTGTGTGTGTGTGTGTGTGTGTGTGAGTGAGTGTGAGTGTGTGTGTGTGTATCTGTGTGTGTTTTTTGTGTGTGTGTGTGTGTGTGTATCTGTGTGTATGCATGTGCGTGTGTGTGTGTGTGTGTGTGTGTGTGTGTGTGTGTGTGTGTGTGTGTGTGTGTGTGTGTGTGTGTGTGTGTGTGTGTGTGTGTGTGTGTGTGTGTGTGTGTGTGTGTGTACTGTGTCTGTGTGTGAGAGACAGGCACACAGACAGACAGACAGAAATCAAAACGTTTTTTATTCAGGGATTGAGGTTTTAGGCATGACCCATTGTTCCAATATGTCCTTGCTAATCTACATTAGTTACAATAGCACACATATTTAATGAAAAGGGCAGAAAGACGGAATAAAAACAGACAGACAGAGGATAACACTGACAGCAGTACAGAGAAAGACAGACAGACAGACAGACAGACAGAGGATAACACTGACAGCAGTACAGAGAAAGACAGAATACAGACAGACAGACAGACAGAGGATAACACTGACAGCAGTACAGAGGAATGACCCCACGTAACATGGAGTCCAGGAGGCAAGAGACACACAGTGCCAGACCTGTGGAGCCGTGATGGGTGCGGAGCGGGGGGCGAGGGGGTGGAGGTGCGGGGCGTTCGGGCGGACACAGCACCGGGTCGATGCTCATGTGATCAGGGTACACCCCCCCCTCCTCCCAGTCCATTGCACACACAAGATGAATACGTAATAACATTTACTAACAGTACTCCTGACCTCCAACGCCAGAGACAGAGACAGAGACAGACAGACAGACAGACAGAGAATGGAACAGGGACACCTGACAGGTCCCTCAACACCTCAGTCAGTCACGATCCTTCCCGGCCAGTTTGAAACCAGGCAGTGAGGTCCGGGAGAAAGTACAGCTTCCCCAGTGCCACTGGCCTTTGTTTTGAGGCTGTTACACTTCCTTCCATACCCCCCTCTCTGTGTGTGTGTGTGTATGTGTGTAACCAATCAATCTTAAATGATAAATTAGATACTGTTAACTTGTATGTCCTAATACATCAACAGTATTGACAATACACACAAGGCAAGCACTCACACACATGTGTGCCTGCATTTAAAAACGTTTTTTTACATGTACCCCGATGTTTCTTTTTTCAGTAAAAATTTCTATCTCTCTCTGTCTCTGTCTCTCTCTGTCTCTCTGTCTGTCTCTCTCTTTTTCAAAACATACACACACACATATACAGCCAAACACCCCCCACAAGTATGCACACAGCGTGTTCACAAGCCTGTATGCACGTGCGTGAACACACAAGCGTACACGCGTATGAAAAAAAAGGACCAGTGACAGAGGAAAAAGAAGTAACGATTCCTGCCTGTGCACTCTTGTTAGGAACTGGGAACGACCGGATTCTAAGACAACACACTGCCAAACCGTTTTTCTGAGTCAGGAATTCACACTGGCCGCGTGGCAAATTTCCCATTTCTCACACCACATAAGCATTGACAAACGTGGAGCGGCCGAGTGCAGGCACAGAGGGGCCATAACTCACATCTTGTAAAGAAGACAAAAAAGGGGAGGGGGGGGGCAGAAAAAATGATGATGATCTGTATGCTCTTCCTGGTGTTGGTGGCTCTACTGCTGACGGCCATCCTGTGGCTGTTGTTCTTAGTGTTGTTGTTGTTGCTGATGTTGTTAATGGTGTGGTGGTTGTTCTTCGTGTTGTTGTTGTTGTTGATGTTGTTAATGGTGTGGTGGTTGTTCTTAGTGTTGTTGTTGTTGTTGATGATGTTGTTAATGGTGTGGTGGTTGTTCTTAGTGTTGTTGTTGATGTTGTTAATGGTGTGGTGGTTGTTGTTCTTAGTGCTGTTGTTGTTGCTGATGTTAATGGTGTGGTGGTTGTTCTTAGTGCTGTTGTTGTTGCTGATGTTAATGGTGTGGTGGTTGTTCTTAGTGTTGTTGTTGCTGATGTTAATGGTGTGGTCGTTGTTCTTAGTGCTGCTGTTGTTGCTAATATTGATGGCGTGGTGGTTGTTCTTAGTGCTGTTGTTGTTGTTGCTGATGTTGATGGTGTGGTGGTTGTTCTTAGTGCTGTTGTTGTTGTTGCTGATGTTAATGGTGTGGTGATTTTTCTTAGTGCTGTTGTTGCTGCTGATGTTGATGGTGTGGTGGCTGTTCTTAGTGCTGTTGTAGTTCATGTTGCTGCTGCTGATGTTGATGGCGTGGTTGTTGTTCTTAGTGTTGTTGTAGTTGTTGTTGCTGCTGCTGATGTTGATGGCGTGGTTGTTGTTCTTAGTGTTGTTGCTGCTGATGTTGATGGTGTGGTGGTTGTTCTTAGTGTTGCTGCTGCTGATGTTGGTGCTGTGGTTGTTGTTCTTAGTGTTGCTGCTGCTGATGTTGATGGCGTGGTTGTTGTTCTTAGTGTTGTTGCTGCTGATGTTGATGGCGTGGTTGTTGTTCTTAGTGTTGTTGCTGCTGATGTTGATGG
>NC_134877.1:1200669-1260669 GCF_041734735.1 Babylonia areolata
AACAACAACAAAAAACCAAAACAAAAAAAAACGTTCTTTGATTTTAATCTATTGTGGTGTGGCTATTTGATTAGATTTCCTGTCCCAAGCCATTGGGTTTGTTTCTCTAATGCTCGTCACTGCTCCGTGCCTTTGTTTTACTTTCAATCTGCCCGATGAGCTTTCCGCTGACTGTTCCTGTGTGCCTGTCCTCTTTCCCTGTCTCCAGTTTCCGCGCGGCTCTCGCTGGCAGACATGACCGGTGCCAGTCCTTTAGACGTCTCACAAAGAAAAGATCTGAGCACATCCCTCCTCTTTTGCAACATCTCCACTGGCTCCCTATCTCACACCGAATAAAGTACAAGATCAGCACTCTATGTTATAGATGCATTCACAAAACTGCCCCTTCCTATCTCTGCGGCTGCCTTCACCTCTACACTCCATCTCGCTCACTACGATCGGCTTCGGATCCACTCTGTTTACGCATACCCAGATTCAAACACTCGACTGTTGGCCGCCGTTCTTTCTCTGTCTCTGGACCTTGCGATTGGAATGAACTTCCTCTTTCGCTTCGTCGAGTCTTCACATTCAGCTCTTTCAAGTCTGACCTTAAAACCCACCTCTTCCCAAAATAGCCTCCCTGCCTGCCATTCCTTGTCTTTAGTTTCTACAGTTTTAGAGTTATGCATGCGTGTGAATGACTGGTGCGAAAGCGCTTTGATTTGTCTCTGCACAAGATTCAGCGCTATATAAATACCATTATTATTATTATTTATTATTATCATTATTATTATTATTATTCCACACCCCACGTCCCACGGTTACCCCGGGTACCATCCCACACCCCACGTCCCAATGTTACCCCGGGTACCATCCCAGACCCCACGTCCCACGGTTACCCCGGGTACCATCCCACACCCCACGTCCCACTGTTACCCCGGGTACCATCCCACACCCCACGTCCCACGGTTACCCTGGGTACCATCCCACACCCCACGTCCCACGGTTACCCCGGGTACCATCCCACACCCACGTCCCACGGTTACCCCGGGTACCATCCCACACCCCACGTCCCACGGTTACCCCGGGTACCATCCCACACCCCACGTCCCATGCTTACCCCTGTTCCATCCCACACCCACGTCCCACGGTTACCCCGGGTACCATCCCACACCCCACGTCCCACGGTTACCCCACCTCCCACGGTTACCCCGGGTACCATCCCACACCCCACGTCCCACGGTTACCCCGGGTACCATCCCACGCCACCACTCTACAGCAAGCAGTCAGTGTCCGGCTGACGTACGGCCACCCAATAGGGGACACCCCGCCAAGTGTTTCTTCAAACGTTCTGTCAGCAAGTGAGAGACGGTCAACGTGGGCTAATGGCCATATTCGCTGAGGAGAGAGAGAGGTTGGGGGTGGGGGGTAGGAGAGTAAGAGAGAGGGGCGAGACAGAGGGGATGATGGGAAAGGGAAAGAGAGAGAGGGGGAGGGAGGAAGGAAGTGACAAAGATGAGAGAGAGGGTGTGGGGGAAAGAGAGAGGGGGGAGGGAGGAAGGGACAAAGGAGAGAGAGAAAGGGTGTGGGAAAGAGAGAGAGGGGGGAGGAAGGGACAAAGATAAGAGAGAGAGGGTGTGGGAAAGAGAGAGGGGGAGGAAGGAAGGGATAAAGATAAAAGAGAGAGGGTGTGGGAAAGAGAGAGAGGGGAGGAAGGAAGGAAGGGACAAAGATGAGAGAGAGGGGGGGGAAGAGAGATGGGGGAGGAAGGAAGGAAGGGACAAAGATGAGAGAGAGAGAGGGGGTGTGGGAAAGAGAGAGAGGGGGGAGGAAGGAAGGAAGGGACAAAGATGAGAGAGAGAGAGGGGGTGTGGGAAAGAGAGAGAGGGGGGAGGAAGGAAGGAAGGGACAAAGATGAGAGAGAGAGAGGGGGTGTGGGAAAGAGAGAGAGGGGAGAGGAAGGAAGGAAGGGACAAAGATGAGAGAGAGAGAGGGGGTGTGGGAAAGAGAGAGAGAGGGTGTGGGAAAGAGAGAGAGGGGGGAGGAAGGAAGGAAGGGACAAAGATGAGAGAGAGAGAGAGGTGTGGGAAAGAGAGGGGGAGAGACGGAAAGAGACAGAGGGCGATTCAGATTCAGGTGGTTTAATGTGTTTCGGCCATCGGCATACATACACATCGGGGAGGGGGAAGAGGGATGGGGGGAGAGGGATGGGGGGGAGAGGGATGGGGGAAGAGGAAGTTGGTAATCCAACAGTTCATTTACAAACTATGTAGTAACTTCCCTTTGAACATAGTATGTACGAACTAAAATTCTTTTCATGACTTTCCTCATTGAGAAAGTATGGGGTCATTTTCCAGATTGAGTACAATATTAATTCACGGCACGTCATACATTCTAAACTACCAATAACAATGGCATTCAAAGTTCAATGAAAATACGATATACACATTTCTCGGGGTGGTATTGATAAAATCCGTTAATTTGCATTGATTTGTCGTCTCCTTCTTACAGCATGGTTAAAATGAATATTTCAACTTGGCGACTTAAATTATCGTGTTTTTCCCCTCTAACAGTATGCTTATAGGGACACTGAACACTGAACACTGAACACTTTAATGTCAATAGCTTTACAGCCCTAATGACATGGGGGTTCATAATACAAATAACAACATGCATCAATAGTAATAATATTGATGAAAACCAAAACCAAAACGAAATCAATCAATCTGTGCAACAAAGTGCAGTTCGACCATCCATTCAAAGTAATGGCATGTAGAGAGAAATAAAAACAAAAACATATATAAATGTATAACATAATATTTTCCATATGAGAGTGACAACACAGATTTCACTTTTCACAATGAGCAACACCTGATACTATTTTATTATTGTTGAGTTTTTTTTCGTCGCATGTTATTCGCTTCTGCAATATATTTTGCAAGTGACTGTAGTGAAGTTTCCTGATTTAAATTAAGCACTCCAAAAATATCTTCATACTTTGCTGAATTTGTTTTAAATACAACACATTTTTCTCGAATATCGTCATAAGCTTTACAACTAAACAAAAAATGTAACTCATCCTCCCTTGAATGCCCGCACATCGGACAAGGGGAGAGTAACGAGGGCTCAGTCTGAAACCACTTTTCATAAGCATTCAAACCAATCGTTCTCGTTCTAAATCTGGCGAGACTTGTTCGGTGCCACTTGTTTGTCACGACTGTGATATATTTTTCTGTTTGAAATATACTTTTAAAACTATAAAACCATCTATATTTCTCAGTGCTTTCCATTTTACCGTGCCAATTCTGTTTATATGAAGCAATTAGCCTATCTTTGAATTCTGAAACAAATCCTTCTACACATCCAACTCCCTGACACATCCACACAATCCCAAATCCATTTACAGTTAATGTCTTCTTTACAAAATATACCCAGTTTTCCTTCCCTCTCTCATGTTCATTTACTAACATTTCATACGCCTGCTTACATAATCTCGATGTGGGTAGCCTTATTAATTTTAACCAATATTTTATACATTTCACACATGATTTAATGTATAATGGGTATCTACCACTTTCTCCATATAATACAGTATTTGAAGCATGTAATGGAACATTTAAAAAAACGTTTAATAGCTAATGTATGTACTTTTTCTAAATCTTTGTTATCAGAAAGTCCCCAAATTTCGGCACTGTATGTTATCATTGGTTCTATTTGAGTATCAAAAAGTTTCCAAAATATATATGAATCTATCGAGCCTAACTTACGTAAACACCTTAAGATTTCTATAACCCCCTTCTTCCCCTTTCTACAAATTTCTGCTACTGTCCTTGTCAAACTCAGCTTAGTTGTAAAAATCATACCAAGATACTTATAAGCATTAGTTACCTTCACTTCATCAGTTCCATAGTGCCATTTTTCATATCTAGATAAGTAACCACCTTTTCTAAACACAACTACATTTGTTTTCTCAAGATTAACTTTAAAAATAATCTATCTGCTTCTTGCTTTAATATGTTCAGCTGATTTTGAAGTCCTATGGCCGTGTCAGACAAAAGAATTACATCATCTGCAAATAACATGAGAAACAGTTCAACAGCCCCAGGGATCATTTGAATCCCATGTCTTCCTTTTTTCGTTATCTCTCCTGCCAGTTCATTAATAAAGAACGAAAACATCATAGGGCTCAACAGACATCCTTGTTTTACGCCACGTGGGCACTCAAATACATCTGAATATAGGGAGAAAGAGAGAGAGAGAGAGAGAGGGAGAGAGAGAGAGAGATAAAAACGTGGAACACACATTCAATCGACAAAAAATACAGCTACCTATCTGAGGAAGAGTGAGAGACAAACAGACAGAATAACCAAAACATGGAGCACATTTTGAATGGACAAAAACCACAGCTGCCCACCAGAGGAAAAGTAAGAGACAGACAGACAGACAGACAGACAGAGAGACAGACAAACAGAAAATAACCAAAACGTGGAACACAGTTTCAATGGACAAAAACCACAGCCGCCCACCAGTCAAGGGAGAAACAGAAGGTGAACGCCGGATGATCACCACACTGAAGACGTTACACTGCCACAGAAACAAAGCCACGTCCATCTGCATCAAGCCATAGAAACACAGCCACGTCCATCTGCATCAAGCCACAGAAACACAGCCACGTCCATCTGCATCAAGCCACAGAAACAAAGCCACGTCAATCTGCATCAAGCCACAGAAACACAGCCACGTCCATCTGCATCAAGCCACAGAAACACAGCCACGTCCATCTGCATCAAGCCATAGAAACAGGGCTAAGTCCACCTGAATCAAGCCATAGAAACAGGGCTAAGTCCATCTGCATCAAGCCATAGAAACAGGGCCAAGTCCACCTGCATCAAGCCATAGAAACAGGGCCAAGTCCACCTGAATCAAGCCATAGAAACAGGGCCAAGTCCACCTGAATCAAGCCATAGAAACAGGGCCAAGTCCACCTGAATCAAGCCATAGAAACTGGGCCAAGTCCACCTGAATCAAGCCCCAGACACCCCAGTGAGCTCCTGTCCTTGTTGTGCAAACCCATAAATACTGAATACTGATGACACACATGAATACTGAGTACTGATGACACACATGAATACTGAGTACTGATGACACACATGAATACTGAGTACTGATGACACACATGAATACTGAATACTGATGACACACATGAATTCTGAGTACTGATGACCCACAATCACCATGGACGTTCCTTGCAAGGGAAGAGAAAGTGCGATTCATTGTCAGCTCCCTCTTTACACGGCTGATCAAAGTTCCTGGAAGCACAATCAATAGTCCTGAATCATCTGTGGAACATAGACGGGGTGGGACGAGGGAGAGAGAGGGAGGTTGGGAAAGAGACAGAGACAGACAGACAGACAGAGAGAAAGAGACAAACAGAGAGAGATGCTCTGCTCAAACGGCTTTCAGTCCCAAATCAAACCTGGAACACAAGCCTGGTGCTGGTAATTGCAGAGTCTTGTGTTGCTGGCACAGTTCGTGTTGTGTCCGTACTGCTCCACCGCCATCCTCTGACCACCATGCCCCCACGTCCCCCCCCCCTCCAATGCCTCCTGCCCCCCCCCCCACGTCCCTCCCCCCACACCACTGCCTCCTGCCCCCACGTCCCCCCACCCCCCTCCCTCCTGCCCCCACCCCCACGTCCCCCCCACCACCACTGCCTCCTTCACCCACCCCCACCCCCACCACTGCCTCCTTCACCCACCCCCACCCCCACCACTGCCTCCTTCACCCACCCCCACCACCACCCCCACCACCACCACTGCCTCCTGCCCCTACCTCCACGTCCCCCCACCCCCCAACCAATAAAAGGCGATTAATAAGAACTGAAAAAAAACCTACTGGTATTGACAGAGTATGCAGACAGACATCATCATATAATGCTATGTACAGCAGAAAGCCCAGGGTGGGTGGAGGAGTCGAAGTGAAGGAGGGGGGAGGGGGCACCGACAGTCAGCACCGAAACCCACAACCAGTCACATGACTGACGCGGGGCACAACTGCTTGCCCGAACACCAGGTAAAGACAACATTCCCACTTGTCCGCCAAACGGTTTCGTTGTCCCGGACAACCGAACGGACATTCCGGGCCCTGAACAGACAGCCCACTGTCACCAGCAGACGATGGTGAAGATCAAAGACGATGACCCCAACAACAGTGCTGAGCACACCGGGGAGGACAGCGGGGACCAGAGGTGTCCAAACACTAAACGAGCACAGCACTTCAAATCTAAAACTGTCTAATTGATCCATGAATTGATTGAAAACTCCTGGGCGCTTTAAGATGAAACCTTTGTGGAGAATCCTGTCACAGCATGAGAGAAGGGAGATAACACGGGAAGAGCGGGAGAGGGAGGTGGGGGGGGAGGGGGGGAAGGGGGCAGAGACCGCCAGACACAGAAGTATAATATTGTGACAGATGATAAAGAGGAAAGACGGAGAGACAGAGAGGGGCAGGTAGGAAGAAAAAGAGATAGACTAAAAAAAAAAAGCTTTAATAACTGGAGGATAAAAGATTTTAGGCATGGCCTAGTCCTCCAGTCTGTCTTTGCTATCTAGACACAGACACGGCATGGAGTAACAAAGGAATCGGTGGCAACATCAAGAACAGACGACAAAGCAGAAAGTACTGTATCCCCTGTCAAAGCAAGAGGAGGAGGACACACTGTTCTTGGTTCATATGGAGAGTCTTGGTGACGGCATCAGCTGTGGAATGAGAAACAACAGAGAGAAATATCTCGTTTCTCAAACAATGATTATCACGATCAAAGTGATCTAAACAGAGAGAAGTATCTCGTTTCTCAAACAATGATTATCACGATTAAAGTGATCTAAACAGAGGGAAATATCTCGTTTCTCAAACAATGATTATCATGATCAAAGTGATCTAAACAGAGAGAAGTATCTCGTTTCTCAAACAATGATTATCACGATCAAAGTGATCTAAACAGAGAGAAATATCTCGTTTCTCAAACAACGATTATCACGATCAAAGTGATATAAACAGAGGGAAATATCTCGTTTCTCAAACAATGATTATCACGATCAAAGTGATATTAACAGAGGGAAATATCTCGTTTCTCAAACAATGATTATCACGATCAAAGTGATCTAAACAGAGAGAAATATCTCGTTTCTCAAACAATGATTATCACGATCAAAGTGATCTAAACAGAGAGAAGTATCTCGTTTCTCAAACAATGATTATCACGATCAAAGTGATCTAAACAGAGAGAAATATCTCGTTTCTCAAACAACGATTATCACGATCAAAGTGATATAAACAGAGGGAAATATCTCGTTTCTCAAACAATGATTATCACGATCAAAGTGATATTAACAGAGGGAAATATCTCGTTTCTCAAACAATGATTATCACGATCAAAGTGATCTAAACAGAGAGAAATATCTCGTTTCTCAAACAATGATTATCATGATCAAAGTGATATAAACAGAGAGAAATATCTCGTTTCTCAAACAACGATTATCACGATCAAATTGATATAAACAGAGGGAAATATCTCGTTTCTCAAACAATGATTATCACGATCAAAGTGATCTAAACAGAGAGAAATATCTCGTTTCTCAAACAATGATTATCACGATCAAAGTGATCACAAACAGAGAGAAGTATCTCGTTTCTCAAACAATGATTATCACGATCAAAGTGATCAAAACAGAGAGATATACATCATTTCTCAAACAACGATTGTGATGATGATAATTAACTAAGAGAGAAACATATCCCTTCTCAAACAACGATTGTGATGATGATAATTAATTAAGAGAGAAACATATCCCTTCTCAAACAACGATTGTGATGATGATAATTAATTAAGAGAGAAACATATCCTTTCTCAAACAACGATTGTGATGATGATAATTAATTAAGAGAGAAACATATCCCTTCTCAAACAACGACTGTGATGATGATAATTAACTAAGAGAGAAACATATCCCTTCTCAAATAACGACTGTGATGATGATAATTAACTAAGAGAGAAACATATCCCTTCTCAAACAACGATTGTGATGATGATAATTAATTAAGAGAGAAACATATCCCTTCTCAAACAACGATTGTGACGACGACGACGGTGAACAAAGCAGAGAGACAAGAAATCAAATCTCCAAGCAATGACCGTCAGTTCAGATTCACTTACTGGCGCCCTAAACAGCGAGTCGTGATGTTAATAGTTTCCATGGGAACGTCTCTCTCTCCCCCACCCCTACCCTGCACCCCGTACCCCATCCACCCTCTCCTCTTTAAATACTTTCTGGTTCTATATTTTTCGTCCTCCACAGAAACTTGAAGCTGTCAATGCGGGGCCTGAAAGTAGTATCGTCATACTTGAATGTAGCTTTTTGTTTTTATTTTCACATTCCAAAACGTTCTCACAACATGCGTTTGAATCCATTGTGACGTCGTTACAAAGGTGACAAAAAAACGGTCTCCACATGAATATGTTTTCTTGGGTTAATGAAAGACGTTCAATTTCTAAAGAAGCGACATTAACGTCAATATTTCCTCAAGTGGACAGAACTGAATGGCTCGTCCATTCTTTTCACATAATAGAAAGAAGCCGCATTGCATAAAAGCTCTAGCTTAGTGCGTGTGTTTGCGTTTATCTGTGTGTATGTGTACGTGTATGCGTGTGCGTGCGTGCGTGCGTGCGTGCGTGTGTGTGTGTGCGTGTGTGTGTGCGTGTGTGTGTGTGTGTGTGTGTGTGTGTACAAGCGTTTAATTTGGATTTCCTGATGGACTTTTTGGCGGCAGATTGTAGAATTCAATAACGCCCCCACCCCATCCCTCTACAAGCCTCAGCCCTTTTCAGATTTTTCAAGTTTTTACCAAGATCCGCATAAGAGCGTGTGATGTTTAAAATAATCTTTCCTTTGCATTAACTTCATTTTCAAAGCTTTTTCCCAGTCATCCGAGCGATCAGACAAGAGACATAAGAATCAGAGGGTTGATTGTGGTCGCTCAATGGAAGAAGAAGAAGAAGACTGACTTTTTTCTCTGCATTTCAAATGATCGTCAGACTGACTGCCTTTCAGACAAAACACTGTTTTTTGTTGTTTTTTTCACTACATTTCAAACGATCGTTTTACTGATGCTGTCGTCCACAAAGGGCCCAGTTTCTGAAGGGTGTTTACACTGCCGGCGATCGTTTGACTGCTGCTGCCATGCCGCCATCAAGAAAAGACGGTGCTGCCCTCTGCTGGGCTCCTTTCTCCCAACCTTTGATCTTATCTCACAATCGTGCAGCAATCCTGGATTGAAAAAAAAAGAATAAACACCCGCCATCCCCCCATCCCCCCACCCCCCAAAAAAACAACAACAAACAACTCAGCTTTTAATTAGGCCCGGTTCGCGTCTTTCAGGACAGAGGCCCGGCTGGAATTGCAAGAAACTGAAACTGAAAATCAAAATACCCAACGTGGTGTTTTTCCTCTTTTTCCCTGTGTCCTTTTTGCTGGAGAGGTCCAGTCGTCCTGTGTTTTTGGAGCAAGATCAACATTCTGTTTTGGAAGAATCCGGACTTGTGCAGAAAGTGACTGTCCATTCAGAGCGATCCACCCTGTGCAGAAAGTGACTGTCCATTCAGAGGAGTGATCCACCCTGTGCAGAAAGTGACTGTCCATTCAGAGGAGTGATCCACCCTGTGCAGAAAGTGACTGTCCATTCAGAGGAGTGATCCACCCTGTGCAGAAAGTGACTGTCCATTCAGTGATCCACCCTGTGCAGAAAGTGACTGTCCATTCAGTGATCCACCCTGTGCAGAAAGTGACTGTCCATTCAGAGCGATCCACCCTGTGCAGAAAGTGACTGTCCATTCAGTGATCCACCCTGTGCAGAAAGTGACTGTCCATTCAGTGATCCACCCTGTGCAGAAAGTGACTGTCCATTCAGAGCGATCCACCCTGTGCAGAAAGTGACTGTCCATTCAGAGGAGTGATCCACCCTGTGCAGAAAGTGACTGTCCATTCAGAGGAGCGATCCACCCTGTGCAGAAAGTGACTGTCCATTCAGAGCGATCCACCCTGTGCAGAAAGTGACTGTCCATTCAGAGCGATCCACCCTGTGCAGAAAGTGACTGTCCATTCAGAGGAGCGATCCACCCTGTGCAGAAAGTGACTGTCCATTCAGTGATCCACCCTGTGCAGAAAGTGACTGTCCATTCAGTGATCCACCCTGTGCAGAAAGTGACTGTCCATTCAGTGATCCACCCTGTGCAGAAAGTGACTGTCCATTCAGAGGAGCGATCCACCCTGTGCAGAAAGTGACTGTCCATTCAGAGGAGCGATCCACCCTGTGCAGAAAGTGACTGTCCATTCAGAGGAGAGATCCACCCTGTGCAGAAAGTGACTGTCCATTCAGTGATCCACCCTGTGCAGAAAGTGACTGTCCATTCAGAGGAGCGATCCACCCTGTGCAGAAAGTGACTGTCCATTCAGAGCGATCCACCCTGTGCAGAAAGTGACTGTCCATTCAGAGCGATCCACCCTGTGCAGAAAGTGACTGTCCACTCAGAGCGATCCACCCTGTGCAGAAAGTGACTGTCCATTCAGAGGAGTGATCCACCCTGTGCAGAAAGTGACTGTCCATTCAGAGGAGTGATCCACCCTGTGCAGAAAGTGACTGTCCATTCAGAGGAGTGATCCACCCTGTGCAGAAAGTGACTGTCCATTCAGAGGAGCGATCCACCCTGTGCAGAAAGTGACTGTCCATTCAGAGCGATCCACCCTGTGCAGAAAGTGACTGTCCATTCAGAGGAGCGATCCACCCTGTGCAGAAAGTGACTGTCCATTCAGTGATCCACCCTGTGCAGAAAGTGACTGTCCATTCAGAGGAGCGATCCACCCTGTGCAGAAAGTGACTGTCCATTCAGAGCGATCCACCCTGTGCAGAAAGTGACTGTCCATTCAGAGGAGAGATCCACCCTGTGCAGAAAGTGACTGTCCATTCAGAGGAGCGATCCACCCTGTGCAGAAAGTGCCTGTCCATTCAGTGATCCACCCTGTGCAGAAAGTGCCTGTCCATTCAGTGATCCACCCTGTGCAGAATGTGACTGTCCATTCAGAGGAGCGATCCACCCTGTGCAGAAAGTGACTGTCCATTCAGAGGAGCGATCCACCCTGTGCAGAAAGTGACTGTCCATTCAGTGATCCACCCTGTGCAGAAAGTGACTGTCCATTCAGTGATCCACCCTGTGCAGAATGTGACTGTCCATTCAGAGGAGCGATCCACCCTGTGCAGAAAGTGACTGTCCATTCAGAGGAGCGATCCACCCTGTGCAGAAAGTGACTGTCCACTCAGAGGAGCGATCCACCCTGTGCAGAAAGTGACTGTCCATTCAGAGGAGCGATCCACCCTGTTCAGAAAGTGACTGTCCATTCAGAGGAGAGATCCACCCTGTGCAGAAAGTGCCTGTCCATTCAGTGATCCACCCTGTGCAGAAAGTGACTGTCCATTCAGAGGAGTGATCCACCCTGTGCAGAAAGTGACTGTCCATTCAGAGGAGCGATCCACCCTGTGCAGAAAGTGACTGTCCACTCAGAGGAGCGATCCACCCTGTGCAGAAAGTGACTGTCCATTCAGAGGAGTGATCCACCCTGTGCAGAAAGTGACTGTCCATTCAGAGTGATCCACCCTGTGCAGAAAGTGACTGTCCATTCAGAGGAGAGATCCACCCTGTGCAGAAAGTGACTGTCCATTCAGAGGAGAGATCCACCCTGTGCAGAAAGTGACTGTCCATTCAGAGTGATCCACCCTGTGCAGAAAGTGACTGTCCATTCAGAGGAGAGATCCACCCTGTGCAGAAAGTGACTGTCCATTCAGAGCGATCCACCCTGTGCAGAAAGTGACTGTCCATTCAGAGCGATCCACCCTGTGCAGAAAGTGACTGTCCACTCAGAGCGATCCACCCTGTGCAGAAAGTGACTGTCCATTCAGAGGAGTGATCCACCCTGTGCAGAAAGTGACTGTCCATTCAGAGGAGTGATCCACCCTGTGCAGAAAGTGACTGTCCATTCAGAGGAGTGATCCACCCTGTGCAGAAAGTGACTGTCCATTCAGAGGAGCGATCCACCCTGTGCAGAAAGTGACTGTCCATTCAGAGCGATCCACCCTGTGCAGAAAGTGACTGTCCATTCAGAGGAGCGATCCACCCTGTGCAGAAAGTGACTGTCCATTCAGTGATCCACCCTGTGCAGAAAGTGACTGTCCATTCAGAGGAGCGATCCACCCTGTGCAGAAAGTGACTGTCCATTCAGAGCGATCCACCCTGTGCAGAAAGTGACTGTCCATTCAGAGGAGAGATCCACCCTGTGCAGAAAGTGACTGTCCATTCAGAGGAGCGATCCACCCTGTGCAGAAAGTGCCTGTCCATTCAGTGATCCACCCTGTGCAGAAAGTGCCTGTCCATTCAGTGATCCACCCTGTGCAGAATGTGACTGTCCATTCAGAGGAGCGATCCACCCTGTGCAGAAAGTGACTGTCCATTCAGAGGAGCGATCCACCCTGTGCAGAAAGTGACTGTCCATTCAGTGATCCACCCTGTGCAGAAAGTGACTGTCCATTCAGTGATCCACCCTGTGCAGAATGTGACTGTCCATTCAGAGGAGCGATCCACCCTGTGCAGAAAGTGACTGTCCATTCAGAGGAGCGATCCACCCTGTGCAGAAAGTGACTGTCCACTCAGAGGAGCGATCCACCCTGTGCAGAAAGTGACTGTCCATTCAGAGGAGCGATCCACCCTGTTCAGAAAGTGACTGTCCATTCAGAGGAGAGATCCACCCTGTGCAGAAAGTGCCTGTCCATTCAGTGATCCACCCTGTGCAGAAAGTGACTGTCCATTCAGAGGAGTGATCCACCCTGTGCAGAAAGTGACTGTCCATTCAGAGGAGCGATCCACCCTGTGCAGAAAGTGACTGTCCACTCAGAGGAGCGATCCACCCTGTGCAGAAAGTGACTGTCCATTCAGAGGAGTGATCCACCCTGTGCAGAAAGTGACTGTCCATTCAGAGCGATCCACCCTGTGCAGAAAGTGACTGTCCATTCAGAGGAGTGATCCACCCTGTGCAGAAAGTGACTGTCCATTCAGAGGAGAGATCCACCCTGTGCAGAAAGTGACTGTCCATTCAGAGTGATCCACCCTGTGCAGAAAGTGACTGTCCATTCAGAGAGATCCACCCTGTGCAGAAAGTGACTGTCCATTCAGTGATCCACCCTGTGCAGAAAGTGACTGTCCATTCAGTGATCCACCCTGTGCAGAAAGTGACTGTCCATTCAGAGGAGCGATCCACCCTGGGGGTGCTGGGAACTCAGTTCAGAATGTTTCGTTTCCTCATGCTGGTCAGAAAAGTCATTGGCATCACAAGTCCATCACTGATCACTGTGAACACTGGGTCACAAGTCCATCACTGATCACTGTGAACACTGGGTCACAAGTCCATCACTGATCACTGTGAACACTGGATCACAGGTCACACTGATCACTGGTCAACACTGGGTCACAAGTCCAACACTGATCACTGTGAACACTGGGTCACAAGTCACACTGATCACTGTGAACACTGGATCACAAGTCCATCACTGATCACTGTGAACACTGGGTCACAAGTCCATCACTGATCACTGGTCAACACTGGGTCACAAGTCCAACACTGATCACTGGTGAACACTGGGTCACAAGTCCAACACTGATCACTGGTGAACACTGGGTCACAAGTCACACTGATCACTGGTCAACACTGGATCACAAGTCACACTGTTCACTGGTGAAGACTAGATCACAAGTCACACTGATCACTGGTCAACACTGGGTCACAAGTCCATTACTGATCACTGTGAACACTGGATCACAAGTCACACTAATCACTGTGAACACTGGATCACAAGTCCATCACTGATCACTGTGAACACTGGATCACAAGTCCATCACTGATCACTGTGAACACTGGATCACAAGTCCATCACTGATCACTGTGAACACTGGATCACAAGTCACACTGATCACTGTGAACACTGGATCACAGTCCATCACTGATCACTGTGAACACTGGATCACATGTCACACTGATCACTGTGAACACTGGATCACAGTCCATCACTGATCACTGTGAACACTGGATCACATGTCACACTGATCACTGTGAACACTGGATCACAAGTCACACTGATCACTGGTCAACACTGGATCACAAGTCACACTGATCACTGGTGAACACTGGATCACAAGTCACACTGATCACTGGTCAACACTGGATCACAAGTCACACTGATCACTGGTGAACACTGGATCACAAGTCTCACTGATCACTGTGAACACTGGATCACACGTCACACTGATCACTGTGAACACTGGATCACAAGTCACACTGATCACTGGTGAACACTGGATCACAAGTCACACTGATCACTGTGAACACTGGATCACAAGTCCATCACTGATCACTGTGAACACTGGATCACAAGTCACACTGATCACTGTGAACACTGGATCACAAGTCACACTGATCACTGTGAACACTGGATCACAAGTCACACTGATCACTGTGAACACTGGATCACAAGTCACACTGATCACTGTGAACACTGGATCACAAGTCACACTGATCACTGTGAACACTGGATCACAAGTCACACTGATCACTGGTGAACACTGGATCACAAGTCACACTGATCACTGGTGAACACTGGATCACAAGTCACACTGATCACTGTGAACACTGGATCACAAGTCACACTGATCACTGTGAACACTGGGTCACAAGTCCATCACTGATCACTGTGAACACTGGATCACAAGTCCATCACTGATCACTGTGAACACTGGATTAAAAGTCCAACGCCTAACCGATTCCACCACGGCCCGTCCACTCCAATAATTATCCACGTTACAAACATCAAGCTCACCGCCTCTGAGTGGCTGTCTGTCACCCTGACCTTTGCCCCACGTAATAACGCCACGCGCTGCTTGATTGCGTTTAATCATGGCCCCAGTTAATGAAGCAAAACCATTTATTTTTTAACTGCTTGCCCTTCACGTTAATAAATACCCGAATTAACCACGCAAAGCTATTAAATCAGTTAAACTGGTTGTGTGTCATCAGTTCAGATAATGACACAAAGCTCTTCAATGCAATTTTAACTGGTTATGTGTTGCTTGAAGAACTATCCCAGTCAATAAAAACCAATCCATCATTTCCATTTATCGTGGGGACGAAGGGTTTAGGAGAGGGGGGGAGGGGGGCTCGGGGGGGGGGGGGTCAAACTGTTTCGTTTGTCACCTATCCGACGTAACAACACTACATGCTGGTTGATTTGATCGAAACTCCAGTTAATACCTGAAAAAACTTTTCACATTCTAACAGTTGCCCTGCACCTTAAAAAAGACCAACATCAACAGCAATAAGCTGCTCATCTTTCAAAGTAATAGTTTGTCATTTTCACTATTATCTCAAGCAGTAAGACACAGGTTTTCATCGTTTTAACATTGACTAACACAGACATCAGTTTTACCTGTACCTGTGACTTAATGATAAACCTCAGGTGATGACAACGGCTCGTCCTTTTGTCTAACTGGTAGTCTGCAGTTGATAACACAAACCTCTTCAAGTTTTAAACTGATATGGTTATTGAGAAAAAAAAAATCAATCGATAACACAAAGCTCTTCATAAAATTGATTATTTTTTTATATTCATCAAGCTCTTCATCTTTTTAGTAAAATATTCATCAAAGCTCTCAATCTTTTTAACTGGTTTCCGGTCACTTTAATAAGTACTCCAGTCGAAACTCAAAGCTCTCCAGCTTTGATTAACAATAAAGATCTTTGACCTTTTTAACTGGTTTCGGTCAGTTGTATTTATCCCTGAACCACTGAATATCACAATATATATATATATATATATATATATATATATAATAAATCAATAAGAGCAAAACGGGGACAACGTTCCCGGTACACCCCCTCCGTCTCTCTCTCTCTCTCTCTCTCCCTCCCCTACTCTCGGAGTATTATCATTTTTTTATCTTTCGATTTTTCCATTGATTCTGGCCCTGCAAACGAATGCGAATGACAAGGGGAGACATGATTCCCCGCAGTGCTTCCAAACGGAACAAATCGAACACAAGAGCTCTGTGTTAGCCTAACGTCGGGATTACCAAGCACTGCTCCCCCCAACCCCCGGCCCCAACCGCCCCCATTTCCACCCGCCCTCTCTCTCTCTCTCTCTCTCTCTCTCTCTCTCACACATACACACACGCGTGTTCGCACGCATGTATAAATTCACTCCCCCTGACCCCCACCCTCCACCCACCCAACACACACACCACACACATACAAAAGCTTAATACCACTATTTTTTTCCTGTGGTCGCACACATGGACGTGAATGAAGGAATATGGAGCTAACTATCTAAATAACTGACTGACTAACAGACAAGTACACTCAAAACCAGGACACCGGAATTCAATAAGACGTCGAAGATTGAGATTGAGAGGAAAATGGCGTTGAAGAAGTGAAGAAGCTACAAGGACACAGAGGGACAGATGGACGTTGAAGAAGGCACAAGGACACAGAGGGACAGATGGACGTTGAATTAGACACAAGGACACAGAGGGACAGATGGACGTTGAAGAAGTGAAGAAGGCACAAGGACACAGAGGGACAGATGGACGTTGAAAAAGTGAAGAAGGCACAAGGACACAGAGAGACAGATGGACGTTGAAGAAGGCACAAGGACACAGAGGGACAGATGGACGTTGAAGAAGTGAAGAAGGCACAAGGACACAGAGAGACAGATGGACGTTGAAGAAGGCACAAGGACACAGAGGGACAGATGGACGTTGAAGAAGTGAAGAAGGCACAAGGACACAGAGGGACAGATGGACGTTGAAGAAGTGAAGAAGACACAAGGACACAGAGGGACAGATGGACGTTGAAGAAGTGAAGAAGACACAAGGAAACAGATGGACAGATGGACGTTGAAGAAGTGAAGAAGCTACAAGGAAACAGAGGGACAGATGGACGTTGAAGAAGTGAAGGCACAAGGACACAGAGGGACAGATGGACGTTGAAGAAGTGAAGAAGGTAGAAGGACACAGAGGGACGGATGGACGTTGAAGAAGTGAAGTCACAAGGACACATAGGGACAGATGGACGTTGAAGAAGTGAAGAAGGCACCAGCAAACAGGACAAGATGAACAAGGAAGCGCCACAAGTGTCGACGGAGGAGGTGGCAAAGGAAAGAGACGACGAACACACGGAAGATGGAATGTTCAGACACTGAAAGATGCCAATAGAGAGGTCCCTGGCCCACGCTACAGCCTTTGTGCTGACGGTAGACCGTTCCTCTGCTGTCCCAACTTCTGTGTTTCACTTGCTGGTTTGCGTTTCTTTTGACTGGCATCGTCACCGCTGGTTCCAACAGTACTTTACTTGAATATGTCACAACATGTATCCAAGAAACCGACAGGACGACCAGAACGTCCAAAGTCCTTTCGTTGATTGATTGACTGTTGACAGCCAGCCAGTCATCCTTTCATGTGACTGTCTCAAGTGTAATCCTTTTACTGCTTTTCCTCTTTTTTCCCCCTCAAGGCCTGGCGAAACGCGTTTGGTTACGTTGCTGCTCAGGCATCTCTCAGCAGATGTGGTTTAGCGTATATGGTTTTGTCCGAACGCTGTCATGCCTCTTTGAGACACCTAAGGTAACTAACTACTGTTTGGATTCCTTTTTCTCTACAACGACACGCATTTCTTTGTCTCAAGGCTGGTGATTTTTACGCTACAAATCATTGCTCGCATGTACGTCTCAATGACTCGTGCTTATTTTCATGTTATTATTCAACATCTTTTGAGATCTTATGTTGTTGAAATTAAGGGTTTTTGTTTGTTTGTTGTTTTGGGGTTTGTTTTTTTTACGAAAAAAGTACTGCGATTTTTTTCATATTATATTCTAATATTCGTCTTTCGATGGTACTAATTCGCGACAACAAACCATGCGAGTAAAGGAAAAAATGACTGTGTAATTATAAATCAAGATATCTACAACAGGTACAATAATTACCAACTGAAAATAAGGCGCACATTTAAAAAAAAATTTTTTATTGAAATATTCGAAGCTATCCCTGCCTCACTCCAGTAAAAGGGCAAAACAAGGAAAAAGGTTGCTGTTTGTATCTTGTCATCAATTCCTTTGTTGACAAATGCTCTGATCCCCTTTGTAAAAACAAAAGTCAGTTTCTTCTGATCGTTTTTTGTTTGTTTGTTTTTGTTTGTTTGTTTGTTGTTGTTTTTTTGTTTGTTTGTTTTTGTTTTTGTTGTTGTTGTTGTTTTTTTGTTCGTTTATTTGTTTGATTTTTTTTTGTTATTCCTGCTGTTGGAGATGCTTGCAGATTTTTCTGCAACAAACAGTAATGAGCCTGTCCAAACATACTGTATATTGCTATGATGGCTCAGAATGAAATAAATTAGCATCAACTGATGTGAACACAAACCTAGGACAGACCCCCAAGGTGTCGTCAGCGCGTTCGGTTTGTGCGAAGGTCAGACAAATCCTTCTGCTGTGTTTATTTATCTATTTATTTATTTATTCCTTTTATTCATTCATTTATTTGTTTGTTTTTACGGTAGATGTGGTGTTGCGTATATGGATGTGTCCACACGCTGTGACACGTTGAAACAGAGCCTGAAGTGAAACACACAGGTCCAACACTGATGTTTCCTTTGCTGTGTGTGACTGGTCAGTCCCCTGACCACACACTGCTGTTTCCTTTGCTGTGTATCTGACTGGTCAGTCCCCTGACCACACACACTGATGCTCGGTCACAACAACGATGATATCGTAATAAAAGCTAAAAATCATAAACACAAAATTCACACAAAATAATTTCTTGTCTCGACCTGGAAGAGAGCACTGCCGTTATATTAACATTATTATTATTATTATTATTATTATTATTGTCATCATCATTGTTGTTGTTATCCGTTGTACTTGCTGCTACCGCTTTTTTCGTGTGTGTGTTATTTTTGTTAACTGTCATTATACAAAGAAGACAAACACAAAACATGTCTATTAAAAAAAAGAATTAAAAAAAAAATAACACATGCCACAGACTGAAGAAAGAAACAGAACCAGCATGCCAACAAAATCACCAAAGCGTGGACCTACCTGAACCAACAGAAATCACCCACTCCACTGTCGTCCAGAAAACTTCTTGGAAGCGTGGAATGAAGTCGTGACGTCTGCTGTCGCAACAGCCAGCAAAGTGACCAACAAAATAATCGCTGAGCTTTTCACTTGATAAGTTTGTCGTCAGTGGCAGCCTTGGTATCCCGGAACCATGAGGAAGAACAACGGAAAGAAAAAGAAAGTAAGAAAGTGAAGCAAGGAGGTCGGCCGAAGACTTGCCGTGTTGGGGTCAGTCTGTCCTTGTGACTGGGGCACTGTGAGGCGCGTGCTGTGTGTGACGCCACAGGTCCGTGCCAGTCTGACGTGCCAGTGCCAGTCGCCGTGGTCGTCACCTCGACTCTCGTGCCGGGCGCGTGCTGTCTGGGAGCTCCCTCTCTCCCCCTCTTCTCTCTCTCTCCGGGAAGCCCGTGCGCCGTGGTGTGCGTGTCCCGCGTGGGTGTGGTGAGGGTGGTCCCTGACCGGATGGCCACAACCCCTTCACTGGGGGAGGGGGGGAGGGGAGGGAGGAAGCGGTACTGTTCCTGGTCACAAGGGGTGTGGGAGGTGGGGAGGGGTGAGGGGAGGGAGGAAGCGGTACTGACCTTGGTCACAAGGGGTGTGGGAGGTGGGGTGGGGTGAGGGGAGGGAGGAAGCGGTACTGTTCCTGGTCACAAGGGGTGTGGGAGGTGGGGTGGGGTGAGGGGAGGGAGGAAGCGGTACTGTTCCTGGTCACAAGGGGTGTGGGAGGTGGGGTGGGGTGAGGGGAGGGAGGAAGCGGTACTGTTCCTGGTCACAAGGGGTGTGGGGTGGGTGGGGAGGGAGGTGAGGGAGGAAGCGGTACTGTTCCTGGTCACAAGGGGTGTGGGAGGTGGGGTGGGGTCAGGGGAGGGAGGAAGCGGTACTGTTCCTGGTCACAAGGGGTGTGGGAGGTGGGGTGGGGTGAGGGGAGGGAGGAAGCGGTACTGTTCCTGGTCACAAGGGGTGTGGGATCAAGACCGGTCGTTTTTTCTGCATCTTCCTCCACCTTTTGCCACCATAGTGGCCATGCCTGCAAAAAAGAAAAAAAAAAAAAGTTCTGGAGAAAAATCCACTTCGATAGGAAAAACAAATAAAACTGCACGCAGGAAAAACAACAACAACAACAACAAAAAGGTGGCGCTGTAGTGTAGCGACGCGCTCTCCCTGGGGAGAGCAGCCCGAATTTCACACAGAGAAATATGTTGTGATAAAATGAAACACAAATACAAACAAATACAAATACAAAAGAAAATAGGACAGTGGTGCAAAGTGACTGTGCTGAAAGACAACACGGTCATTCATTTGGAATTGAGCATCGCAGGAACAGGTGTGATAATGGGAACTGAAGACTTCATGAATTCAACATCGGTTCTTCGAATGCTACAAGATTAGATTGTCTGCACCACACACACACACACACACACACACACACACACACACACACACACACACACACCACACCACACCACACACATACACACCACACCACACCACACACACACACATACATACACACCACACCACACCACACCACACCACACCACACCACACACACACACACACACCACACCACACCACACACACACCACACACATACACACCACACCACACCACACCACACACCACACACACACACACACATACACACCACACCACACAGCGCATCGCCGTGTTTGCTTCTAATAAAACTAATTACAACACCTCTTTTTTGTCTACCTTTTCTTCTTCTTTTTTCTTTTTGTTTTAAAGAAACTACTCATTTCAAACTTGCCACATTCAAATGAAGCGTTCTTATCGAACTGTTTGAACACGTCCTCACATACAGCAGATAAAACAAGAGGCACACACGGCAACGTGGGGAATTCAGTATCACGCACACACAATATTGCTTCGGCAACTACGCTGTCCACAGAGTGACATTGGTCCGTTTACCTATGTGTGTTGTCTTCAGACCACAGCGTGATTCAAGCTGGCAGAGCCTTGGGAAAAGGGAGTGTGCTGTGCATGACCGAGCGTCAGGACTCCGGGGATTTTTACCGGAACGGTTGTCTCTTCATAGCAACGGGGATTTCAGCAGTGTGGGTGTTAGTGTTAGTGTACCGGATTTTCCCTTTTCTTTTCTTAACTCCTCCTTAGTGTGGGTTTTATCAGTTTCCTGTCTGTAGTCTGTGGATTTTGTTCAGTTCCCTGTCTGTAGTCTGTGGATTTTATCAGTTCCCTGTCTGTAGTCTGTGGATTTTATCAGTTCCCTGTCTGTAGTCTGTGGATTTTATCAGTTCCCTGTCTGCAGTCTGTGGATTTTATCAGTTCCATGTCTGCAGTCTGTGGATTTTATCAGTTCCATGTCTGCAGTCTGTGGATTTTATCAGTTCCCTGTCTGTAGTTCGTGGATCTTATCAGTTCCCTGTCTGTAGTCTGTGGATTTTATCAGTTCCCTGTCTGTAGTTCGTGGATCTTATCAGTTCCCTGTCTGTAGTCTGTGGATTTTATCAGTTCCCTGTCTGTAGTTCGTGGATCTTATCAGTTCCCTGTCTGTAGTCTGTGGATTTTATCACTTCCCTCTCTGTAGTTAATGGGATTTTATCAGTTTCTTGTCTGTAGTTCGTGGATCTTATCAGTTCCCTGTCTGTAGTCTGTGGATTTTATCAGTTCCCTGTCTGTAGTTCGTGGATCTTATCAGTTCCCTCTCTGTAGTCTGTGGATTTTATCAGTTCCCTGTCTGTAGTCTGTGGATTTTATCAGTTCCCTGTCTGTAGTCTGTGGATTTTATCAGTTCCCTGTCTGTAGTCTGTGGATTTTGTTCAGTTCCCTCTCTGTAGTTAATGAGATTTTATCAGTTCCCTGTCTGTAGTCTGTGGATTTTGTTCAGTTCCCTCTCTGTAGTTAATGGGATTTTTATCGGTTCCCTGTCTGTAGTCTGTGGATTTTGTTCAGTTCCCTCTCTAGTTAATGGGATTTTATCAGTTCCCTGTCTGTAGTCTGTGGATTTTGTTCAGTTCCCTCTCTGTAGTTAATGGGATTTTATCAGTTCCCTGTCTGTAGTCTGTGGATTTTATCAGTTCCCTGTCTGTAGTCTGTGGATTTTATCAGTTCCCTCTCTGTAGTTAATGGGATTTTATCAGTTCCCTGTCTGTAGTCTGTGGAGTTTAACAGTTCCCTGTCTGTAGTCTGTGGATTTTGTTCAGTTCCCTCTCTGTAGTTAATGAGATTTTATCAGTTCCCTCTCTGTAGTCTGTGGATTTTATCAGTTCCCTGTCTGTAGTTTGTGGATTTTGTTCAGTTCCCTCTCTTTAGTTAATGGGATTTTATCAGTTCCCTGTCTGTAGTTTGTGGATTTTGTTCAGTTCCCTCTCTGTAGTTAATGGATTTTATCAGTTCCCTGTCTGTAGTCTGTGGATTTTGTCCACTTCCCTGTCTGTTGTCTGTGGATTTTATCAGTTCCCTGTCTGTAGCCTGTGGATTGTACCAGTTCCCTATCAGTAGTCTGACTTTATTCAGCATCAGCCAAACTGTCTTACTTCCCACAGTGAACACAGCATCAGCTAATCTTAGTTCCCACAGTGAACACAGCATCAGCTAATCTTACTTCCCACAGTGAACACAGCATCAGCTAATCTTACTTCCCACAGTGAACACAGCATCAGCTAATCTTACTTCCCACAGTGAACACAGCATCAGCCAAACTGTCTTACTGCCCACAGTGAACACAGCATCAGCCAATCTTACTGTCCACAGTGAACACAGCATCAGCTAATCTTACTGTCCACAGTGAACACAGCATCAGCTAATCTTACTGTCCACAGTGAACACAGCATCAGCTAATCTTACTGTCCACAGTGAACACAGCATCAGCTAATCTTACTGTCCACAGTGAACACAGCATCAGCTAATCTTACTGTCCACAGTGAACACAGCATCAGCTAATCTTACTTCCCACAGTGAACACAGCATCAGCTAATCTTACTTCCCACAGTGAACACAGCATCAGCTAATCTTACTTCCCACAGTGAACACAGCATCAGCTAATCTTACTTCCCACAGTGAACACAGCATCAGCCTATCTGTCTTACTGTCCACAGTGAACACAGCATCAGCCTGTCTGTCTTACTGTCCACAGTGAACACAGCATCAGCCTGTCTGTCTTACTGTCCACAGTGAACACAGCATCAGCTAATCTTACTTCCCACAGTGAACACAGCATCAGCTAATCTTACTTCCCACAGTGAACACAGCATCAGCCAAACTGTCTTACTGTCCACAGTGAACACAGCATCAGCCCATCTGTCTTACTTCCCACAGTGAACACAGCATCAGCCTGTCTTACTGTCCACAGTGAACACAGCATCAGCCAATGTGTCTTACTGTCCACAGTGAACACAGCATCAGCCAATGTGTCTTACTTCCCACAGTGAACACAGCATCAGCCAATGTGTCTTACTTCTCACAGTGAACACAGCATCAGCCAATGTGTCTTACTTCCCACAGTGAACACAGCATCAGCCTGTCTTACTGTCCACAGTGAACACAGCATCAGCCAATGTGTCTTACTTTCCACAGTGAACACAGCATCAGCCAATGTGTCTTACTGTCCACAGTGAACACAGCATCAGCCAATGTGTCTTACTGTCCACAGTGAACACAGCATCAGCCAATCTGTCTTACTTCCCACAGTGAACACAGCATCAGCCAATGTGTCTTACTTCCCACAGTGAACACAGCATCAGCCAATGTGTCTTACTTCCCACAGTGAACACAGCATCAACCAATCTGTTTATCGCCATGAACGGAAGAAATAAAGAAGACAGTCAGAAAGATTGTCAAAATGGAGATCAGGAGCGGATATGAACGCTGATTCAGCTATGCTATTAATAGAAAATATTCCCAGTATTACGGATTTCCTGGGAGGAAAGATTTGCGGACAACAGCTATTAAGATGAAAATAGATAACAATGTCGAACGCCAAGTTTCTAGGCTGGCAACTTGTAACAAACCACTGTAACAATGCTTTTTTCTATCGAAGGACTGGAGCACGAGATCGTACACAGGCGATGTTCGTGTTGTATTCTTTCTGCTTGATTCAGGTGTGACTTGACTTTGCATTTCCACTAACAGAACACGTAGGGTGGAACCAGTTCATGCCTTAAAACCCACCTCTGCCCAAAATAGCCTCCCTTCCCTGCCTCTTCCTTGTCTTTAGTTTCTCCAGTTTTACAGTTATGCGTGCGTGAGAATGACTGGTGCGAAAGCGCTTAGATTTGTCTATGCACAAGATTCAGCGCTATATAAGTACCATTATTATTATTATTATTATTATTATTATTATTATTATTATTCATGTGCACCACCAAAATGTCCACCAACAGAACATAACACCATCACACAGAATACAGAACGCCCAAGTGGATACTGACAGCTCAGAGTGAACCACTCAGAAAAAAGCCAGGCTCTGTTTTTGCACGGCCATTCCACCAACCTCAGCACCCTGCACCCTACACGGCCATTCCACCAACCTCAGCACCCTACACGGCCATTCCACCAACCTCAGCACCCTACACGGCCATTCCACCAACCTCAGCACCCTACACCCTACACGGCCATTCCGCCAACCTCAGCACCCTACACGGCCATTCCAACAACCTCAGCACCCTACACGGCCATTCCACCAACCTCAGCACCCTACACGGCCATTCCACCAACCTCAGCACCCTACACGGCCATTCCACCAACCTCAGCACCCTACACCCTACACGGCCATTCCACCAACCTCAGCACCCTACACCCTACACGGCCATTCCACCAACCTCAGCACCCTACACGGCCATTCCACCAACCTCAGCACCCTACACGGCCATTCCGCCAACCTCAGCACCCTACACGGCCATTCCGCCAACCTCAGCACCCTACACGGCCATTCCACCAACCTCAGCACCCTACACGGCCATTCCACCAACCTCAGCACCCTACACGGCCATTCCACCAACCTCAGCACCCTACACGGCCATTCCACCAACCTCAGCACCCTACACGGCCATTCCAACCTCAGCACCCTACACGGCCATTCCAACCTCAGCACCCTACACGGCCATTCCACCAACCTCAGCACCCTACACGGCCATTCCACCAACCTCAGCACCCTACACGGCCATTCCACCAACCTCAGCACCCTACACGGCCATTCCGCCAACCTCAGCACCCTACACGGCCATTCCAACCTCAGCACCCTACACGGCCATTCCAACCTCAGCACCCTACACGGCCATTCCGCCAACCTCAGCACCCTACACGGCCATTCCACCAACCTCAGCACCCTACACGGCCATTCCACCAACCTCAGCACCCTACACGGCCATTCCGCCAACCTCAGCACCCTACACGGCCATTCCGCCAACCTCAGCACCCTACACGGCCATTCCACCAACCTCAGCACCCTACACGGCCATTCCACCAGCCTCAGCACCCTGCACCCTACACGGCCATTCCACCAGCCTCAGCACCCTGCACCCTACACGGCCATTCCACCAGCCTCAGCACCCTGCACCCTACACGGCCATTCCACCAGCCTCAGCACCCTGCACCCTACACGGCCATTCCACCAACCTCAGCACCCTGCACCCTACACGGCCATTCCACCAACCTCAGCACCCTACACGGCCATTCCACCAACCTCAGCACCCTGCACCCTACACGGCCATTCCACCAACCTCAGCACCCTGCACCCTACACGGCCATTCCACCAACCTCAGCACCCTGCACCCTACACGGCCATTCCACCAACCTCAGCACCCTACACGGCCATTCCACCAACCTCAGCACCCTACACGGCCATTCCGCCAACCTCAGCACCCTACACGGCCATTACACCAACCTCAGCACCCTACACGGCCATTCCACCAACCTCAGCACCCTACACGGCCATTCCGCCAACCTCAGCACCCTACACGGCCATTCCGCCAACCTCAGCACCCTACACGGCCATTCCACCAACCTCAGCACCCTACACGGCCATTCCACCAACCTCAGCACCCTACACGGCCATTCCACCAACCTCAGCACCCTACACGGCCATTCCACCAACCTCAGCACCCTACACGGCCATTCCAACCTCAGCACCCTACACGGCCATTCCAACCTCAGCACCCTACACGGCCATTCCACCAACCTCAGCACCCTACACGGCCATTCCACCAACCTCAGCACCCTACACGGCCATTCCACCAACCTCAGCACCCTACACGGCCATTCCACCAACCTCAGCACCCTACACGGCCATTCCACCAACCTCAGCACCCTACACGGCCATTCCGCCAACCTCAGCACCCTACACGGCCATTCCAACCTCAGCACCCTACACGGCCATTCCAACCTCAGCACCCTACACGGCCATTCCGCCAACCTCAGCACCCTACACGGCCATTCCACCAACCTCAGCACCCTACACGGCCATTCCGCCAACCTCAGCACCCTACACGGCCATTCCGCCAACTTCAGCACCCTACACGGCCATTCCGCCAACCTCAGCACCCTACACGGCCATTCCACCAACCTCAGCACCCTACACGGCCATTCCACCAGCCTCAGCACCCTGCACCCTACACGGCCATTCCACCAGCCTCAGCACCCTGCACCCTACACGGCCATTGCACCAGCCTCAGCACCCTGCACCCTACACGGCCATTCCACCAGCCTCAGCACCCTGCACCCTACACGGCCATTCCACCAACCTCAGCACCCTGCACCCTACACGGCCATTCCACCAACCTCAGCACCCTACACGGCCATTCCACCAACCTCAGCACCCTGCACCCTACACGGCCATTCCACCAACCTCAGCACCCTGCACCCTACACGGCCATTCCACCAACCTCAGCACCCTGCACCCTACACGGCCATTCCACCAACCTCAGCACCCTACACGGCCATTCCACCAACCTCAGCACCCTACACGGCCATTCCACCAACCTCAGCACCCTACACGGCCATTCCACCAACCTCAGCACCCTACACGGCCATTCCACCAACCTCAGCACCCTACACGGCCATTCCAACCTCAGCACCCTACACGGCCATTCCACCAACCTCAGCACCCTACACGGCCATTCCACCAACCTCAGCACCCTACACGGCCATTCCACCAACCTCAGCACCCTACACGGCCATTCCGCCAACCTCAGCACCCTACACGGCCATTCCAACCTCAGCACCCTACACGGCCATTCCAACCTCAGCACCCTACACGGCCATTCCGCCAACCTCAGCACCCTACACGGCCATTCCACCAACCTCAGCACCCTACACGGCCATTCCGCCAACCTCAGCACCCTACACGGCCATTCCGCCAACTTCAGCACCCTACACGGCCATTCCGCCAACCTCAGCACCCTACACGGCCATTCCACCAACCTCAGCACCCTACACGGCCATTCCACCAGCCTCAGCACCCTGCACCCTACACGGCCATTCCACCAGCCTCAGCACCCTGCACCCTACACGGCCATTGCACCAGCCTCAGCACCCTGCACCCTACACGGCCATTCCACCAGCCTCAGCACCCTGCACCCTACACGGCCATTCCACCAACCTCAGCACCCTGCACCCTACACGGCCATTCCACCAACCTCAGCACCCTACACGGCCATTCCACCAACCTCAGCACCCTGCACCCTACACGGCCATTCCACCAACCTCAGCACCCTGCACCCTACACGGCCATTCCACCAACCTCAGCACCCTGCACCCTACACGGCCATTCCACCAACCTCAGCACCCTACACGGCCATTCCACCAACCTCAGCACCCTACACGGCCATTCCGCCAACCTCAGCACCCTACACGGCCATTCCACCAACCTCAGCACCCTACACGGCCATTCCACCAACCTCAGCACCCTACACGGCCATTCCGCCAACCTCTGCACCCTGCACCCTACACGGCCATTCCGCCAACCTCAGCACCCTACACGGCCATTCCACCAACCTCAGCACCCTACACGGCCATTCCACCAACCTCAGAACCCTACACGGCCATTCCACCAACCTCAACACCCTACACGGCCATTCCACCAACCTCAGCACCCTGCACGGCCATTCCGCCAACCTCAGCACCCTACATGGCCATTCCACCAACCTCAGCACCCTACACGGCCATTCCACCAACCTCAGCACCCTACACGGCCGTTCCGCCAACCTCAGCACCCTACACGGCCATTCCACCAACCTCAGCACCCTGTTTCAACATCCAGGCACGGGAGAGGAAGGACACTCCCAACACCGCCAAGTTGATGACCTGTGGAAACAGGAAGCGGGTGGAGTCAGCTACAAGACAGGGGAGGCAGCTTCTCTTCCAATGACACACGTGAAATGAGATCGAGAAGAAAAGACAGCAATGATCCATCTTGGGTCAATTTACTCTCCGAAATCGGTAGTCATCCTGAATGACCGCCATCAGAATTACAGGAAAGGGAGACAGACATACGGACAACAGAGAGAGAGAGAGAGAGAGAGAGGCAGACAGACAGACAGACAGAGACAAAGAGACAGAGACAGACAGACAGACAGAGAGAGAGAGAGAGAGAGAGAGAGAGAGAGAGAGAGAGAGAGAACGACAAAACCCTCTCTCAGAAATGAATAGCTCGTTCAAACAAACTCTCGGTGAACTTCATATGTAGCATCAACACTACCACTCCACAAGTTGCTGAACCCTAATCCAGCCCAATACAGTTAGCCAGCCAAGAGTCAATATCGTTGTACCAATCACTGCTCACTGATGAAGGGACTGAACGACTCCGACACCAGAGAATTCTGCCCTTGCTATTTGCCTCCAGACTGTGTTGCCATCAAGCCGGGCCCCACACACCCCGACCAGCACAGGAGATAAGTCAAACAGCTCCTCTTTGCTTCTTCTGGATCTGCTCCATTGGAAACCACCACCACTCCATTGTACCAGTTCCCTACCTTTCTTCTAGTCGCGGCGACTTGGGTTAAAGGTCGCTATTTTTTCTGATTGCCCAGGTAAACACATGTGCAGATCTGCTAGTACCCGAACCCCCTTCATGAAAATAAGCAAGCAGAACATCCAATACGCACGTTAAAGATCCGTGATCCATGTCAGTGTTCGCTGGGTTATTGAAACAGAACATACATATGACGTACACCCCAAAAACGTAGTTGGGTTAAACGTCCCATAGCTGTTTTCGCTCATCGGGGCAGTGAAGTCATTCACAATGAAGTCACATCCACAGTGAAGTATGATTGATGACTGGCCCATCAGGGCAGTGAAGTCACATTCACAGTGAAGTCACATTCACAGTGAAGTCACATTCACAGTGAAGTATGGTTGATGACTGGCCCATCAGGGCAGTGAAGTCACATTCACAGTGAAGTATGATTGCATGACTGGCCAGTGGGCAGTGAAGTCACATTCACAGTGAAGTCACATCTACAGTGAAGTCACATTCACAGTGAAGTATGATTGCCTGACTGGCCAGTGGGCACGGTCATACACAGGTATAAGGACAGGCCCGGCGCTTCCTTTTTGGAGGAAGTGTCTGGGTTTGTTCCAATGTACCTTTTATTTACCTGTGTGCTAGCTGAATCGGTAGCGTAAACAGCACTGACTTGAAGCTGTGTACCTTGTCAATGGAGAGTTACCACTCTTTCCTGTTTGTTCATCATTTCATCTCCTGGCCTCATTGTTTGTTAGTTTGCACTATCGTTCTTATTTAGGGGAGGGGGGGGGCGTGAAAGGGGCAAATGGTAATATGCTGACTTAGTTCATTTCTTATGTAGAACAGATCTTTTACATATCTACTTCACTGATTCTGTTCAGTACAAAAATTCATGAAAACAAACAGCACTCACCACACCCAAAACAGAAGTAACGTAAATTAACGGCACTGTAACAAAACAAAAATGCTTCAGGGCAGAGCGTTTCGTTTTTTTCTTTCATGTTTTCCCTTTTTTTCTTGTTAGTTTGTATCAATCAATACCAAGGGACATACAGCATCCCTCCAACAAAAAGAAGCGGAAATTTCAGCATGTCGTTTGCAGCTACTCAGCTCAAAGAAGAAGAGTCTACACCGCATTCAAACAGGTTTAACGCACACAATGACACTCGTGTGTGTACGACTGTAACCAAAACTGTCACCCAGACTGCCGTCATCAACTAATGTGTGTGTGTGGAGGGAGAGGGTAGGGGTGAGAGATTCCAACTGATGTACCACAGGCAGTGTTTCACCCATCGGGAACTGAAGACTGAAGTGATCCTGCAGACTTCCACAAGACTCCCTTCTGCCGGCAAAGCTGACGCGGCCACATGGTGAAACGCCATGCTGCCCTCTCCACAGCCACATCGGTGGTGGAGGACTGTGTCAGGGTGGTGGAGGACTGTGTCAGTGTGGTGGAGGAGGACTGTGTCAGTGTGGAGGAGGACTGTGTCAGTGTGGTGGAGGAGGACTGTGTCAGTGTGGTGGTGGAGGACTGTGTCAGGGTGGAGGAGGAGTGGGACTGTGTCAGGGTGGAGGAGGACTGTGTCAGGGTGGTGGAGGAGGACTGTGTCAGGGTGGTGGAGGACTGTGTCAGTGTGGTGGAGGACTGTGTCAGGGTGGTGGAGGACTGTGTCACTGTGGTGGATGACTGTGTCAGGGTGGAGGAGGACTGTGTCAGGGTGGAGGAGGACTGTGTCAGGGTGGTGGAGGACTGTGTCAGGGTGGAGGAGGAGGACTGTGTCAGGGTGGTGGAGGACTGTGTCAGGGTGGAGGAGGACTGTGTCAGGGTGGTGGAGGACTGTGTCAGGGTGGAGGAGGAGGACTGTGTCAGTGTGGTGGAGGACTGTGTCAGGGTGGTGGAGGACTGTGTCGGGGTGGTGGAGGACTGTGTCAGTGTCGTGGAGGACTGTGTCAGGGTGGAGGAGGACTGTGTCAGGGTGGAGGAGGAATGTGTCGGGGTGGTGGTGGACTGTGTCACTGTGGTGGTGGAGGACTGTGTCACTGTGGTGGAGGACTGTGTCGGGGTGGTGGAGGACTGTGTCAGTGTCGTGGAGGACTGTGTCAGGGTGGAGGAGGACTGTGTCAGTGTGGTGGAGGACTGTGTCAGGGTGGAGGAGGACTGTGTCAGGGTGGAGGAGGACTGTGTCAGGGTGGAGGAGGAGGACTGTGTCAGGGTGGAGGAGGACTGTGTCAGGGTGGAGGAGGAGGACTGTGTCAGGGTGGAGGAGGACTGTGTCAGGGTGGTGGAGGAGGACTGTGTCAGGGTGGTGGAGGACTGTGTCAGGGTGGTGGAGGACTGTGTCAGGGTGGTGGAGGAGGACTGTGTCAGGGTGGTGGAGGACTGTCAGGGTGGTGGAGGACTGTGTCAGGGTGGAGGAGGACTGTGTCAGGGTGGTGGAGGAGGACTGTGTCAGGGTGGTGGAGGACTGTGTCAGGGTGGTGGAGGACTGTGTCAGGGTGGTGGAGGAGGACTGTGTCAGGGTGGAGGGGGACTGTGTCAGGGTGGTGGAGGAGGACTGTGTCAGGGTGGAGGAGGACTGTGTCAGGGTGGAGGGGGACTGTGTCAGGGTGGAGGGGGACTGTGTCAGGGTGGAGGAGGAGTGGGACTGTGTCAGGGTGGTGGTGGAGGCCTTTATCAGGGTGGCGGAGGACTGTGTCAGGGTGGAGGGGGACTGTGTCAGGGTGGAGGAGGACTGTGTCAGGGTGGAGGAGGACTGTGTCAGGGTGGTGGAGGACTGTGTCAGTGTGGTGGAGGAGTGTGTCAGGCGTTGGATGATGAAAACACTGAAATGCCGGGTTGTCTGTCATGTGTACCATTGATCAATCAACGTTTTCAAGGACACCTTCAGTTTTAACTCCATATCTACTACCCCGATACAAATTGTATACGTTTCTTTTTCCTCGCAAAGGTTTAACCAGGACTTGTATCAAGTTCACTACTTTACACTTCTTCTAATCATGGAGTGCTGGCCACCCGCTGTTGTCACCCTGACCGAAATAACTGACTAAAAATGTATACCCCGAGACGTGGACATACCTTTACGCTTCCCATCAATCACATAACTAACCTGTCTTAGTAAATCGACGTAAACAAATGAGGTTTATTTGTTTTACTCTTTTTCTTAAGCTACAATGACGTACTACAACAGCTGCTGTTGAGCTGGAACACAGAACACTCAGCTGTTCCAAGTAGATTTCCCCCGCGCCAACACTTTGCCTAAATCAGCTTTCCTTTTTCCTGTTTGGTAAAGTACTTCCACTGACGTCCTGTTTCATCTGATTAATTAATCCACTCACACCAAGTGATGGATAGGTCTGCTTTCCCCCTGTGTGGATCCTATGGGCAAACAGTCAGCGGAATGCCATTTGATGTATGATAGAAACATCTCTCCCAGTGCTCTCCAGTTGCGGTTCCCCATCAATCCGTGACCAGACTCATACCTCACAATGACATTCCCACCGATCACTCTTCAAATATTGATTCTCTTGATGGTTAAGGAGGGCATTGCCCGAGTTTCTTTGCTGCATAGAATAGCGAAGAACTGTGTACTGTTGATGTGGATTTCAATTCGCAGCCCTGGTTATTTAGAAGAAATAATTAATTGTATACATCACGAGGAATAATCCGTGTCCTGACGGCACCAATACCAAAACTAGCTGATCAAATACCACTCAGCTATGTTACATGTGAGCACAGTCTTCGTTATCTTCATAAATGTTTTTCAGTGATTGTTATACATTTGTTTATTTCGATGTGATGTGAATACTCGAGATAGAAAGAAAATATGTATAAGTTTGCAGGCCACAAATTTTCATCTTATTTGGAGTATCTTGTCTTGTCAGTATCTTACTGAAATATTAATATTAATTTTCTGTGAAGGATTAACCTGACGGCTCCACAACATGTAGCCAGGCTTACAGGTTGCTGCCAGTGTGTAGTGATGTGTTCTGTGAAGGATTAACCTGACGGGTTCACAACATGTAGCCAGGATTACAGGTTGTGCCAGTGTGTAGTGATGTGTTCTGTGAAGGATTAACCTGACGGCTTCACAGCATGTAGCCAGGCTTACAGGTTGTTGCCAGTGTGTAGTGATGTGTGTCTGAGAGGAAAGGGAGGTTGGGATGAATGGGTGAGTGGGGGTATTCTACAAGTGATCGTGTACTCGAACCAAAAAGAAACATGTCTGAGTTTTCAAAGTCCTGCCCTGCCCTGCCCTGCCCTGCGCTGCCCTGTCCTGCCCTGCCCTGCCCTGCTTTGCCCTGCCCTGCCCTGCCCTGTCATGCCCTGCCCTGCCCTGCCCTGTCCTGTCCTGCCCTGTCCTGTCCTGCCCTGCCCTGCCCTGTCCTGTCCTGCCCTGCCCTGCCCTGTCCTGCCCTGCCCTGTCCTGTCCTGTCCTGTCATGCCCTGCCCTGCCCTGCCCTGCCCTGCCCTGCCCTGTCCTGCCCTGCCCTGCCCTGCCCTGCCCTGCCCTGCCCTGCCCTGTCCTGCCCTGCCCTGTCCACAATGACGGTGCAGAAGCTCTGGGCAGGAGACAGGGCGACAGGAGTACTTTTCTTTATATGGAAGTCATGTGACAGAACTGTCAACTATCGCAAGTGACCAAAAAGAAAACGTCAACAAAAACCACACTTCTTGTTCCATTTCAAGCGGATACAATGTTCCCAGCGATCAGCCTTACGTTCACAATCACGGTCTTTTTGCCAGATACGTGCGTCCAGCTTTCAAACTGATCAGCTTGGATGACAAAGAAAAATATATATGAATAGTGAGTTTGTGGAACTTTCTTCAAGTTTTCTGACAGTCATATGCTGAATCATTCGATTACTTTCGCTTGTTGGATACACACTGGGAAATATACATGCCATGTATCTGATAAGGAAAGCCATGACCTAACACAACACACGCACATGTACGCACATTTGAAACTATTCCGTGAGCCAGGTTGCATTTCAACAATGTATTCAAACTCTCTAAGTCTGTTCAGTCACATCATTATAATTCTTAAGCAATAGTGAGTACTGTAACGGATCTGACTATTACAGTGTTGTTACATGTGTGCATCTGTGTATAAATTAGGTTTTTTTTACGCTCTGCATGTGCGAAAAAATCTGTGGCAGTTCAGAATTATTCTTTAAGAAATGAAAGATCGTTACAGATTAACACATAGTCAGTTACTTAATAGTAAGAAACCCTTCTACAAATTCATTATGGATTCTAAGACTGCAAGTATAATTTTTGAAACACAATATTTTAAGAAATGTGTGAAAATCTAGTTTTAGAAACTCCTAAAACCCGCAACTAAGTCAGGCACTTAAAAAGGTTTGTTGTAACCACTTTTATAAACAGCAGCTTTAACACGTGACATCAAGAGAAACTGACAGGGGAAACTGACACGCCCACACTCTCCCCTCCCTACACACTCCGCCCCACCTCTTTTTTAGCCACGCCCCCCACCGATATGCTTTCCACTCTCTCTTCTTGCTCCACAATCCATATACATAAGTAGAACCACTTAAATGTAACCCTATTTTTATCCTATTTTGATCAACTTTAAGTTTTTAATCACCAACTTCAGTGAAGAGAATAAATCAGACTGCTCGAGGGACATTCACTGACTATTTCTTTCAAACAGTGAAAGTAAATTACACTAAACACCTTACCTTAAAGAGCCCAGATAACTTTGCTATGAAGACGCCCTTTCTCCAAACACTTCTCACATGTTGACGACGACGGCTGGTCCAAGAAATACAACTTTGTAGCGAACACAAAGTCTTTCTCTCGAACTTTTTCTCCGCCAGGGGATGGCGGCTGCGAACAATTTCTTGCTCTTCAAACTGTCGTCCCCACTGACAACGGCAGACAGCCAAAATAAAGAAATAAATATGTCGCAATACAAACACTTCCCCCTCTTCGGTATGTCAGTTCACTTTGCTGGAAAAACCACACACACACACACACACAGAGAACGGACTCCTCTCCAAAAGCCACACTGCCAGTTGCAGACGACACTTGGACAGCGGAAAAAGCTTTGCACGGGATTTTCGTGAGGAACGGTTTCTCATTCCTGAACAGTTCTTAGCTGTTTGAACAATCTTGTGTGTGTGTGTGTGTGTGTGTGTGTGCTTGTGTGTGTGCATAATTCTGGAGTCCATAAAAACTTATTTTTTTCTTTAAGACGGAAGTAATTATATTTTGGAGGGGTGGTATGATGTTGGTTTCATGGGATGTGGATCCAAATCAGTTTCCGACATCACCCAAATTATGTTGATGAATGACAAACTGGAACATATTAAACTGCACACGCACACACGTGTGTGTGTGTGTGTGTGTGTGTGTGTGTGTGTGTGTGTGTGTTATGTGTGTGTGTGGGGGGGGGGGGGGGGGTGCATGCCTGGGTGTGTGTCTGTCTGTCAGTGTGAATTTCTATACTTTGTCAGTTCTTAAAACTTTGGTCTTGATACGAGAACTTATGCTTTAGCTGCTCGCGGTTACACAATCATGCATGTGTGTGTGTGTGTGTGTGGTTGTGTGTGTGTGTGTGTGTGTGTGTGTGTGTGTGTGTGTGTGTGTGTGTGTGTGTGTGTGTGTTTCAGAGTGATAGCCATGCTTATGGTGTGAGGATACTTTTTATTCATGTACATGATAATACAATGCAGATACTTAAAGTTTATGTACAGCTGTGAATGCAGTTTTTTTCTCGAAAGGAACTAGTGACTGTCATATCCATGTATGATATAGGCTATTGCTAGATTAGGAGAAACATGTTAAACATAGATGAACGACATGACGCGCTGAGACATCAATATTATACACATGTAGGCGCCTTTCCGCACGCACATACTGACACATACACACACACTCCTACACACACGCACATACTGACACAAACACACACACTCATACACACACGCACATACTGACACAAACACACACACTCCTACACACACGCACATACTGACACAAACACACACACTCCTACACACACGCACATACTGACACAAACACACACACTCCTACACACACGCACATACTGACACATACACACACACTCCTACACACACGCACATACTGACACAAACACACACACTCCTACACACACGCACATACTGACACAAACACACACACTCCTACACACACGCACATACTGACACAAACACACACACTCCTACGCACACGCACATACTGATACATACACACCCTCCTACGCACACGCACATACGCACGCATACTCTGTCTCTAATTTGTCTTCCTCATGGGAACGTTTCATTGCAATGAAATGTTTAGAAGTTGCAATTAATTAACAGTAGTCCGTCCTTCCTCCCATCTGTCTTTATCTGCATGTCTGGAATCAAGGACTTCCACAGAGCTGACTGAAGATATCCAGATGTTTACCTCTGTCCTCTCCTTCTGAAGAAGGGTATCATTTCAGGCAGTTGACACACAGCGACACTTTCCAATATATCGGGACCAGGTCCAGAAGAAAAAAAAAACAACTTTTCTAGTATTGCATGTTCTGCACAACCCGGCCTGTCTGTCTGGATTGTGTATAAAAAAAATTAAATGTCTGACTTTATGATGTGGAAGATGAGGAAGAGGCGGACAAGAAAGGATACCCGTGAGACGCACGTTGTTATTTTAGTGATAGCAGATCACAGCAAAGTTTTTGCGAAACAAACATGGAAGCGAGAAATAAACTTTGTATTGTACTTCACAGCTGCCTTCCTTTCATTGCACACCTTGAAAAAATCGCCCACAACACGTGATAACGGCAGCTTGGAAAACCACCCGTCCTGTGAATCACTCAACCTGGCTGGAGAATTCTCCTAAATCACAGGCATGGCCACCAGGTTTTGACAACACTCATTCCATTATAAGCCACAGATTTTGCAAGATCACGTATAACGTTTGCAACAAAAAAAGAGGGGTGTATATGAACCACAAATCTGCCAAAGGAAAATAGTGTCGTGGAATGGTAGAAAGGGAGGAGATGTCCACAGTGACCATCATGCAGATGGACAGGAGATGGAAAGGGAAGAGATGGAAAGGGAAGAGATGTCCACAGTGACCATCATGCAGATGGACAGGAGATGGAAAGGGAAGAGGTGTCCACAGTGACCATCATGCAGATGGACAGGAGATGGAAAGGGAAGAGGTGTCCACAGTGACCGTCATGTAGATGGACAGGAGATGGAAAGGGAAGAGATGTCCACAGTGACCGTCATGCAGATGGACAGATGGAAAGGGAAGAGATGTCCACAGTGACCATCATACAGGAATCTGGACAGGAGCAGATTGTAGAAGCACACCCCACAGACATAGAAAGTGCATGGGTGTTTGTGAAGAAACGTGTCGGACATACACCGGTCAATATATGCGGGGAAATACTGCAAGAAGGCAGGGGCGGATCGTGGCTGTCATCCCAAACCTCCAGAACAGCCTCCTGACCAACTGCCATGAATATACGAGCGTACCTACCCCATAGTGTGCTGTGCGTGTTCAAGGAACGAGCATTCCTATTCACCCAGCTGAGGTACGCGGTGATAGAGATGTATTCCTATTCACCCAGCTGAGGTACTGGTGATAGAGATGTATTCCTATTCACCCAGCTGAGGTACGCGGTGATAGAGATGTATTCCTATTCACCCAGCTGAGGTACTCGGTGATATAGATGCATTCCTATTCACCCAGCTGAGGTACGCGGTGATAGAGATGTATTCCTATTCACCCAGCTGAGGTACGCGGTGATAGAGATGTATTCCTATTCACCCAGCTGAGGTACGGGGTGATAGAGATGTATTCCTATTCACCTAGCTGAGGTACGCGGTGATAGAGATGCATTCCTATTCACCCAGCTAAACAACGCTACCTTCAGCGACCTAACACCCGAGGTATGAACAGCTGCAACCTAAGGGCTTTTTGCCAACAGGTCGTTAGACCTAAGTGTGTATTAGAAAGCATGATCCCAGAACCTTGTCTGCAGAACTCACATGTCTTCTCAGCTGACAGTGGGTGGATTGTGTGCACGTGTCTGTATCATTGATTTATTGTGTTTATTATGATATTTTTCAAATACGTCAGTTCACGTGGAAGCAATCAGAGACACAATAGGAAGGAACATCCCTTGTTTTAGATCACCAGACTACATGAACAGGTAATACCCATATGTGTGTGTGCTCCAGTTCTCGTGTGTGTGTGTGTGTGTGTGTGTGTGTGTGTGTGTGTGTGTGTGTGTGTTGAAATCGAAAACTGTAAAGAAATAAAAGAGGGAGACGAAAAACAAATTTAAAAAAAACCTACACATGCATACATCCCCCCCTCACACACACACACACACACACACACACACACACACACACACACACACACACACACGTACATACATATTCAGTTATGACACCAGCGGTGTAAACGTGCGATGTGTGAGCTACATGACCATACGGTGAAAACCCGCCATTGGGGATCACGTTCTCCCCTCTCCCCCCCCCCCTCTCCCCGCACCCTCTTCCCCCCCCCCCCCCCCCCCCCCCCCACATACGTTGTCCGTGTCTGTTTAACCCTCTGCATATCGCTCCTGCAAAACATGGTCAGCATCATGTATGTATGTATGTATGTATGTGTGTGTGTGTATGTATGTATATATATGTTTGTATGCATGCATATATATTTTTATGTATGTATATTTGGATATATATAGATAGATACATAGATCTGTAATACTGCACTGTGCTCACACACACACACACACACACACACACACACACACACACATGTTATGAATGAACATGTTTCTTCTGAGGACATTTAAGAAAGGAAAAAAAACAAAAGAAAACGCAATGTCTTTGACTGACTTGAGAATTATGAGGACAGTGTGTCTGACGTCACTGTGCTGGTCATCAGCCGTTGAGGACAGTGTCTGACGTCACTGTGCTGGTCATCAGCCGTTGAGGACAGTGTGTCTGACGTCACTGTGCTGGTCATCAGCCGTTGAGGACAGTGTGTCTAACGTCACTGTGCTGGTCATCAGCTGTTGAGGAGTCTGTCTGACGTCACTGTGCTGGTCATCAGCTGTTGAGGACAGTGTCTGACGTCACTGTGCTGGTCAGCAGCCGTTGAGGAAGGCAGCTTTGTGGAACGTATGTCCCTGTCTTTGTTGTTCTGAGCTGTGGACATCCACAGTTTGAAAGCAATGGAGCTTGTATATAGCTATTTCCATTTGGTGCCATTTAATTTATCTTTTTATTTTCTATTTATTTTATTTGTTTGTTGTTTTCTTCTTATGTTGGACATGTGCTGCTGCCAAAAAGAAAATCTCTGTACCAAAGTATAGACAATAAAGTTTGTGTATTGTATTGTGTGTTGTATTGTGTATTGTATTGTATATTGTTTTGTTGAAATCTTGGCCCCTGACTTCTTGCGACAACAGGAAGTGTTTAGGGATTGTTAGTAATAAATGCGGTACTTATAAGTACAGGCTAACAAAAGCAATGATCAGGCCTCATGAAAGGTCAAAAACCATCAGACCGTTGTAATCCAGCATAGTTTATGCCGATTCGAACCTCACCCATCATTAGACAAATTCTTCAGCAACTGTGAGGTTAGAGTGCCGACACAAACAAAAGTCTCAGCCTTCAAGATACTGATTTTGTCCAGTTCCTGCAAATATTCCTCGGTAGATTCTGCCTGGTTTCTTCAACCACGAAAAGAAGACGTGTGGAATGGCTTGTGGCTACGGTCTTCATACACACCAGTAACTCCACAATACACTGGCCGCGTCTGTGTCTTTGTCGAGGAGTTGGTGACATTTAGGTGGTGTAATGGTGAACCTTGTATTTGTATTTTTCTCTTTTTATCACAACAGATTTGTCTGTGTTAAATTCGGGCTGCTCTCCCCAGGGAGAGTGCGTCGCTACACTACAGCGCCGCCCTTTTTTTTTTCTTTTTTTTTTCCTGCGTGCAGTTTTACTTGTTTTTCCTATCGAAGTGGATTTTTCTACAGAATTTTGCCAGGAACAACCCTTTTGTTGCCGTGGGGTTTTTTTTTACGTCCGCTAAATGCATGCTAGCATACGGGACCTCGGTTTATCGTCTCATCCGAAAGACTAGGTCCAGACCACCACTCAAGGTCTAGTGGAGGGTGAGAAAAATATCGGCGGCTGAGCCATGATTCGAACCAGCGCGCTCAGGTTCTCTCGCTTCCTGCGCGGACGCGTTACCTCTAGGCCACCACTCCACATTGTGTTGACTGCTGAACCGCTGAAATGGTTGTGTAGCCTGGAGCTGTTCTTCGTCCACATTTTCATACCCTGCTCTGCAGACTGTCTCGAGAGCTTACACAGTGCAGAAGGGATTCAGGCAGCAACTTGTGTTTTCTTTGTGAAGATAAAACTTTGAGGGTCGGAAGTAAACTTAACCATGTCATGTCGGGACGCGTGCCAACATTGCTCGTTGTCCCGTGGGTGATGGAGGTGGGGGTGAGGGTGAGGGTGTGGGGGTGAGGAGGAGTGTGTGAGGTGGAGGGGAGAGGGGGAGTGTGTGGGTGTGAGGGTGTGTGTATGAGGGGGTGTGGTGGGAGGGGGGCTTAACAAGTTGCGGTCGTATACAACATCAGCCCTTATCCAGTTAAAATCAGTCACCTACAAAGATTTAACATTATAAGCACATTTTACGGGAAAAACAACAGCCACCACACACACACACACACACACACACACACACACACACACACACACACACACACACACACACAAAAGAAAAAAAGAAGCTCTTTGGACAGAAATATGCTTTGGGTCTTTTCACTGTCATGACCAGATATTTAACCATGGACGTCGCCATCTCTTTAACCATGGACGTCGCCATCTCTTTAACCATGGATGTCGCCATCTCTTTAACCATGGACGTCGCCATCTCTTTAACCATGGACGTCGCCATCTCTTTATTCATGGACGTCGCCATCTCTTTAACCATGGACGTCGCCATCTCTTTAACCATGGATGTCGCCATCTCTTTAACCATGGACGTAGCCATCTCTTTATTCATGGACGTCGCCATCTCTTTAACCATGGATGTAGCCATCTCTTTATTCATGGATGTAGCCATCTGTTTAACCATGGATGTCGCCATCTCTTTAACCATGGACGTCGCCATCTCTTTAACCATGGATGTCGCCATCTCTTTAACCATGGATGTCGCCATCTCTTTAACCATGGACGTCGCCATCTCTTTAACCATGGACGTCGTCATCTCTTTATTCATGGATGTAGCCATCTCTTTATTCGTGATTGGAGCCACCTGTTTATTCGTGGATGTCGCTGTCTCTGCAGAACTTTCAGGACAGTCACGACGGGACAACCCTTGCGAGGACTTCACTGATCACTGTCTGAAGCGCTGTCAGTGTAATGAAGCGCTCAACGACCACCGGAGGAGAAGTGGAACAGAGCTGTAACGAGCACCAGTGTAATCCTTTTTTTTTGCGTCTCCCAGACCAAGGCCCGCCTTATAAACACTGTGCCAGCAGACATCTGGGACTTCATCTGTGTCTGGGACTTCATGGCTGTTGGTGAACGTGCAGTTTTCTACGCTCTTTCCGTCCTGGTGTTTTCCCTGATTGAAATGCGCCCCAGGTTTCAAACGGTGGATTCCATTGTCTGAGCAATCTTCCCTTCGCTACGTGTGCTGGTCATCAATACCCTCCATGGCCTCGTTCTGAGCGAGTCTGACAGCTGACGTCCGGACATGAGACGGCGCGGGGGGACGGGGGAGCGGAGGGGGGGGGGGGGGTGGCACACACACACACACACACGGAATGGAATTCTGTGCAATGAGGTGTGTGTGTGTGATTTTGCATTTAATGTGTGTCCTGCAGATATTTAAGTGTGTATTTCATTACAATACTACTTTTGATGTTATGTAAGACATATATAATCTCTTTAAAGATATCTTCATATTTGAATAAATAAACTCTAATCATTGTATCGTCTGATAATAAAATTTTTACTTCGTGTTTCACACACACACACACACACACACACACACACACACACACACACACACACACTTGCAGAGAGAGAGAGAGAGAGAGAGAGAGAGAGACAGAGACAGAGACAGAGACAGAGAGAGAATCTTAACCTACCATTTTTTAATGTAATCGAAACAAAGACTCCCTCAATTTCGTTTTTCAAACAAAGACTTCTTCTTTACCGTGCAATAGGGCAGTGTAGCAACTGGCCTCAAGACGAATAACCCCTGGTTTTCAGTAATCGAAGCAACCCCACCCCCACATCCCGTTTTTCTTCTTCTTTTACATTTTATTTTTATTATTATTTTTTTTAGAGGGGAAGGAATACTTGTGAAGTGTCCAAAAGAGCAGCTGAACATGAACAGTAACAAATACTACTGAACATGAACAGTAACAGTAACAAATACTACTGACCATGAACATACCACTGAACATGAACATGAACACTAACAAATACCGCTGAACATGAACATGGACAGTAACAAATACTACTGAACATCAACATGGACAGTAACAAATACTACTGAACATCAACATGGACAGTAACAAATACTGCTGAACATGAACATGGACAGTAACAAATACTACTGAACATGAACAGTAACAAATACTACTGAACATGAACATGGACAGTAACAAATACTACTGAACATGGACAGTAACAAATACTGCTGAACATGAACATGGACAGTAACAAATACTGCTGAACATGAACATGGACAGTAACAAATACTGCTGAACATGAACATGGACAGTAACAAATACTGCTGAACATGAACATGAACAGTAACAAATACTGCTGAACATGGACAGTAACAAATACTGCTGAACATGGACAGTAACAAATACTGCTGAACATGAACATGGACAGTAACAAATACTGCTGAACATGAACAGTAACAAATACTGCTGAACATGAACATGAACAGTAACAAATACTACTGAACATGAACAGTAACAAATAATACTGAACATGGACAGTAACAAATACTGCTGAACATGAACATGGACAGTAACAAATACTGCTGAACATGAACAGTAACAAATACTGCTGAACATGGACAGTAACAAATACTGCTGAACATGGACAGTAACAAATACTGCTCAACATGGACAGTAACAAATACTGCTGAACATGGACAGTAACAAATACTGCTGAACATGGACAGTAACAAATACTGCTCAACAAGGCCGCTAGCTGTGCCGTGTGATGGACACACAGAGAGAGTTGGGTATGGGCGTGTGTGTGTGTGGGGGGGGGGGCACGTGGGGGTGCAGGGGAGTGGGGTATTGGTGTGGGGGCGGGGGGTGAGGGGGGTGGCACGGGGGGTGCAGGTGAGTGGGGTATTGGTGTGGGGGTGAGGTAGGGTGTGTGTGTGTGTGTGGGGGGGGGCGGCAGGGGAAGAAGCTGGCCTGTGTTGTGGTCACGAGGGGCCCTGTATACACCCCCCCCCCCCCTGTTCCCTGTCCCAGCCAGCGGGCACCCCGGGCCCCGTGTTGACGTTGGAAGCGGGACAGTTGGCAGTCTGGGGGTTCGCTTCTGCTGGACACTCCGCTGGGGCCCTCTGGCGGACACTTTTTGGACTTGCAGATTGGTGCTGAGTGTTCCTTTGTTGGTTTTCTTTGTTCTCCCTTTGTCTGTCTGTTTGTACACCTCTCTCTCTCTCTCTCTCTCTCTCTCTCTCTCTCTCTCTCTATCTCTCTCTGTGTGTGTGTGTGTGTGTGTGTGTGTGTGTGTGTGTGTGTGTGTGTGCAGTGACCTGCTGTACGTGTCTGACAGCACTGCAGTCTGTGGATTATCAGTCAGTGTGTGGATTATCATGGTCTGTCTGTGGATTATCATGGTCTGTGGATTATCAGGTCTGTGGATTATCATGTGTGTGTGTGTGGATTATCATGTCTGTGGATTATCATGTCTGTGTGTGTATTATCATGTCAGCTTGTGGATTATCAGGTCTGTGTGCGGGATTATCAGGTCTGTGTGTCGATTATCTGGTCTGTGGATTATCAGGTCTGTGGGTTATCAGGTCTCTGTGTGAATTATCATGGTCTGTGTATGGTGATCTGACTGCCTCACAGAATGGACATGGCTGTTAGAACCATCCATCTTGATCTACCTCATAGCATGTACATAGCTGTTAGAGCCATATTGATCTACCTCATAGCATGGACACAGCTGTTAGAACCATCTTGATCTACCTCATAGCATGGACACGGCTGTTAGAACCATCTTGATCTACCTCATAGCATGGACACAGCTGTTAGAACCATCTTGATCTACCTCATAGCATGGACATAGCTGTTAGAACCATCTTGATCTACCTCATAGCATGGACATAGCTGTTAGAACCATCTTGATCTACCTCATAGCATGGACATAGCTGTTAGAGCCATCTTGATCTACCTCATAGCATGGACATAGCTGTTAGAACCATCTTGATCTACCTCATAGCATGGACACAGCTGTTAGAACCATCTTGATCTACCTCATAGCATGGACACAGCTGTTAGAACCATCTTGATCTACCTCATAGCATGGACATAGCTGTTAGAGCCATCTTGATCTACCTCATAGCATGGGCACAGCTGTATTTTCCTGACGTGATGTTCTGCACTGGTTAGTTTCAGTTTCCTCTACGGGCTGTCGCTGCGTGTGGGTGAATCCATATTCGCTACACCTTACAGGAGGGAGAGAGAGCACACGAAGTGGGATTAGCACATTGTACAAGCATACACACATTAGCACATTGTACAAGCATTCACTCCTATTGGAGTATGGAGGATTACTGCAAAGTAATGTTTTCATGCCCAGAACAAATATTTCCAAATACACAACAATGTCACATAAAAGCTGAGAAAACACAAATCTCTGTTAACTCCAAAAGTGTTGTTAGGCAACATATGCAAATCTAATCATCTTACTTACAGCTAAAATGGCTTTTTTCGCCTCCTTTGAGCATATTACAAAAATTAAAAACCGATTTTGGACACACACACACACACACGCACGCACGCACGCACGCACGCACGCACACACGCACGCACACGCACGCACGCACGCACACACGCACGCACACACACCATTACGCGCGCGCACACACATAAACACATAGGTAATGTTGTACTTACGTACACAAATATGTAGAGATATAAATGTTGGAAAGTGTGTGTGTGTGTGTGTGTGTGTGTGTGTGTGTGTGTGTGTGTGTGTGTGTGTGTGTGTGTGTGTGTGTGTACACGAAAGTGCAGACACAGCAGACCCAGTTGGTTGGAAGTTTTTCAGTCCATTTCAGCCATTAAGACAGACCAGGACTTGACAATATCCTGACAGTATCATTTCGGGGGGGAAAAGGGTCATTCGTTTGATCTTCCAAACTGTCTCCCTCCACGGGGAATCGTCAATAGCTTGAAGCGTCTCGCCCCGGCAAAACTCCCCCTCTTTCTCCAGGAATCGTCAATAGCTTGAAGCGCCTGGTCCCAGAAAAGAAAAAAAAAAAAAAAGACTGGGAGACGACCCGAGGCCAACAAGACTCGCTTGGTGTGGCGCTGTCTGTGTCCCTGGGCATACAACTATCATTACCGCCTGGCCTTAACCCCCCCCCCACCCCCTCCCCTTTCCACTTCCCACACAAAACAGTCAGTGGTGGTTCTGGGCCTTGGTATGCCGGAAACGGTGTTTCCTTCACGTTGTAAAGAGGAGGAAGAAGAGGAGGAAGAGGAAAAGATGGAATTATTCTTCTGACTACGTTACATATGCAACATGCGGGATTAGAAGAAGAAGAAGGGGGGGGGGGGGGAGGAAGAAGAAAGAAAGAAAGAAATTATGCATTGACCAAGCTACAAGTGTAGTATATGGTATTATAATAAAAAATAAAAATGAAAGTTAACGAAACTCTTATAGTATCAAAAACATGTAGCTGACTTCATTAAGTGAATGTATCAAAATGAAAAAAAAAGAAAAAATGAATGAATGATAATTGAAATCACCGTGTGGTAAATAGATATACCTATGGCGTTTTTTTCTTACCTGCCCGAACTGTAAACAAACAATTTAAAATGTAAACTTCTAGCGCTGGTAACAGTATCAGAATTCTAGATTCTGTATAAGGTCGATTTATTGTTGAATTTCCATTTTGTTTTGTTTGTCAGTTCTCTTGATGAACGTGTTTTTTTGTTTGTTTGTTGTTGTTGTTTTTGGTATGGCTATGTAATGTTTTAACGCATAATTTGTTCGTGTTCTCATTTAGAAAATCGAATTCCCTGGCCATTTCAAAGGTGCATCGTTTACATCCTGGTTCTTTTGTGTATACCCTGCAGCTAGCCTTCAGTGTGGGGGAATTTTTGTTTAATCTGTCTTTCTGTCTGTCTGCCTGCCTCCCTCTCTTTCTCTTTCATGTACTTGAGCAGTTGCATGTATATAGATAGAAGGATAGAAGGATAGATAGATAGATAGGTAGATAGATAGATAGATTGATAGATATTGTCAGAGAGAAACTGAGAGTGAGAAAGACAGACTCGCAGACAGACAGTGACATAGATTCTGAAACAAACACAATGTGAGAGGGACGAAGACAGAGACAGGATACAGAGAAAGAGAGAGGGGGGGGGGGGCAGACAGACAGACAGAGAGACAGGATACAGAGAAAGAGAGGGGGGGGGGAGGGGCAGACAGACAGACAGAGAGACAGGATACAGAGAAAGAGAGAGGGGGGGGAGGGGCAGACAGACAGACAGAGAGACAGGATACAGAGAAAGAGAGAGGGGGGGGAGGGGCAGACAGACAGACAGAGAGACAGGATACAGAGAAAGAGAGAGGGGGGGGAGGGGCAGACAGACAGACAGAGAGACAGGATACAGAGAAAGAGAGAGGGGGGGAGGGGCAGACAGACAGAGACAGAGAGAGACAGGATACAGAGAAAGAGAGGGGGGGGAGGGGCAGACAGACAGACAGAGAGACAGGATACAGAGAAAGAGAGAGGGGGGGAGGGGCAGACAGACAGACAGACAGACAGAGAGACAGGATACAGAGAAAGAGAGAGGGGGGGAGGGGCAGACAGACAGACAGAGAGACAGGATACAGAGAAAGAGAGAGGGGGGGGAGGGGCAGACAGACAGACAGAGAGACAGGATACAGAGAAAGAGAGAGGGGGGGGAGGGGCAGACAGACAGACAGAGAGACAGGATACAGAGAAAGAGAGAGGGGGGGAGGGGCAGACAGACAGACAGAGAGACAGGATACAGAGAAAGAGAGAGGGGGGGGAGGGGCAGACAGACAGACAGAGAGACAGGATACAGAGAAAGAGAGAGGGGGGGGGAGGGGCAGACAGACAGACAGAGAGACAGGATACAGAGAAAGAGAGAGGGGGGGGGGAGGGGCAGACAGACAGACAGACTGAGAGTCGTTCAGACACAGACAGACACCGAAACAGACACGTTGTTGTGTCGGCACGGTCTAAAGGCAGGGGAAGAGAGGAAAGGGGGAGAGGGGGATGGGGGGGGGAGATTTCCGGGGGAGGGGAGGGGGATGTGCACGTCCTGCCAGCTGGCCTGTGTGAATGCAGAGAGTGGCCCTGGCTGTTGGCCCTCAATGCGGGGTCTGATGGCTGGGTTGGTTTGATCCCGGACGTTGTGAATGTTGTGTGATGCTGTCCTGATGACGGTCATTCACTTCACACTGATAGAGTCCTGATTGGCGTGTGTCCACCTCAAAGACACCACCCTGGCCAACAAGGGGTGCTGGGCTTGGTGTGGTCAGCAAGGGATTGTTGGACTTGGTGGCGGTACCATGGGGCCTGGGTTCGTTCCGCCCTGACATTTTGGCCACACTGACTGACTGACTGACTGACTGACTGATTGATTGACTGATTGACTGACTGATGAGCACGGGGACTGGATGGCCACAAATCATGATGTCTGTGCAGCGTGAAGTATCTATTCATTTTGTCTGTTTGGTGATTCTGTGATGGTGGTCACCTCGCTACAGATAGCAGGAAACAATGATGGTGGTCACCTCGCTACAGACAGCAGGAAACAATGATGGTGGTCACCTCACTACAGATAGCAGGAAACAATGATGGTAGTCACCTCGCTACAGATAGCAGGAAACAATGATGGTGGTCACCTCACTACAGACAGCAGGAAACAATGATGGTGGTCACCTCACTACAGATAGCAGGAAACAATGATGGTGGTCACCTCGCTACAGATAGCAGGAAACAATGATGGTGGTCACCTCGCTACAGATAGCAGGAAACAATGATGGTGGTCACCTCGTTACAGATAGCAGGAAACAATGATGGTGGTCACCTCACTACAGATAGCAGGAACCAATGATGGTGGTCACCTCACTGTAGACAGCAGGAAACAATGATGGTGGTCACCTGGCTACAGATAGCAGGAAACAATGATGGTGGTCACCTCGCTACAGACAGCAGGAAACAATGATGGTGGTCACCTCGCTACAGACAGCAGGAAACAATGATGGTGGTCACCTCACTGTAGATAGCAGGAAACAATGATGGTGGTCACCTCGCTACAGATAGCAGGAAACAATGATGGTGGTCACCTCACTACAGATAGCAGGAACCAATGATGGTGGTCAGGCCATGTAAAGACATTCCCCTTTCGTTTTTACCAACTCCCTTTTAAGACAACTTCACCCAGGTCTTCACGTTTCCAACCTGCTCTTTCTTTAGTTCTTCACATGTGTTGTTGTTGTTGTTCCTCAAACACAGAGGACGAAACAGACAGACAGACAGACATAAGGACTGTCACAAATCCAGTGCAGTCTGTGTGTCAGAAATGATCCGCCTTTTTGAGGCAGGAACTAGTCTGCAGTCAATGGTTTCATTCTGCACACTAATGATCGATGCTTGAGAGAAGAAATCACACACACACACACACACACACACAGAGAGAGAGAGAGAGAGAGAGAGAGAGAGAGAGAGAGCTGAGACCACTCGTACTCGCTGTCTGCTGTTTAAGTGGTCATCTCAGTTTCCGCTGCACGCCTCAGTCACACACACACACATACATCCGTCACAAGGCTCCACTCTTGTAAGCTTTCTTCCAGTTTGAGCGGGTTCCAAAGAACAGGAACGGGGGGGGTGGGGGGAGTGAACACCCTTCTACCCACACTTCCCCTCACTCTTTTCTCGATGATCCAGAACAAGCAGACATGCCTTCACAACATTAGACGTTGTAAGCTTGTGTAAATTTGCGCTCAACGATTACCCTGGTGGAAACCAGCAAGATGTAGGCGTACACTTCTAAGTGGTGTTGACACACAGCGCAAAGCTATCCCATTGATGTCGCTGTCTTCGTGTTTTCCCTTAATGATCCATGAAACGTGATGTGACAAGGCGAGCTGAAAGTACACCAACATTCACACAGACATGAAAACACTGTGCGCTGGGTGGCGAGAGGAAAATATTATGTTCGTAAACTGTGAATACTTTGTATCCAAAGCATCTGTTTCTTCTCTGGCACTCCAGACACAGTGACCTGTTTTCTAGGAAAATACGGCTTTCTCCTTATTTTGGCAAGAACTGAATATGATTAAACTGCTTCCCTGTGGAAGAGTTGATAGGCGAAAAAGAAAATTCACACTGTTATCTTTTCCATTCTTCGGTGCAGCAGTAACAATAATCGTAATGGAATGTTTTGTCAGTGTGTGTAAGGAAAATGAACTTGGCTGATATCTGACTAACTAGTATCGATCCCTGGAGTTTTCTAATGTTAAATGAAAATATCACATTTCAGGTATACTATTATTCATCTGAACGGATACAAATAATGTAATATATAGTCTGTTGGTATCACATATTAGTTACGTTTATATGCCACACAAATAAATGGTAAACGTAGGCCAGTCCAGTTTACTGCTGTCACGTCACAAACAACAGGAACTGTTAGACGTTCAACGATCGTGTGCTGTCACGTCACTAACAACAGGAACTGTTAGACGTTCAACGATCTGTTGTCACGCCGTTCACTAACAACAGGAACTGTTAGACGTTCAACGATCTGTTGTCACGCCGTTCACTAACAACAGGAACTGTTAGACGTTCAACGATCGTGTGCTGTCACGTCGTTCACTAACAACAGGAACTGTTAGACGTTCAACGATCGTGTGCTGTCACGTCGTTCACTAACAACAGGAACTGTTAGACGTTCAACGATCTGTTGTCACGCCGTTCACTAACAGGAACTGTTAGACATTCAACGATCTGTTGTCACGCTGTTCACTAACAACAGGAACTGTTAGACGTTCAACGATCTGTTGTCACGCTGTTCACTGACAACAGGAACTGTTAGACGTTCAACGATCTGTTGTCACGCCGTTCACTAACAACAGGAACTGTTAGACGTTCAACGATCGTGTGCTGTCCTGTATTGTTTCCATCATCCCTCATTATCCAGCGTCACTTTCAGTTTCAGCAGCTCAAGGAGGCGTCACTGCGTTCGGACAAATCCATATACGCTACACCACATCTGCCAAACAGATGCCTGACCAGCAGCGTAACCCAACGCGCTTAGTCAGGCCTTGAGAAAAAAAAAGAAGATAAATACATTAAAAAAAAGAACTACTACTATTAATATGTATATGGCGCAAAAACTTGATGAAGTCAACTATAAGCGAACAAAACAAAAAAAAACAAAACAAAAAAAGAAAGAAAGAAAGAAAGAAAGAAAAAAAGAAAAAATAATAATAACTTAAAAAGAAAAAAAAGAAAATAAAAGACAACGATGATAAATGAGCAATGAGCAAAATAAATGTCAGTGTGCAGCAAGCGTCAGTGTGTCAGTGTGCAGCAAGCGTCAGTGTGTCAGTGTGCAGCAAGCGTCAGTGTGTCAGTGTGCAGCAAGCGTCAGTGTGTCAGTGTGCAGCAAGCGTCAGTGTGTCAGTGTGCAGCAAGCGTCAGTGTGCAGCAAGTGTCAGTGTGCAGCAAGCGTCAGCGTCAGTGTGCAGCAAGTGTCAGGCTGTGTGCCTTCAACTGGGACACATCAGTTCCATTCCACTAGTACCTCACACCCCACATCAACACTTCATGTGTGGCTTCTTCTGGACCAGATCGCTGCAGTTTTCTTCCCACTGTGATCAGAAAGAAACTCATCAAACCTCTCCACCGTGTTACACATTCTGCAAGCGTCTCTCTCTCGGCACTGCTGTCTGGTTTTTAAAGGACAGGGGATAGACCTTTGGCTGATCATTACAATTATGAGCAGAGACTATAGCTTCCAAGACATGCAGCACATACATGAGAGAGAGAGAGAGAGAGAGAGAGCACAGATAGTTGTGTTTGTCAGAAACACGTGCACCAAAGAAGCCTCACTCTGAATGGACCTTGTAAAATAATTGTGTCCCTATATTGTCCGTCCTTTGTTTAAACAAACGTTGAACGGTTTACGCTTCTTCTTCTTCTTTTTTTGCGTCGTGTATTGCTGAGTGTTAGGAATCAAACTGCATCCAGCAATCAGCATGACTGCTGTTCAGGTATCAAACTGCATCCAGCAATCAGCATGACTGCTGTTCCAGATCTCTCCCACTTTGCTGTCGTGCGAAGCGGTCAGTAGATGTCACTGGTGAGAACGTGCACCTCATTGACAACAGTGGAAAAGTTGTCCGCTGTGCTATCAACAGAACGTACATTTCATTGACAACTGTGGAAAAGTTGTCCGCTGTGCTATCAACAGAACGTACATTTCATTGACAACTGTGGAAAAGTTGTCCGCTGTGCTATCAACAGAACGTACATTTCATTGACAACTGTGGAAAAGTTGTCCGCTGTGCTATCAACTGAACGAACACCTCATTGACAACCGTGGAAAAGCTGTCCGCTGTGCTATCAACAGAACATACACCTCATTGACAACTGTGGAAAAGCTGTCCGCTGTGCTATCAACAGAACGTGCACCTCATTGACAACCGTGGAAAAGCTGTCCGCTGTGCTATCAACAGAACATACACCTCATTGACAACTGTGGAAAAGCTGTCCGCTGTGCTATCAACAGAACGTGCACCTCATTGACAACCGTGGAAAAGCTGTCCGCTGTGCTATCAACAGAACGTGCACCTCATTGACAACCGTGGAAAAGCTGTCCGCTGTGCTATCAACAGAACGTGCACCTCATTGACAACTGTGGAAAAGCTGTCCGCTGTGCTATCAACAGAACGTGCACCTCATTGACAACCGTGGAAAAGCTGTCCGCTGTGCTATCAACAGAACGTGCACCTCATTGACAACCGTGGAAAAGCTGTCCGCTGTGCTATCAACAGAACGTGCACCTCATTGACAACCGTGGAAAAGCTGTCCGCTGTGCTATCAACAGAACGTGCACCTCATTGACAACCGTGGAAAAGCTGTCCGCTGTGCTATCAACTGAACGTACATTTCATTGACAACCGTGGAAAAGTCGTCTGCTGTGCTATCAACTGAACGTACATTTCATTGACAACCGTGGAAAAGTCGTCTGCTGTGCTATCAACTGAACGTATATTTCATTGACAACTGCAAAAGCTGTCCGCTGTGCTATCAACTGAACGTACATTTCATTGACAACTGTGCAAAAGTTGTCCGTTGTGCTATCAACAGAACGTACATTTCATTGACAACTGTGCAAAAGTTGTCCGCTGTGCTATCAACTGAACGAACACCTCACTGACAACTGTGGAAAAGCTGTCCGCTGTTTTATCAACGTGGCTGCAGCGAAGGATGTCGAAGTATCAGTGGCCAGGCTCTCTATCACTCCTGTGGCGAACAGCATGCTACATTGTGCACGTGGGCTGCATGCACATTGTGTCTGATGGCCACTTCGGCAAACAGCAGGAAGGAGGTAGGAGACTTGAAGGAGAGACAGACATTGGATCTGTCAGCCAGGGATTTCCTGACACAACACACAATGTTTGCCTTGTTTTGCTTGTCATGTAAAATGTGTGTGTGTGTGGAGGGGCTGACTAGGGGAGGGGGGGGGGAAGGGTAGTCCTATCATTTTGAAAAACCCAAACGGATCTCAGTTGCTCACGGACGTGTTTGTCCACATGTTGAAAGGTGTGACTCAGCTGGGAACCCTGACCACACAATCTGGAATCAGTGTTGTCGATTGGCGGGTTCTCAGTAGTCATCAATCTGAAGATGGAACAGAGAAAGAAAACTGGACGGAAGAGAAAAACGGACATTGCTCATGTCTCCAGGAAGCAAATAATAACAGCAACAAATACAACACACACACACACACACACACACACACACACACACACACAGCAGATGAAAATTCTTTATTTACAATAGCCTGTTTGCCTTTTATGACGGGGAGAGGTAAGAATCAAAAAGTAAATGTATAGAACTAGAAAACAAAAAGCAGATCATGTAAGTCAACAAAGAAGCGTGAACTATATCAGATCTATTTTCTGTCTGCTGGGGTGGGTGGGTAGTGGGGGAGAGAGTGGTGGAAAGGGGAACAATTCATACCAGGCAGGTTTCAGGTCAGGCGGAGCGCCATCCAACAGACACAGCACACACACACGTGAGAGAAATCTAGGACCTCAAGCACCAACACAATCTGTACCATGTATTTGTTGACTTCAAGAAGGCCTCCGACAGGGTGTGGTGTGTTGCCTTTTGGTCTACCAGGATGTACATCAAGGCCCAGCGTGCCTGAGTGATGGAACAACCATGCAGATACCGCTTGCCGTTATTGAAATCAGCTAGTGTAGATCACCGCTTGTCGTTATCAGTGAAATCAGCCAATGTAGATCACTGCTTGCCGTTATCATTGAAATCAGCTAGTGTAGATCATTGCTTGTCGTTATCAGTGAAATCAGCTAGTGTAGATCATTGCTTGCCGTTATCATTGAAATCAGTCAATGTAGATCACCGCTTGTCGTTATCATTGAAATCAGCCAATGTAGATCACTGTTTGCCGTTATCATTGAAATCAGCCGGTTCGTTTGCCATAATCATTGAAATCAGCCAATTCGCTTGCCGTTATCAGTGAAATCAGCTAGTGTAGATCACTGCTTGCCGTTATCATTGAAATCAGCCAATGTGAATCAGCGCGTACCGTTATCATTGAAATCAGCCAATGTGAATCAGCGCGTGCCGTCCTAATTCAAACGGGTCTGTGAACAGCGGAACACCTCCCCAGGCGGGATGGAGCCATCTTGACTGGGGCGCCCTCTGCATACAAGGGAGGTGATTGGGGAATGTTGCTGTGTGGCCCAGACTGATGACGTTGACACACCTCACGTCTTTCCTTTCAGGTGTGGCGTTGCTGGAGTGTGGGCCAGGAATCCCTCCCTCCCCTTTACAACTGCCCCGCCCCTTTACACCTTCCTTTCTTATACCACGTGCTTTACTTCCTTCGCACCTTTCATATTTCACACGTAAAACGGATCATGTAGCTGCACCATCTTGGTTTCCTTTGTTTGGATTCAAACCTCTTTCTTTAAATGTTTGGGAGTTGAAGTATGTTAAACACTGATTACCTAAATACACAGGCCGTGAAGCTGGCACAGATATCAACAGAGAACAGACAAACATATTAACAGATGGATTCAAATATCATTGGCCTGTGCATTATGTAACGTGTAGCCAGGCTGTCAGTTCACAGAACCTGTTTCGCCAAGATACATGATTATAGTAAAACATTTTTCATCAGTGACAGCCACACAAGGAAGCACCATTTCATTGTTGGCAGCAGCAATCGGTCCATTGTTTTCCATTGTCGGTGAGGTTCTGTTTCAATGAACACTGACATGACTGACGAGATCATGTGTCAATCAAGCAAGTGAATGTGAACGCTAACAGAAACGGACATGATGGATTTTTAACTGGAACATCTGCTGTTGTGCATGCCCACACACACGGATGAAACTGGAATAATATTGAACAGGTCTGCAGAATGATAACCCGGAAGATGAAAATATGAGCCCTTATCCCACCAGGCTCCGAGGTTCGATCACCGGACCTGACGGGTACCCTGTGTAGAGTGTGAGGCACTGACCACGCGGTCATGGTGCCTCTTCTCGGGACGTCCTGAGCGAGTCAGCCATACACAGCACTGCTTTCACCACCAGCAGTCCATCAGCAATCGTCTTTTTCTGTGACGACATCAGCTATATTTAACTTAAAATTAACAAATAATGAGGCCAGGAGATGAAATGATTAACAAATAATAAAGAGTGGTAACTCTCTCCATTCACAAGGTTCCAATGTACCTTTTGTTTATCTGTGTGCTAGCTGAATCGGTAGCGTAAGCAGCACTGACTTGAAGTTGTGTACCTTGGAATGAAGAGAGCTACCACTCTTTTTTATTTGTTAATTATATTTAACTTAAACCATCATAATTCGTCCATTTTCCACTTCATGCAGACGTTTTGTGAAGGTTCAAGATCTCGCGAAAACGGTAATTTTCTGACGGCGTTGACTTTCCTTTCAGAGTGTGACGGGTCCTTCCAGACTGACTTCGGGCTGCAGCACACACTGTGGCGGTACAACAAAGAGCTCTTTAAACATCGGCCATGAGCATGTGATTGCCATTCATCGTTTTATGTCAGTCATAGCACCAGCGGCAGACCTCAGCTCCTGAACTGCCCACAGCCTGGAACTCTTCATCGGTGGGGTGGGGAGAAGGTGGGAGGTCTTTGTGGTCATTCAGTGTCCTGTTCGGGGTGTCCATGAGAGGAGTAGGACACTTGTTCGTCTTCATTCATGGTTGAACCATTGAACGTCGCTCAAAGGATTTCTTGGGTCGAACCTGCCACACACAACACCTTTGATCTATTCTTCACTTTCATATGCATCATGATCGATGGATCATAGATCATCTTTTTCAGGAGCGAATATCGATCCCAAATAGGGACGGCCGTTTTCCCTTCCTCCATCATTTTAGATATCACACAGAGATGCAATGCTTTTCAAATCTCTTTTCTCTCTGTCTCTGTCTGTCTCTCTCTCTCTGTGTTTCTGTCTCTCAGTCTCTGTCTGTCTGTCTATCTCTGATACATGACTGTGTTTCAGAACACTGTAATAAATATTTATATTGTCGTAATATAAAGTTGCCGAGGTGAATGTTATAACTGCGCATCCTTCATCAATCAGATCACAGTGACGTGAGTGTTCCTTTGGCCGAGTCACCAATGGTGCGAACAAAAACCATCTGCAGTGTTGATCAAAGTAGAAACTACTTAGTGCTACACTCACAAACACATCCTTGGTACGCTGTGCATTTACAAACGGAAAATAAAATGCATTCCATACTTACCTACCTTTTTTGAAATATGAAATTGAAGAGCACGATGCAGGAATACTATCTTAAAACAAAGTGGCTACTTCATAAGACGTTATTTCAGAATATCTCTCAAAATCATCAAAATTACAAAGCGCTTGTGTGTGCGCACAGTTTATGTTCATGCACATGCTTTAGCTTGCTGATGAGCATGTGGAGGGTTGGGGCGGTGGGGGGCCGGGTGGGAGGGGGAGAAATATGGAAAGTAAGGGGGCGGGGGCGGAGGGGCGTGAGTGGACCAGAATGCCCGGTCAGTCAAAGTGCTGTCTGCACGCGACGTGCCCAACAGCTGCACGTGAACCACTGCCTGACAGACGGACAGAGCTGTCCACATGAAGTGGGGGAGAAAACAGCAACACCTCTGAAGTACAGAGTTCTCAAACTTTTCTCTTGGTCGCCAGCTTCCTCCCCTGTGTCTGCAAACTGTGTCGTGACGATCTGGGTCATGCTGGAACCGAGCAGCCTGTCTATAAAGAACCCAGGAACCTGTCTATAACTATAAAGAACCCAGGAACCTGTCTATAACTATAAAGAACCCAGGAATCTGTCTATAACATCCATGAATCTGTCTATAAAGCACCCAGGAACCTGTCTATAAAGTACCCAGGAACCTGTCTACAACTAAAAAGCATCCAGGAACATGTCTATAAAGCATCCAGGAACCTGTCTAAAAAGCATCCAGACACCTGTCTATAGAGCATCCAGGAACCTGTCTATAAAGCACACAGGAACCTGTCTATAAAGCACCCAGGAACCTGTCTATAAAGCACCCAAGAACCTGTCTATAAAGCACCTAGGAACCTGTCTATAAGTGTGAATCAATCATGGGAAGAACTCTCAACGAAGAGCGGTATAGAAAGAGACTCTTGGTCGACATCTCTGCTTAAAACTGCCAACGGATCGATCTTGTATACAAAACTAAATAGCGCTCTCCTGAGTTTGTGCTGTATCTGTGTTCGATGTATGTATGCGATTCACGTTTTTTTTTCTTTTTAAACATAGTTGATCAGTTATGACTGATAGTTTGATGAAGCAAAAAGATCAATGATCAACTATGAATGATATTCTTCAGTGTAAAAGAAAGAAGCCTTAAATGTGGAGAAAATGTGTGGTTGAAGACACTGTGCTGGGAAAGACAGTAGGGTTCCAGCCCGTGATACTGTTTCTGTGTTGACGGACGGGCACTGAGGTTGAAGGGATGGGGGGGAGGGGGGGAACACACCTATCCATGTCTGTCACTTAGAAAGCCGTCACAGCTTCTCACTGGTGGAAATGTTCAATCTCTTACACGACGTTTACAATTCAAAATGTGCTCTCTCTCTCTCTCTCTCTCTCTCTCTCTCTCTCTCTCTCTCTGTGTGTGTGTGTGTGTGTGTGTGTGTGTGTGTGTGTGTGTTTGTGTGTGTGTGAATGAAACGATACTTCGTTGAAATTAAGAACCACTGAAAGTAAACGGGCCTTTGTGCTGAACTAAGAATGCCAAAAATACTCAGCCATGTCTACAGCGCTTTAGTCACTTGTATGTGATGTACTCGCATTGTGTATCACTGTTCCATCAGGATGTACTCACATTGTGTACCAATGTTCCATCAGGCCAGGTGTGCAGAATATGTATGTGATGTACTCACTGTGTGTACCAATGTTCCATCAGGGTGTGCAGAATATGTATGTGATGTAGTCACTGTGTGTATCAATGTTCCATCAGGGTGTGCAGAATATGTATGTGATGTAGTCACTGTGTGTATCAATGTTCCATCAGGGTGTGCAGAATATGTATGTGATGTAGTCACTGTGTGTATCAATGTTCCATCAGGGTGTGCAGAACGTGAAGTTGCCAAACCGGAAACGACAGTCGCTTCCGGTGTGATGGCGGTGATAGAGCGTGACTCCCCGGGGGGATGACATCACTTCCGGTTCCTGCACAGCCTGGGAAGCAGACCTCTGAGGCCAGCAGTTCCCCACGCTCCTGCCGCAGATGAGTTTCTAATGGCGGCTTCATATCACGTTCATGGTCAATCCCGTCTCCAGCCGTCTGTCAAGTGGCCACGAGTTGTCTCCCTTCCCCCCTACTTTTCAGTCTTCTCCCCTTCTGAAGGGATAACCCTGAAGAATATCGTCGTAATATATCCGCCACAGACGTGACTGCTAGCAGGAGTGCTAGCATGCTAGCATGGAAGAGTTGGGTTTTTGTTGTTGTTGTTGATTTTTGTTGTTGTTTTTTTCCCCTGTCTCTTGGGGTTGAAACTGTCCATCTCCAATCAGGGATATGAGTTGATATTTTATATATTTATATATTTCGTGTTTGTATGGACGGTCTGACAAGTGTGTAAGTAGGGAAGGGATAAAAGGGGTGACATTCCTTGCAGATCAAAATAAAATTACGATGCACAACCCTTCGTTTGTGTCAGTGCTTTTTTGTCCCCCAGAGCTTTGCTTGTGATGCAAGTAAGCTGATTAGTCATTCTGTATTCATGTTTTTATACCCTTTGGTTGTGATGCAAGTAAGCTGATTAATCATTCCGTATTCATGTTTTAATAATAATAATAATAATAATACGTAGTTTTTCTGTGGCGCGATATCCAGCACCAATGCTGCTCAAAGCGCCTTACATCATCCAGTTGACTATAAACATGCCTTAAAAAACATCAACCGCTATCTGACAATGGAAAACATCCAGTGTGTTCATATGAATGAAAAAGCACACTTAAGAGATGAATCAGATTATAAAAGCTATGAAGTAAATAAGGCTTAGATTAAAACAAAATGCATTTCATAGAACACACACACACACACACACACACACACACACACACACACATATATATATATATATATATATATATATATATATATATATATATAGATGTCCCTCCCTTACAGACACACACACACTCACACACAGACACACACACGCTGACATTAAATATCAACTGCACTAAAAACAAAATTGCATAAGCATTAAGATATTTCTTATTTTCTAACATAGAATTCTGTTCGGACATACTAACATGCCCACACACTTACACACGCGTACCAGAGCACACTGTACCCTCACATACGCATGCACGCACATGCGCACGCACGCACGCACACACACCACACACACACACAAGGAATCAATACAGTACATGAGACTGGAAGATCTCAGCCTGATTTTACTGTCCACTAATCAGATGAAGCATTTCTCTCACAGACCTGTTTTCTTCAGCACACCCCACAACTGTCGTCCTAAGCCAGGGTGAACGTGGTTCCTCATTCTGCCTTCCTCGTCCTGTGTTCTGCCGCCAGAGACTCTTGTTCATGGTGATGGTGGTGCTGTGCCCTTGTGGATCCAATCAGTGTCACTACACCCCTCCCCATCTTGTCTGTCTCCCACACTGTCCACATGGTTCCTGGTGTGGGGAGGCTTGGACCATCTGATTGCTGACCACTACCCTGTCGGCATAACCTGTTTTGTGTGCTGCAGTCAGTTTGTGAGGGAA